>NW_006920414.1:45819-69720 GCF_000344685.1 Gloeophyllum trabeum ATCC 11539 | reverse complement strand
CCAGGAATAGGTCGGACTTATGACCAGAATGGGAGGCTAAGGAAGCGAGAGGGAGGGATACCGTGACAGCGCCAGCCAACGTCTGCTGAGCAAGTACTCACGGAAGCGAGTTAGAGACTCTGTATCATTGAACCACTGATAGAAAGCAATAAAACCTTCAGCTTATGGTGCGAATCTATTGGGGGGAGTGGGCCAATGCTGTGCATGGCTGGTTACGAGTCCTGAGTTGGGCATAAGATACTCCCTATTTTACACTGTATATCATAGAGCTGACACAAATATTCCTATCTTTCTTGAAGTATTATTTGAATTTCACTAGACCTCTCAGGATCATCTTGTATATTCCTTGACTTGCTATAGAGCTCTGAATATATTATGGATTTCCCGCATTTTTCACAATTTTTCTGGCCCTTCTACAGCCTGCAATCAATTCCAGATACCAATGATGTAATGGCTCTGCAGATCGGGTGAACCTGCAGAGAGCCTATGTCATAGAAGGCAGGAGCAGGAATCCAAACCGACGCGGCCCGCACCTCAGCCACTGACTACAAGCCACTACAATAGTCAATTCCCACGATAAGCAATAAAAGTAAAACCGCCATGCGGACTAGGACAAGACACACAATCGATAAATTCACCAAAATATTGTTGTAGACCCGTATAGCATACACCCAGGACTAGAAAAAATAAAAGGGAGATAAGACGAAGAATTGAGCCCGCAAATGAGCAAACAATGGTCTCGGAGACTACAAAAATGCGCCAAAAGTGGTTTTGTAGTCTCACATACAACCGGACTTCCAATCGGAGGTTCGAAAATGTAGTCTGCAATACAAAACATAACTCCCACGACGTCTCGGCACAAACAGATCTCACGGGGTACATCGTTCGGCACGCAGGCATATTTTGCGCGTAAGGACTCGTCCTTCGTACCTCAGGACTCGTAACCACGCCGCCAACGCCACGGCCGACACTACTGATAGTAGAATAACCTGTACGTTGGCACCACTTATCAGGAGCATTGGGCAAGTGAGAGTCATCAGCGAGTCGTTGTCAGGATGTCCCATGGTACAGCAGCGCGAAATAAATTCCAGCTCCCCAAGCTATCTCGTTGCTTTCATGATAAGCCATTGCATTCAGCTCTCAGCAATCGCGTTCTACGGGGCTCCTGTGCTCGTGCAAAAGGATTGTAATGGTCAAGTCCATTCCATGCTTATGTAACGTAGTCTAGATAGTCGCGTCGCTGTAGTTTGTAGGCTTTGTCTTGCCAATGCCAGTAATCGACACCTCGTCCGTCTGCGCCTCGTTCGCCGCGCGTTCTGGTCCTAGGTGTTCGGGCGCGGTCCTCGCAACCGTCGTGCCCGTTACAAGGATGTTTGGTTAATACTCATGATCTGTGAGATAGGGTGAGCATATCAGCACCGCCTGTCGATGACACGAGGGGAGGCAGGCATGGAAGTACAATCGTAATTGACGCCATGCTAATGTTTGCGAGATGCTTTCATGACTCACAACAGTACAGTGCTGACGTGATATGCTGCTCGAACAATCATGTAGCTTGCCCAAATTGGTCGTGCTGTGTCAGCAAGAGTATAAGAGTGGTTCATGGAAAACAAGGCTTACCCGACATCATAATGGAACCAACCCGTGGAAATGAGTGTTTACATTAGGCGTGCGTGAAAGAACATTTATCAAGAGGTCCGTGAGATAGCGAAGGTTCCGAATGACATGATAACAGCGGATCTGGATACGGAGGATGCGGAAGGCTGATTGCCTGACGTATCCTCAATACGGACCTCAAGGCCACACGGCCGCAGCGCCATGTGGGCTAGAAGGACTAGAGGAACGTCAGAGGGGCACTACGTAGGGGATTTTCTATAAACAAGCTACTTACTTTCCCAGCTAACTGAACAGAAGGTAAGTTGGAGTTATCGCAGACAACTTAACGCGCTCACCGCGGCGTCCAGACAGAGGACATAGAGGTTAGCAGACAATTGGATGTTGAATTCATCGTGCTGCGAGAGATGCGGCACCGCCGCCCTGAGCATAGTCGCTATATGCCCTTTAACCAAAGAGCACAGCGGAAAACTGGTCCCTGGGCTGAGTGGGCTCGCCCAATTCAAGGTCAGAGATCAGATGAGGCCCGTCGGAGGTGTCGAGCGTCTTTGCACACTCCTTGCAGTCGGGAACACTGGCAGGGCCGCACCGCCAGATGCACAATATAGCCAAATGGACTGGACGCGTCCCAGCTTGGTCTTCTCCGAGTCAGTAAGTATCAGAAACTATTATTTCACGTGCCTTGAGTCAAACGGTCGTGGTCAATACATAGTCCGTCCCGTAGCAGTCGATAGATGCGGCACAGGATGACACTGGCCATTATTACTCTCGTACTCTGTATGCCGACTGTAAGGTAGTTCGAATTCAAGCCCCAACCGTTTAAATTTCGTCATCCCCCTCCTTCACGCACCTTGTCGCGAGCACAATTCCTAGATTTCAAACGGTCAGGAGCCTCACAACTGCACCTGTTACACTTTTACCTGTGTCTTTCTGACGCACCTTAACTTAGTAACTGCCGGTGCCCGAATGCGGGAAGGGCCATGCACATGTCATCCCGCTTCAATTCAGCTGTTTGAGTCATCGCATTTTCCGACAGTCAATCAACGTCGACCCATGGCAAGCAACTAAGACAAGTGATCTGCTGCCCATTCACTTCGTACTCGGGTTGTCCATGGGCAACGGTACTATTCTGTCGCTTTCGATCAAATAACGCGATCCTGGAACTCAATGTTCTGAGAACCGAGGCATCCAAGGACTTCTTGAAGCTTTGAATCATGCCAGAATGAGGTGTGTTCTCGGGGTAAAAAGCCCACAAGTCTGCGCGTTCGCTGACTACACGGAGCTAGCGACAGCCGCAGCACGCCGTTGCGGAAGGTAGAGCGGCTCTCTCCGATAATCATTGATTTTGTTCAGCGATAAATAAGCAACATCACGGTACGTTGAAGTTGCCGACTATTGCTCAGTAGACCACGTGAGTACTAATAGGGCGCAGATCAATCTGGATTTAGCCCGTGGCATTGCATATGAACATTCGACTGGACCTATACACAAATGTTTGGAGTTTCAGAGATGGAGAAGAAGTGGCAAGCACCGCGAGGGCCCGAAGTCATGCGACCCTTGAAGCGCGCTCTGCCGTGCAACTTGGGTTATTCGACTCTTTCGGTACGGTTTCCCTGAGTTTCGATGGTGTAAGTCAAAGGTAAGTGACCAGCGCAGCATCCGGGCAATACAACGACTGTTTCGTTCGAGTCAACAGCAGACAGGGGGGGGGGAATGATTCCACGTCCGACGTCATATACTAACTCCGTCAATCAGCAGTACCCTTCATTTCTTATCTCTGTGAGAGTCTGATTGATATTGGTTTAGAGCACCGTACTAACCTTGTAACTGATATATTGGTGTCCTTTCCAATTGAGTGCCGTCTTCCCTGACGTCGTGATAGACGCTCTTGAATTCAATCACCACATAGCTTGAGGGTTTCTAGACCTTCTCAGCTGGACTGCCTATAGTATTCGCTATATGCCGGATGATCATGTCAACTATGGAGCTGTGCCGGTAGCTCCGCAGCATCACTGGACCGAACGTACCTCTTGACTTCTTCTTTTTAGTGCCCAACGGGCCGCACATATGGTCGACTCTGCCGAACGTAGCATAAAGCTCGGAGCGCTGTGAGTTTGCTCCTCTTCGTCCACCGCGAGCGCCCCTTCCCTTTCGACCCAGAATAGGACAGGCCCAACCATTGCGCCGCAATATGAATCGAGGCTCACGTACTCTCATTATTACAGGTAACTGCTTCCTCTCTCTTCGTCAGATATCTGTAATGATGTTGCCGTAGAAATTCAAGTTCACGATCTACCTTATGGGCGTGACCACAGACCTCGTCCAGCGCGTGTACAGCTGAAGCTGGCCTCCCGACAATCACAGTCGACCCAGCTGACTCCATTGTCCGAAACTGACGGTCCACATGCTCTTTGGAAGCCAGAAATGCAGTTGTGAGTCCGCAAAATAATGGATTTCGTTGCATTAATGTTCGTGTAGAAGAGACGTACAACCATCTGCGTGCTTGACCTTATCCATCTTGCGCCATCACAAGTACCGCCCGGACGAGCGCGTCTGTCAGACTGAGATCCCCGTTGACCAACTTGACCCCGATAAGTCCTGTACGTCTTCCCTCCGCTATCTTCTCCTGACTACTGTTCGGGCTAAGACACCGTGGTAGCGCTCGAACGTATCATGGACACGGGATCCTTCAATAAGCCTGCAAACTTGATTCTCTACTACAACTTAGCTCCATCAGCTACTTCAGATAGCACGGACTCCGGGAGAAATACGGGCACATCGTCTAGAAGCTCACGCCCTTCAGCTGACCTGGAGTCTACCGCTAGGAACCCCGGACCTGATGCTGACGCGGAAGGTGTTTTGAGAAAGAGCTCAGTGCCTGATCCGAGTGCCTTGTGCGCCACGGTTGAGGGCTTCTCCTCGGCTGGAGAGGTCATTCTGGAGAATATCGCTCCCATTCACCAAATTCTTACCGATATTGCAAAGGTGAGCACCGTAACAAATGCCATACTGGTATCCTCAGACTTCGCTGTTTCGTAGATTCATCCTATCGCTTCCGCGGCATGGTCCCTGCTTACTGCTGCTTACAATGTAAGCTGTAGATCGTGTGTCTACCCAGGTCCTTGTCTCACTTTGTTCGACAGATTCTCCTGATAGAGAAGGAGAAGACAAAGAAAGTAAAGACCTTGTACAATGAAATGATCAAAACCTACAAATCACTCAATCTGGATGATATACTCCCCGAGATTCCACGAGCACCTGGGCACAATGAGATAGTCAAGTCGTATGACAGGATACTTACAGATATGGTGAAGCAGACGACGGAATGCACTATTTTTATCCACGGATATATATCGGGAAGTTTCTTCGGTTGGTCCTTTCATCGCTATTGACCACCTTCGGTATTGAATGCTCCGGGTGTGTAGCCAGGCTTACCGATACGGAGGTGGATGAACGAGTACATCATTTCACCCGTGTGTTCCTGGATCTCAGGGAGACGTTGGAAAGCCGTTTAGAGAGGATGGTGGTCGTTTATATATTGAAGGCTTATTCAAGCCTCGAGTCGCAGGGTAATCATTCTCCTAGTATATAAGCTGATCTTTGCTCACAATACGCCATTGCTTAGGGTTATTTCCAAAATTGCAGGTTTTCTTTGGTCCTCGAGATCAGCCGACACTGAATTCACCTTGTCTTCCTGGGACACGCCAGAACGCCATCGATGATGTTTTGAAATGGTTCAACAGTGACAAGGACGAGGTTCTATGGCTTACAGGACCTCTAGGTTCTGGAAAGACCGCGCTGGTGTCTACAATCGCTTCAGCCGTCCGTTCTTGCGGTCGCCTAGGGGCCAGTGTTAGCTTCGCATACGGGGATAATATCCACCCGATTAAGAAAGACACCACATGGTTCATCAATACGCTCACCATCGAACTTGGCTTATTCGACTCTCGAGTGGGCACCGCCATCATTCATGCAGTCGAATCCAATCCGAACTATCGCATGTCCAGCGTTCATGATCAATACGAAATCCTTGTCAAGGCACCTCTGCGCAAAGTACAGGAGCTGGGGAAGGAAGGGCCTGTCCTCATTGTGATCGATGCTTTGGACGAATGTGCTTTCGGAGATACTCGTTCCGAACTGCTTAATATTCTCTCCCAGGGTCTCGGACCAGGGTTAGGATTTGTTCGATTAATGGTCGTGAGCCGTCGAGCAGCGGACATCACCTACGCATTTGACTCCGCCAACTCCCCTCGTGTTAAGGATCTCTTCTTAGACGTCCAGTCGGAAGAAAACATAGCAGATGTCCGGACCTATTTCGAGTGCAAGGTGCAAAAAATCAAGGAGCCAAGTGTGGTGTCATTCTGCCACAACAAGCGTATCTCAGAGGCACTTACCAAACGCGCCGATGGCGTCTTCCTGTGGGCATTCCTGGCATGGCGCTATTTTGCCGTATCCCCCCGTGAACGTTACAAGAAGATTTTGGACGATAGCTGCGGTGATGTACTCCGCGAGCTGGATCCGATATATGAACGTGCCCTGAAGGAGACTGTCTGTCCTGGTGGGCAGGAAGGGCAAGGAATCAGTGAGGATGATATGAAAGAGGACTTGTCCACGATATTAGGAGCTGTGGCAATTGCACGCTCGCCCCCGGGTCTGACAGGGCTAGCGATTGATGAACTATTATTCCGTGACCCTCCGAAGACTCACGACTTGCTACGGAGGCTGCAGTGCATATTCCGCTCCAAAGACAGCCTAGAGCCAATTCTCTTCATCCACGAGTCCCTATACAACTTTTTGCTTGATAAACAATGGTCGCAGAGTTGGTGGTGGATCGATGGACAAAAGTATCATAAGATCCTGGCAATGCACTGCTTGACTTATTTGAAGGAGCGTATGCGGAAGCTGCGGCCATCGAGTACGTTGCCGGATACGGATGTCGATGACTCCTCGGCGCTCTCTTATGCATGTCTCTACTGGATGGATCATGCCTCACAAGCAGGGGTTCGCGACGAGGAAATCCAGCGCAAAGTCCATAAATTTTTCCAAAAGTATGTTCTCACTTGGCTTCACATCACATTGCTCCTCGGGAAGGCATACATCGCAATCAAATCGCTAGACAAACTTCTTGCCTCGGTTGCCGTGAGTCCCTCTCAGACGTTGTATTCCCAAAGTCCGTATTCATTTCTTATCAGCTGGACCACCCCACCAATCACCTCCTCAGAATCGCCCTCAGTGCGGCCGAGGCTCTCACACAAGACAGCAGCATCAAGAGCGAACCAGGCCTGATATACACCCGGTCCCTAGAAATGGCACAGACGAATCGAGACATCGCGTACATTCGAGCAAGAATGGGGATGGACGAGGTGATGCAAGAAGGAGACCAATCCAGGGCCTGCCGCCACACTGGCTCTGTCACATGCGTCGCGTTCTCGTCCGACGGCAGCCGCGTGGCGTCCGCGTCCGCCGAGGGAGCCATCCACGTTTGGGACGCGCATACGGGCTTTCTGTTCTATAATCCAATGACTGAGCACACTGGCGCGATCAGGGCGCTAGCTTTCTCGAGAGACGGAAAGTGGCTCGCTTCAGGCTCAGAAGACACCAACGTCAGAATCTGGAGCGCGGTGACCGGGAAACTGTTTCTGACATTCACGAAGCACTCGGCCGCCGTCCTGTCGCTCGCAATCTCCCCCGATGGCTCCCAGCTGGCCTCCGGCGGGCAGGATAACGTGATATACGTGACCAACATGACTAACGGCGAGCTCATATCAGGTCCCTTGGTCGGCCATGGTAAAGCGATACTATCTCTTGCCTTCACAGAAGGGGGCGTAAACGTAGTCTCTGGTTCGAGCGACGAGGTTGTATACATCTGGGATACCAGACGGCGCACATTGGTCGGCACGGCAAAGCTGCGCCCCTCGGAGCGCAAACGGATTCCAAACTTCCCCCTTCCTCCAGCCTTCACCTCGCGGAACGTGCGCTCGGTCACGATGGCTGTCTCGCCCAGCGGTCTGCAGGCGATGTCATCGTCGGGCGAGTTGCAGATGTTCGCAACAGCAGATATTTATTCAGGGAAACGGACCACATTAGAAGAGTTCGCGCGCCGGGCGAGGGCGTTCGGGGGGTGCACCACCGTAGCCTTCTCATGGGACGGCGGCCAGCTCGTAGCCGGATACGCAGATGGGAGCGTCTGCGTCTGGGACACCAACGACGAGCTGGTAGTGGGCAGGGTACAAGGGCATAAAGAGGCCGTCCTGTGCGTGGCCTTCGCCCGTGATGGAAAGAAGGTGGTCTCGGGGTCGGAAGACCAGAGCGTACGGGTGTGGAACATCGCGTCGGGAGGGTTGATGCTGGTGCATTGATGAGGATTGCTTGAGACATATATTGAGTCTGTCGGCCGTAGTATGGTTTGTGTAGCAAGTGTATTTTACGCAATGTCGCAACAACCGGTCTTCATGTGGCGAACCCTGAGAACCAAGTGCGGTGTATCTCTGCGATAGCTCTGATCGTCTGTAACCACACTCAGTTGACAGACCTAATCCACGAACTTGTTGCAAGGGAGAGAGTGAGAAGTCGCAGGAGGAGTGGAAGCACTACGGAACCGGCGCGACCAGTCCTGGCTTTGCAAGTGCAATGGTTGGTTGGAGAGTGGGGGAGGACATAAGTCGAGATTCAACAACTTGGTATTGTGGACAATGTCTTCACGTCTTCTTTATCTGCAACGTCTGGCCACGCACATTTCACCGGAAGGGAGGCCGAGGGGATTCGCCGGTGTCCGTGATTTCCAATGCGACGATTCTGGAAGCAAGGAGACCAAATGAGTTGTCGGATCGTGAGGGGGGCAGGCCACTCGCTAGGTAAGACACGAAACTTGGCTCTGTCATGCATCAAGTTATTTCTCGACTGTTTCCTTATTATCCCGCATCTCTGTCGCAGAAAAATACCGGCCTCCGTCCAGAGCCGACGTCCATTTTTGGAACTTATTCAATTTAATAACTTTATGTGGTAATGATCCTGTGCCGCCATCATACGGACCGGATCCTTGTACGCACGTACGAACTCAACCTTCATGGTCCAATTGACTCGTGCTAGGGTGTCCACGCACTGGCATATAATGCGATTTTGAAGTTATACGGGGTCCCCATCCAACAGATTTTTCACCTTATCGGCTTGATCAACCGCCGAATGTCCGCAGTCTTCGCCTTCACCTACATAAGTATATAAGCCCATTCCAGGCCACGAGTAGTCAGTCCAATACAGTCAATATAGAGCTACAGTCGAGCAAGCTCCAACACCGCGTACATATCCTGGGTCTCCGAGCCTTCACTCTCATTAGACAGTCTTTCGGCCATGTGTTCCATGGGCACAATCTGAACAACTCGATGCTCCTCGCGACGCTCTTCTTTCGCTTTCTCCGTCGACTGCCGACCCTCCAAGCGCGTCTCTTTCCGGTGAACAGCATCCATAATATTGCTGACCACCTGCGTGGTAATCTCAATCTGTATGCGAGGCTTGCCTTCCGTGGACGTCTTCTCCACGGGTGTCCGCCGGGCTAAGAGGACGCGCAGTGCTCGAGAGAAGCAGGGACTGGTGGGTGAGAGTAAGAAAAATATCAGAGAGATGACCGGGACCAAGAAGAGTGGTAGACGCACTCGACAAACAGGGCGATGAGGGCATACGCACCGGGGACCAGGCCGTACATGATACCTGATATCACACAGAGCACATACGTCCCTTCCGATTTGATTCCTCCCGCGCGTATTATAGTAAAGTTGCCGATGGCAGAGACACAGTTCGCGGTAACTGCGCAAGTCATGCGTTAGCTGAGTTCGCCGATCTACGGCGCTACTTACTGAGGACAAGTGGGTAGAGCATTATCCTGCTTGCCACTCGTTTAACATTCACCCCGTTATTGCTCGTTATGCCGCTATTTCCTTCGCCAATGGCTAGTTCACGATTCCGGCTGCGGGTGTGGAAAACTAGATAGAGGAGCACGATCGTTGCCGACGCCGTAGAAACCACCATCGAGATTAGGAGCCATGTGTACCAGGCGCCTACCAGCCAGGAGATGCGCACGTGCGGCTCGGTGATATATATCCAACACATGCGTGTTTCGGGATCCCAACCCCAGACGGATTGAACAGCTGCATTCAATAAAATGACAATTAGAAATGGGGATGGGCGTGAGGCAAACGGTCGTACCTCCTGGAAGCGCAGTAATTATTGCCGCCCCCAAAGGTGCTAGGAGGTAATACCGTAGGAAGCCATCCGTATTTACTTGATGCACAAGCACCAGTTGCAGATTAACGGGGATAAGCATGACCACAAATTCAATGAAATTGCCTTCGGGTTGCGTGAGCGGAAGCGCTGCAGTGCAGAGCTAGGGACTTACTAGCGAAAAGAGTAAATATGGTTACGACGTCGCACCACTTCGTCGGGCCGGTGATGAACGTTTGGACCCTCGAAGGTGTTTTAGTACTAGCGAGTCGCTCACACAGAAGTTACTCACAAGTAAGCCGAGCTGTATATAAGGCTCATTGCTTGTACGCAGAGTAACATCTGTAGACTCTGTCTCCTCAAATTGGACCTGGTCGCGGGATTAAGCCATATCGCGACAGCAGTAGCGAGAACGACCACAGCCCCCGTAAGCGAGAGAATTGCGGGAATCACGCCCGTCCACAGGGCGATAGTCTGATTCAATGCTCCCCAAGCAAATGTCGGGTGCATGTTGAAAAAAAAAGGCAAATTGGGATATCCTCCTCGAAGAGCCCGGAAGGCGGTCATATAGGGGACAATCGACACTTGCTGTGGGTATACATAGCCAGGGTGACCGACGGATATCATGCTAAGATGCTGTACCGCGAATCCACTAATAGATCTGGACTGGATCTATAAAGAGTGTCGACAGCGATCATGATCAGTCCAGAACGCTCGAAGTGTAGGGACAATAAGGAGTCACTTGAGGGCGGATGTCGAGGAAGTGAGAGTCGTCCGTAGCGTCGAGATGAATTCTATAGCGTCGCCCGGGATCCACAGCTCTCCAGAACGTTGCGCTACTGGTGTCGACCAACGAAAGCTGTATTATCGTGGGCGCTGTACGTTGTATCTGCACGGCATGACCTGTCAAGGCTTGAGTCTCTTGTGCCCCCAGGTGGGAGCAAGAACAACGGTGACAGACAAGCACCGAGGGGAGTACGGCAACTCGCGAGAGGCGTATCAGTGGCAGATGTTCGAGGGCACCAACGCATAGCTAACACAGGCTAACAGCCACCGTACCCAGCGTCTCCGGACAGCATATGTTAAATTGCTGTGCTTACACGCTAAGGGTCGCGGAGAACTCGTGAGGATACCCTAATTATCGGTGCAAGCTTGTCAATTAGCATCTGAAGCTTATCAAAGAGGACACTGGCAGTACTCACTTGGGAACGGAACCGCTATGTGTCATACATATTTAGACGAAGATAGTCGGATATTATTAGGGATTTGCACTCGGACAGCGTCTATCAGGAGTTCCGTGACATAGCGAAGAAGCCGAATTGTATTCATGATCGCGGACTTCTATCCAAGAAGGAGCAGAAGGGATATTTGCTGGGTGTAAGGAGCTTGAGACCCCAAGTCTCGTAGAGTGGCCAGTGGAAACCTAAAGCGTTTGAAGGGGGCGTCAGTCTAGCATCAGGTGCATGATATTACTGGTTTGTAGCACCAGTTCAGTCGACAACACAAGAATAAGCCGTGCGCAGATGCACAAGGCGGGAAGGTGCACACGGCCTCGAAGTCGCAAAAAGTAATTGTCGGTGCGAAACTCGAGGTTGCTGTCCATTTGAGGGATAGAAGGGTGATCATTCTATCTATGGAGTAGTCCCTTATCGATGGCAAGGCGCCTCGGGAGTGCATCTGGGGTGTCGAACTCGTCGAATCTCCCGCGCGTTCCACTATTGACACTATGGTTTAGTGAACGCCTTATGCGTCGGGGGTACGACGTGAGGAGTCGTGCATGCAGTTCAATCGCCTGGTTGGAAGTGTCAGTTACTAGTAGTTTCCATATTGTGACGCGATTGAGGTGACATGCCACGGAAGGGAAGTTTTGACTTCCACAATTCAAGTCAGTCCAAGTTGTGCCTTCCCTGGTCTCTGAAATGAGGTGAGCATGCTGAACTCCCAACTCCCACCTCTATCCCGCAAGGGGCGGACACCGGGAGATGCCGAGACCACATGCAGGGGGGACCTCGGAGCCCTTAACTGAGATTTATTGTAAGGGGGCTAACGGGTAGGTATCTGGAACACCATTGGGTACTTTTGAGTAACCTAAATACCTTTCTGAAGTATCCCAGAGGAAAGCGGTGAGAAAGAATGACCTCTGGTAGTGATCTTCAGAAAACAAATGAATTGTGACTGAAGTAGACGTGACACCCCCCTGTGACAAAGTAACCCTAACCCTTGCTTAGCCTTGCTATGCAACATACCTTCCCTTTATGTACCGTGAGACTGTCTCACGGGGGGGAGGGGGGGTCCCCTGCATCAGGAACCTCGGAAATCTCCATGGAGTCACACAGAGCCCCGGAGCGACAGAGAGGTCCGCCCCTTGATATCCTGCTAACCTTAGCCGCTACTCTTTGCGTTCAGGGCATGCGTGTTCGTAGCCCAAACAGGCATTGTCAGGCCAAGAAATTGTTCCAATGCAAAATGCTTAAAACATGGTGGCTGACAATATTCAACAACAGGGGAGACATCTACTGCAACTACTTCGCACTCGCAAGACAGCTTGGAATGTACCCAGACCACCACGAAGCCATGCAAGACTACCTCCTCAATAACTGGCTTGGAACGATGGGGGAGGACATTTACTACTCCACTCCCTCGCTTGCCTGGAGTCGGCTGAGGCTGGCAGAAGGCCATCAGGCCACTGATCAATAAAGGAGAAGTGACTGGATCTGACAAAGGAATGACTTGGGTTGAGTAGGAATTTCATAGTTTTGGGTTGTGGAGTCATCTTAAGTCCTGGTGATTCGGCTTGACTCACCTCTTCTCTCGCACTAGCACTGTTCTGTGTTGCTTTCCATTTCATATTGTCCTTAAGTAGCAGTATGACTCATATGTAATCAGAGGGCTGCTAGAGTATAAAAGGAGCAGTATGTAGAGATAGAGGGCAGGCTATCTATCCTTGCCAATTTACCAGCACTTGATCTCTTGGGCCCCTTCAGCTGTGAAGAAGCCCTATTATTTTTTTCTGGATTTGTGAAGCACTTGCTGAAGGCCTTCACTGATCTACTCTTGCTCTCTTATCATCCTCTGTCAGCTCTAGTAGCTGACTCTCACTCTTCCTATTTTGCTTGACAACAGGAGCCTACCTCTCTGAACTTTGAGGAGCTTAGCTTGACCAACGATAAATCCAGCTACTTCTCTTAGGATTTGTGCCCCTTCATTAGGACCTGATTTTTTAGTGTTTTAGTTGGGTGGCAAAGTCCTGCTGACAGTGTGCATAGCAGCAACCGTCTCATGTGTTTGAGCCAGTCGAATGCATTTGCTAAGTAATAGCTGTACTTGTGGAAATGGGCAATTGCAAGTATGGCATGATACAAGTCCTAAGTCCCCTATAAGGAAAGATAATACAGAGAATCTTGATGAATAATGTGGATCTGTAATATTGGGTTTTCAATCAAAGATTTAATCATACAAATATGTAAACTACAATACTGACCCACACCCACCTGTACCGCACCGGCAGCAGGTAAGGGTACAAAACCCACCTGAGAGACCTGTCAGTAGAGGTCCATTGCTATGCATGGCAGGACATGAGTCCTGTGTTGTGTTGGACAAGTACTAGTATTGGGTGTATAAATGTTCCAATTGATGTATACAGTACTCTTTCCTATGCACATATCAAAATCCCTTAGATCTGTATCTGCAGTGTCCCCTTCATTCTTACTTTATCCTCCTGTGGCCCTAATAGTCCTTACCACTCTGACAGATTAAAAGTCTGTCTGTATTGGTGACTACAAAAAGACTACAAAATTGGATTTGTACCCAACCCAAGGAATGGTAGCAGCTGCACTACCAGACACAAGTAACATAGATCAAAGTCCTCCTCAGCTGCCAATCAAAGATTAGCAGTTCTGTGACACAGATCTTGTGTCCCCAGTGGAAGAGACAGTCAATAATACCTACAGACTCCATGTGACATCCTACCAGAAGCATAGTGCTCATCCACTGCCAATCAAAGATTGGCAGCTCCCTTCCACTCATTTTCCTGAACCAAGCTGAAGGACATGGTCATCAAAAAGGGTACTCAAACAGTACCCCAAGCAGCTGGGAGCAGAAATAAAATAGAAGTTACACATGTACTAGCTTCAATTTCTCAACGGGACATATAGACACCACTGAGTGGGAAGACACAGGGTTCCAGAGGCAGCAGAGATTGAGAAACACAGGCCCAAGATGCCTGTGACTGAAGAGATTGTATCATAGTCCCTGCCACCGACACATAGACTCAGATTATGTGTCTGAAAAACAATCCATCAAACTATTCAGCAGTCAGCACATTATTTCAGAACACAAGTGCAACATTCAAGAACCTCTTATAACCAACATAAGGTCAATGTGTATGTACCAGTAATGATTGGATTAAAAGGAAGCACAGCCTACCAAGTTGACATGCTTCAACTGCTGCAAGTACTAGACTAATGAGCGAGTGGGCAACTATGACATCTCTCAACTACAGAAATGTGCTTTCTGCAGTCAAGCTATGTCATAGTAAGCAGGAGCCAATGAGAAGCCAGAGATCCCAACTGGCGCGGTACCTCAACCACTGACTACAAGCTGCCACAGAAGTCAATTCCCATGGTAACAACATGCCACATGCGAGAATGAGCACATAGTAAAGGAAGGAGATATGATCAAATGCTCAAGATATTCCAGTAGATGGACAACCGAAAAAACCTCTTCACAGAAGAAACCACAGAGATAAATAAGAAATCCACAATGAGAACACAGTATTATTTAAAACAGACACTACAAATCCAATTTTGTAGTCTTTTTGTAGTCTCCAATACAAGGAGACTTTAAAGCGGACATTAAATTTTGTAGTCAAGACTACAGCCAAAACTTCGCACACATTCCCGGCATGATGATTCGCACAGGGTACAACATTTGGCATGCACCCAATTTTGCGGGTAAGGACTCATCCTTCATAAACTCAGGACTCATAACCGCGGGTTGCTGGGTGCCCTTAGCCGACGCCTGAGGTAGGGCTTTGTGGGTTCAAGGCACCCTATTGAAGGTACAGTTGGGCCAGTTCCTTTGTACACCTGGATCTGACAGTGCCATACCTGACTCCAGTATCACCGGGAGCCAGCTTCCCGTGTTTTTGCTGCATTTACCTCTCAAAAATCACAAATTTTGTATAAATATTGTACCCTCCACCAGACCTGCGGGACCCGAGACCTGTTGGGATCATCAGCAAATTTTCCCATAACTGGTATCTGAATACCCTTAGCATATAATCAATTAAAATAAGTACCAGTATTACAATATGTACCAGACTTGTGGACGGCTGGGCCAGCCATTATATTCGGATGGCACATGTTGCAAGACTCCTGCAAGAAGTACAATATGTACCAGACTTATACATATTACAAGCTCAGGCCAGCTTGCTTTGACCCATAATCAGACTATCAGCTGTCTTTTGCTTGATATTCCAGATCCCTGGAACGAAAAAGGGGGCAATGGCTGATGAACACAATAAACAGTGTATAATTGCTCAGACTAGCTACTAGACAGGATTTGCTATGGCTAGACATTCAACACAGTACTATCTGCTGACCCATACCCTCCACACAACCTACTCAATGGAAAGCAAGCCATGTCACTACAATAAACCAGATAGGTGAGATGAGAGACATACCTGGTGCACTAGTCATCTTGTATGCGTAGAACCCGGCAGTGGTAGACCTGCAGAATGGATCAGAACACTCAGTCATCAGTCATGTCACTAAACATGAGAAACATACCTAGCATGCATGACTTGTCGCTCCGACAATCTGAGAACCTATGAATATGGGCCCACAGTAACACAGAGAAATGGCTTACCCACAACCAACACATGTTGATACACGATGAGGGCCACTTCTAGGTCGCATCAACCCTGCACTGTAGGAAGGTACTTAGGTGGTTTATGGAGAGGCAACGGGTTCACAAAGAGAACTTACCCGCGGAGAGTTATAGTAGACGGTGTCGATGCCACCATTCAGAAGCATGTGAGAGCTGTGTAAGGGACTTAGTCGTGATACGAGGGAGAGGGGATGAGCGACGATGTCGAACTGCGGCGCGCTTTTAAGTCAAGTTCAAAGTCCGCCATGTTGAACTTAGCACGTGAGGCGATGTGCATCAGTCAGGTGCCGGTGGTTGCTTTGTTGCTAAGGGTATATATAGAATGATAAGATAATCCTCTGGTAAGCGTATCTCAACAGGCGGTTGGCTTATCATAAATACAAGTCTGGTATTCAGCTGGTAATGCGATTGTAGATGTGCTAAAATAACTGGAATAAGTGCCAGCCACTACCAGCCGCGGGACAATTTGCTGATGATGGTTTCACGGTAGCTCTCAGTTTGAGGGATTTCAGGCCCGAGCCTGCACCCAAGCGACACGTGCACCCAATACCATGGTGGTACCCGCCACCCGTGCCCATCCATACAATGGGGACATACCTATTCAACCTGTCCTCAGGATCGCCTCCTGCATTGATATTGAAGTCAGAATATTGAAATCTTGTGATGCAACTAACAATTACTCACTATACCTCTATATTCTTGTGCATTCCACAATGTGCCCCCTGCCTCGAGAATGCCGCCTAAGACAGACAAGTCATATCCGTCAATAATTCAGAGTGCAAAGGGGACAATACCTTTTGGTTAAGAGGAGAGTGCATGCAAACATTTTACTGCGACATGATGACTTTATGAATTGCACAAGAGCTGCAAGTGATTTCATACTGCGATCACTGCAGCTAAATATACACCAACAACTTGAATGCGGTAGAGTCCGCGATTCAATCCAACATGGCTGACGCACTCACACAGGCAACACGCAAGGCATGCGCTCATGCGACGCACTTGACAGCATTGCATCCCCATATGATGCACACCTGATGCAGGTAGAGTAGGTTGAGGGAGTATCATGGTCATTCAGCAGTCTGTGGCCCTTTACTGCTATTTGCAGAACATAAGGTGGTGCGCCACTTTTGAGGTGCGAGATGGCCTCCAGGCAAGAGAAATCCATAGCACCTGCTGCAGGGCTTGGATTGACTTAGGAATTTGTACATAGGGGTTTTCAATATAGAAAAATTTGCGGTAGCAAAGGAATAGCGAAAATCTGCACATGATAGGTCCATAGAGTAAGGGTGCTGTGGAGGCATTGTAGGAACAGTAGCTGGTCCATTGAAGGCAGAGAGAGTGTCATATTCCTTAGTAATTTGTACACAGTCTCAGTGTATGTACAGAATGCTGAATTAAATTGGTGAAGCATTAATACTGCACATAGACTGTTTGACATGCCAATTACTCCTCCTGAATAGCCATCTAGGTGCAGAGCTTCTCAAAATCCATAAGGGTCTCCCAAATTCATATCGAGTTACCAAACATTTACTCATATATCTACACACGAGGCAGTATTTATAAGCAGTCCTGGGACTGAGAGAGCGATTGAGAGGCTCGAGAACTGTCCCCAAGCTTTGCCTGAGACGCGGTATCTGGACATGTCATGCCTCCTTCGGGAATAGCTCAGGCACCATTGACCAGCCTGCAGAAATTGTACGAGCTTGCTTTGAGGACAGATTAATTTATTTTCTGGTTCAATATGATTTTGAAAGACAATTTAATGCATTTGGTAAATTTACGAGGCCCATACGAATTTGAGAAGTTCTGCACCTAAATGACTATCCAGGAGGAGCAATTGGCATGTCAAACAAGTCAGTGTACATTATTTGGGCTTCACCAATTTAGTTCAGCATTCTGTGCACACATTGAGTCTGTGTACGAAGTATTGAAGGGATATGTCACTTTCTCCCCCTTCAATGGGCCGGCTACTGTTCCTACAATGCCTCCATAGCACCCTTACTCTATGGACATCTCATGGGCCAATTTTCGCCATTCCTTTGCTACCACAATTTTTTCCTATATTGAAAACCCCTATGTACAAATTCCTAAGTCAATTCATGCCCTGCCGCAGGTGCTATGGAATTTTCTTGCCTGGAGGCCATCTCGCGCCTCGAAAGTGGCGCACCGCTTCCGCAAATAGCAGTAAAGTATCTAAAAATACGAAAATATTGTCGATTTCCACTGGGCCTCATGTGTTCACCGTTGTGGCTGCGAGCAGCGTGTTGCAGCCACATGTGTTGGCTTCCTGTCTCGAGTTCCAAGCCCACTCGCTCCTCCCATCGCTTCTACGGTGACTCCAGCAATGTCTAAACCGCACTTTGAGACTGTCAGGGTACGTCATCCTCAGTCCGCCCGCCCACGAGCGACTCCCAGCCCGCGCACAGTCCTTCGCCGACGTGCCCATCACCCACGAAGGCGTCGAGACCTCTGCCTTTGTCGAAGCATCCGAGGGCCTCATCACCATGTTCGGTCTGTGCAGCCCGGTTCCCCGCCGCCGACATTGATCTAACCCACGCCAGACCTGTTCGGCTCGGCCGTCTTCGGCTTTGTCCAGTCCGACCTCAAGTCCAATCTCCAAGTGCGTATCCCGCCGCGACTCCGGGCTCACGTTAGCGACCTGTGCCCAGGGCGTCCGGGACAAGTTCCACTCTGCGCGTGATAGCTCGCGCACGCTCGAGCTGCTCGTGCGCGCCGAGGTCGACGAGGGGCACCGCCACGCCACAGCGTGTCTCGTGCGTTTCATCCGGTACGTATGTACTTGCCATCCTCATCGGCACTTCCCGCTCATCCGACCCGCGCCCGCGCAGCGGCCTGCTCTTCACGCACCACGCGCTGCGCAACGCCCAGGCCGACCGCGGCGCCGAGCTCCACGTCTGCTTCCAGCGCGCGTACGACGCCGTCCTGCGCCACCAGCACAACTTTCTCGTGCGCTCCGTCGTCTCCGTGCGTCTCCCCTTTCCTCCTCCTCCTCTGACTCCCCCCTCATCCATTGCCCCCTCTCCCCCCCCTCTCCGTCTCCCCTCCCCTGACCTGGCATTGCCGCCGACCCTCCCGCCCACAGGTCGCCATCCGCGCCGTCCCCCGCCGGCGAGACTTCTTCGCGCGCCTCGCCCAGGGCGGCGATGCAGAGAAACTGGACGCCGAGCTCGCGCGCTGGCTCTCGGGGCTGGACGCCATCGTCACCCGCATAAAGACGTTCCTCGAGGAGGGCGGGTACGGGCGCGTGTGAGGGGGACCGGCTGGGTGAGGATGGAGGGAAGCGGGGAATGTTGGTGAGGGGGAGTCGGACTTTGCTTTCGCGTGGGATATACACTGACGGACAAAAGTATTTACACTGCCACAGGTGTGGCAATTCTTTTATTTATTCCAGTGTGGTGAATATAGCTCAGAAACTTGTTGCACATTCAGGATGCTTGATATTTGTAGTTTTTGGTATCATCACTACATGGACCCAATATGCTCTGGACGAGGTGAGATGATTACAAATTATTCAACCTATAAAAGTTATTTTCTTTGTGGCTGCTATGCGGGATATCTTGGGTATAATTTGGGTATATCCAGTTAGCTGAGATACCTACCCTTCTATACCACACTCACATCTTAGGGGGGTTTTCATATCAGAGTTCTATAATAAGTTGGATATAAGGCATCATGTCACCATACTGGAGAACCATAGTGAGATTGTGTGAGTAATGACCAAGCTGGTGACCCATCTCACTATGGTATTGTAATATACTAGCCATGTGTCTTAATACTAGTTATCAGTCAGTCTCTCTAGGCTCCTGGATGTGGCTACAGACTACCACCCCACACTATCATGGGCCCCAAAGTCACGACTTTGTGCCCTCCTCCATTTCCCCCAATATCCTGGCCTGTGGTTAGAGCAAGGAGAGAAGCCCCTAAGGTATTCCAATATGCATAATGCCAGGCTCATCCCTTGGACCTCTTCTATTCAGCCAGAGAGAGAGGGCTGATCTTCCATAGGTCTCTCAGATTGTTACTAATTGTAATTCATAACCCTGTTCCAAAGGGCATTGGACCCATACAGTGGTTCCACCAGAAACTACAGATAACAAGCATCCCGGATGTGCAACAGGTTTGTAAGCTATATTCATCATACTGGAATAATTAGAATAATTGCCACACATTGGCAGTGTAAATACTTTTGTCCGCCAGTGTACCATGACTCGCAGTCGGGTATACATACAATTCTCTCGTTCACTCACATCACGCATTGTATTACTACAACAGTTCCCGACTCTGTCTTTAATGTCACCTGCCCCACCTTCGGGCCCCCTGCTGAAGCCTATCCCCAGCTCCTCACAGAATGCACATGTCGCTGGGAAAGGTCCGCTTGCGCGTGCGCGGCACCTTCGGCGCCCTCTATGATAGCTATAGCGTTTCTTTGGCTCTTTCTCCACCGCAGCAGTCACAGCCGCAATTTGCCCCGGTGCTGCACCACGCGTGAGTCCCAAGAGAATAGACTAGCTGGAGAACTCGACTCGGCACATCGCAAGGGTATATATATATTCTTGTATGTATCTCAATCCTACATGTACAATATGGCCACACCGTGTATCGTGTATTCAATAAGCATACTACTACTCATGATCATCGACAAACACACAAAACCAAACAGGGAGGAAGACGTTTATGCTACAGTACACAAGCCACAGGCAAGATCGTGTCTGTCCGTGGCGCCCAATTGGAACGAACCCAAGCACAACACAAGAGGGGAGACCCAAGCGTACAGGGAAGCAGACAAGAATAATATATGTATATGACCAATAATAAGACACACCGGAGGAGATGAGACGCAGAGAGATCGACGCGTTACAGGACGCGTTACAGCACGCGCCCCGCAGACCCAGCACCGTCGTAAACCCAGGATGAGAGTGAGACACGGGACGAGCTCGCCTTAATGCCCGTTGCTGTTGCCGTTCACGTACCCAGGCCCGCAAGGCCGTATAACCTCGCTGCCCTCCTCGACAGCGAGCGCCTTTGCGACCTCGGTCCGGTCAAAGTCCTCGTGCTTGTCCCTCGGCATCGCTGCGTTGAGGTAGTCCACGAGCACGGGGATGGTCAGCTCATCGGTGGCCTCGTACGTCGTGTGCAGGAGGTAATCGACCGAGGCGTGGATGAAGGAGGCTCTGAGATGGGTGAATGAGATACTCGCAAAATGAGATAAATTAGGGGACGTACCTTCCCTCGGGGGAATCGAGATCAGCTAGACGCGGCCCTGCGTCGATCTTCCTCCTCTTCCTGTCACCCTCCCCAGGCTCGTCCTCATCCAACTCATCCTCCTCGTCCTCCTCGTCCTCCTCCACCCCGCCAATCTCGTTCTCGTGTATGAACGTCGTCCCGGGCACCGCCGTCCCGAGCTTCCACACCTGGATATTCATGCCCGCGCCCGCGAGACCGTGCCCGTTCACGGCCGCCGCGCCCGCCCCATTCACCCCGCTCATCACCGCGCCCAGTCCCTCGCGCTGCTCGTCCTTCCGTGGCCGGCCCCTCCTCCGCTTCTTCACCTTCTTCTTCTCCGCCAGCGCGCGCTTCCGCTCCTCCCGTCTCCGCTCCCGCTCCGCCTCATCCTCGCTATCCACGCCCTCCTCGCTCTCCGGGTCCTCCAGCTCGTCGTCGCCCACCGCTTTCTCCCCCTTTCCCTCGTCCTCTTCTTCCTCTTCGCCCTGCGCCTCCCCCGCAGCAGCAGCCGCCATCCGCGCCTCCATCCTCTGCCGCCTCAGCTCCTCCTGCTGCGCCTTCACCTCCGCCGCCTCCGCCGCCTTCTGCACCCTCCGCTCCCTACCATCCTAATCAGCCCCCAAACTTGACCAGGCCAACTCCAACACTCACCGCCGTCGCAAGCACTTGCCCCGGTGCATCGTCCACGGGTACGCGCAGTACGTGCTGTCCTGCCGGAGCTGCACCCACTTCTCGCAGAGCGTGCAGAACACGCGGTTCGGCTCGACGCGCCCGATGAGCGGGTCCGCGCGGAGCACCGCCGCGCGCTGCTCCGCGTTCATCCGGCGCCCCGCGCCTTGCTTCGCGGACGGCGAGGACGCGGGGTCGTTCCCGGGGGCGGGGGTGGCGGACTCGAACGACGCGGCGGGCGAGCCGGCCTGCGACGCGGCGTCGTTCTCGTTCTCGTGAGGCTGCGCTTCAGACCTGCGCGGCGGACGTCACTCGTAACTCGGCGCGGGGGATAAGGGGAGAACGCGTACGTACTCGGCCGAGCCTGGCTTCCCCACATCCTCTGCCCCCTCGGCGCGCCGGTCGGGGTCCGCGCGGCACGCCGTGCGGTGCTTGAGCCATCGCTTGACAACCGCGTCGTCCAGATCCTCCTCCTCTTCCTCTTCTTCTTCATCTTCCCCGTCCTCTCCCTCCTTCTCCTCCTCGTCCTCGTCTTTGTCGCTGGTGAGGGACACCCACCGGGCACACATATTGCACAGCACGCGGTCGCCCTCGTACCGGCGCACCTCGGGGTCTTTGGCAAAGTAGGCGACGCGCGGGTCGGGCGGCGCGGTGCTGGACTCGGACTTGGGTTTCTTGCTTCGGCGGGCTCTGGGAGTGCGTCAGTTATCCAGGCTGGCACAGCAAAAGCCTCACAGGCATCCCCAGACAGTCGCGCAACTCCACAATCATCCCAACCCGTCCGTCCTTCGCAAAGTATTTGACTCACCCTGGACCTTTCCTCGCCAGACAGCTCTTCCGGTGCGCGTCCCAGGGTATGGAGCAGTACGTCGAGTTGGGCCGGAGCCGTATCCACTTGTTGCAGTTGCCGCACAAAACCCGGTACGCCTCGAACTGCGCGACGTGCGGGTCGTTGCGTAGATACGAGATGCGTTCCTCCTCGGACCTCTTCGCGCGGCGGCGTTTGGACGGCACGGGTAGAATTTGGGTCGTCACGAGCGAGGAATTGGGGCCGAGCGCCATCACAGAGGACGTCGAGGCGAGCGACGAGGGGTGCGTAGGCGGTAGTCGTATAGGAGCCGCTCCAGGAGGGTCGAGGGTAATTTGGTTAACCGCCACGCTGGATGCATCAAAGTGAATCAATAGTAGTTCGAGTACATGAACTGTGACAAGACGCACCATACAGACCGGTGTGCTTCCCAGTGGTTCAACGTAAAGCCGCCCGTCGCCTCGTCCCTGAACGAAATCCCTTCCCCGCAGATTTCGCAGATGACCCGCCCTGTCTCGTACTCGCCCCGCCCCTGCTCGGTGGGCGAGTCGAGCGGGTCTTGCTCCATGGGCTCCGGCGCAGCCTGGACATCGGGCACCCTGGCCCGCAGGTCAGCAAGCAGCATAGCGACAAACAAAACGACGTGGCGGATACATACTGAGTGTCAGGCGGTGCGGGTGTATGCTCGTCGCTCGCCATCATCGTGTGTCACCTCCCCGCCTACCGCAATGCGCTGCGACGAGAACGCTGCCGACGACGACGAGGGGTGCGTCGTCGCTGGAGATGGCGATGGATGTCAGAGAAGGGGAAGGGCGATATAGAAGGAAAGGGACAGACACATTGGAATTAAAAATCGATATATTACATGATAGGGCATTCGACAACCTCAAAACATACACTCTTCCCACACTCGCGCGACAGACCCACCAGCCCCACGTGCCATGTCTGACTTTCCCCACTTCCCTTTCGGAAATACCCACCCGAGTGACGCCAAAAGCGAGACGCCTTAGACTTGGGACTACACCCCAAGACGCGAGACCAAGGGGTCTTGAAAACCTTATTTTGCCACCCCACCTGAACGCCCCCCCTGGGTACCCCACCTCGTCCCCCTTGACTTCAACGCTCGAGCATCGGTCTACACACAGTACACGTCACCGCCTACACTAGTATAATAAGGCCGTCCGCTACTCTGCTCGACACCCCGTCCTCGCTGTCTTCCCCGTCGACCACCATGCCCTTGCCGCTTCCGGCCGCGGTCCGGGTAGAAGTCTGGTAGCAAACCCCAACCCTAGGGTGTACCGCCACGGGTCAGGTGACAACGCCAGCGTCGGCGCCCGGCGTGTTGTCGCCGCCCGCTTTAGGCCTGTCGTCGTCGTCGCCGACGATGAGCATGGCTGTAGCATTTGTATGTAGTCGTAGAAATATGGAATAAATCTCATTAAATACACAAAATTCGTTTG
>NW_006920414.1:18244-43478 GCF_000344685.1 Gloeophyllum trabeum ATCC 11539 | reverse complement strand
TTTCTATGCCTACAAATGGCCTGGAATACGAGTCAATGCATATATGTAATATCCTATGAATTTATTATTTTTGTTGAGGCCATATACGAGGGTGTGCGCCGCCGCTGTCGAAGACAATGAGCACGACAAACCTGACGGCGATGACGCTCGATCGGAGCGTCTAAGTGACGCCGCGTACATGTCAATGCAATAGCATGAATTTTCTGTATTTAATGAAATTTATTCCATGTTTTTATGACTACATACAAGTACTATAGCTATGCTCATCGTCGGCGACGACGACGACGGGCCTACTGACGAGGTGCCGGAAAGGCGGGACGCAGCCTCGAAGAAGCGGCGCGCCTGTGTCACCAGACACGTGGCGGTACGCCCTAGGGTTGGGGTCTGCTACCAGACTTCTACCCGGACCGCTGCCGGAAGCGGCAAGGGCATGGTGGTTGACAGGGAAGACAGCGAGGACGGGGTGTCGAGCAGAGTAGCGGACGGCCTTATTATACTAGCGTAGGCGGTGACGTGTACTGTGTGTAGACCGATGCTCGAGCGTTGAAGTCAAGGGGGACGAGGTGGGGTACCCAGGGGGGGCGTTCAGGTGGGGTGGCAAAATAAGGTTTGCAAGACCCCTTGGTCTCGCGTCTTGGGGCGTAGTCCCAAGTCTAAGGCGTCTCGCTTTTGGCGTCACTCGGGTGGAAATACCCTTCTCCTTCCATCCTTTTGTCTGGAAAATGCAAGCGGATTCTGCGCTGATATGTCTGGGAAAGACTAGCTTGCGGAAGTGCATCGCCTTTCCGAGGTCTGAGCAGGATCCATCACATCTCAGAACTGCATCACGGTTGCCGTCTTGATGCTCTCGTCGATCGACGACTTTGCTGTTTCTGTCCGGATTGCGGGGAATTGGTGCTGGTCTGGTGATCTGCCATAGCAACCCCAGCGCTATTCAAGCCTGTATGTTTTCTCTCCTAATCGGTTTTATTCTCGCCGGGTCATCCATGACAGCCCCGACTGAATTAGCGTGAGACACACTTAGTCCAGGTGCGTCTGTGATCCACGCTACAGAACGACTGAAACCGAATCGAGGGCTGGATGTTGGACAAGGGTCTACTGGAAGTCAGCTCGTCCGAGTCCATATAAAATTGAGGCATGCGTTCTAGTCCATCAACGAGTCAGATGTGGCTGGGAACACGACTGACAAATCGAGAAGAACAATGGACGCTTTCTGAATGGAGACACAATGTCTAAAATACGTGGACGCGAGTATCGTCAGATATATTGGCCACCGCTCCATCTGTTCGTCAACACATCTGACACCGCATTCTTGCGGGAATCCTACGTCACTCTAGGTAAGAATTCAACGAAGATACACGCACAATCAGTTTCTATGATATATGAGCCTTCTCTCGCCAGTCACGGTCAGTTGTACTGTTCGACTATGGAACTCACACGTAGTCCATGTAGGTATTCTCTGGCGACACCGAGTGGCCCCTCTCGGGAGTTCAGTAACTAAGGAATGCCATATCCGACAGAACATAGTTTGTCTTGTTTATGTCTATGTCAATCGGGTGATGACTGTTTACACTGTCACCGAAGACGGTAATATCGGAAACTCGCGTAGAGGGAGAGCATGGGCTCAGACCAATGCGAATTCCACAACCTATGTGTATCTCGCCAGCGCACGGACGATATATTTGTCCCCTGAATACTTGCCCATTCTCGTACGTTTCTTTTATTCATTCTAGTTCGCAATACAACCGGACTGTGGCAGCCAGAGGGGACGCCGAAGGCCAATTAACGTCCAATCCATCCCTTGTACATGCATAGCTCTGACAATTTCGGGCGCATAGAATACGATTCGCTGCTGTGGTATATCGTCAGTCATGGGAGCCATGTTCGATAGGGCCTCGCTACGGAGAAGACTCTCTCAGCTGAAGTCACAACCGGTGCGGCTCCATTAATCCTTTTTTTTTTTGACAAGCGATATGGCATACTGGCAACTGAAAATCGGTCTAGCCCCAGAATGCCCGCTGAAGCGGGCAACGCAAGCATTGCCCGGTCCGAGGTAAAATGCGTTTACGCACTCCCGGCAGCCAGAGAGAACGTGTGGGCTCCATTAATTCTATATTTCCTCTTCTCCGCGTGGTACTATGACTCATTGACAGGATTCGGGTCCAGACAAGGAAGGTGCTCTGTTCACCAACTGAGTGCCGCAGCTTTCCACAAAGTTTCGAACCGGTAAAATCTTGGGACGATTCATTTAGGGCTTTTGAAGCGCCGAAGTACCCACATCTTGGCAGCACACCAACGTTTGTGCACCGCTGAAGTCCCAGTTTTGCGAAGGCTAGTTGACATGTCCGCTGTATAGAAACTATCTAAAGCGGCGTTGGGGTATGGGCGGGTGTGGAGCAGCTGGCATACGCGCGGAGGCGCTCTTCCCTCCTCCACTCGCCACCTAGTCTAAGATGCCTTATCATGTTTACCTAGCGGGTCAACCGCAACTCCGTCGCCTAACCCCGGGCGTCGCGATCAGGCCAACGCAGCTGGTCATGCAAGGCATTCTCGTCCCTTTGCACAAAATCCCACGCGACTCGTATAAGGGCAGGTGGAAAAGTAGGCTTGAGCGATCTCCTTGCGCTGCGAACCCTGGATTTTCGCGCTCCATGGTCCCGCTGGTGTGCGTGCATACTATGATATACACGTACGTCTCCGCATAGGGTCTTTGATCGAGCGAGTCGTGGAGCTGGAGATTGCCCCGAATATATTACTGGCCCAATCTCATTCGACAAGTCCATCTCACTGCGTGGAAGTGTAGACAACGTCTCTCGTCTGACGGCTGAGGAAACGGGTATTGAGGCCTGGACGTGGAGAGGCTTATGTACTATAGGTGTGGACTTTTAGATCAATTAAAGAAATTGAAGAAATTAAATCCAAGGAGAGAGAGAAAGAGAAGGGAAAGACACTCCGTTCGGGTCCCGTGAGCTTCAGAAGGGGTATATTATTGAAAGGGTATACTAGTGCTATATTCAGGGATCTCCCGTGGCTTGAAATATCCCTCGAGGCTAGTGTCTTTGGTTTCCACAGCACATGAATTTTTGCTTCACGGCGCTGTGCGCCGTATCAACTCTCTAGATAGCTTAAGGCAAAACCTGGTGGTATTTCAAGTTTGAATGGATGCATCTATGCATATCCCACAAATGAATCATCGCCTTGCCTGGAGATTGTCAATGTGCATTAGTGGTGAACAATGATTCGTTCATCCACTGATACAGAAACAACCATATAAACTAGCATCGTCGCACACCTCGAGTCCCGTACGAAATTCGAATCTCGACCAGCGCAGATCAATCATATACACGAACATCGACGTCTGGTACGAAGGATGATGCTGATTCATCGCCAATTTCGAGTTCGATTTTGGTCGACGGCCAGGCCCCCGTAGGTCATGTGTCATAAATCCGTACATCTCTGCAAACACGATCGCACAATTATACATGCTATAGTGAATACCCAGCCATAGAGCTTGCAGAAACAGAAGTAAGATCATATCTCAGATAAAACTGGCATCGTCGCCCAACCCCGAGTCCCGCACAAAGCTCGTCCACCGCTGATCCATCCTCGTATCACCACTTGTGCCAACGATATGTTCCATCCCTGGTGGGAAATCTGGCGGGTGCCCGAACGGTTGGGTATACACGTCCATCGACGCCTGGTACGAAGGATGTTGCTGATACACCTGCGGCTGCTGGAAGTGCATAGTATCCACGTTCATGTGCTCCTGCCCAAACTGCGGGTACGCATTCGGGGCCGGCCACGCGTATCCGCTCGCCTGGGGATGCTGGCGCAACGCGTCCTGGGCGAACCCCGGGGGCTGCGGGGGCGGCACATAGTGCCCATCGTACGCGTCGTAGTAGTTATACGACCAATCCGGGCCCGCAGGCGCCGTCTCCTCGCGTTGCTGCGGCTGCGGCGCGAACCCGGCTGCGGGGCTGGTACTTGTAGAGCTGGACGCGACCGGGGCGGGCGTGGCGCTCTTCGACGCGCGGTCCGTTTTCTCTCCCGCGAGCGAGCCCGAGCGCCGGCGCGAGACGAGCTTGGCCTTGCCCGCGAATATCGAGAGCTCGTCTTCCTCCGGGCTGTCTGCGGGTGCATGATTCCCGGGCGCCCCGTTGAGGCGGCTGTCGGCTGCGCTGAGCGCGTCGCGCGCTTTCTTCTTGAGGCGGATGATGATGGGCTGGGCCAACGTGTTAGTCTAGAGCACACGCCATGCCGACGGGAGGCGCAGACGGGACTGACCAGGGCTTCTGCCGCTCGTCGGTTGAGCGGCGCCGCCTTTGTGAACAGCACGAACGCCTGCTCGAGCTCCTCCATCGCCGACGGCGCGAGCGCCGACCGCGGGCCCTTGGTCACCACCGCCCCGAACAGGATCTACCAGGCCCAACACGCCACCCACACGTTAGTCTCGCTCGGCGTACTACGTCGCGATACACAGACGACGAGGACCTACAGCAGCAGAGAACGCAAACGACCACACGTACCACACGGGCGCGGTCACGTCCGGGTTCTTCGCAAAGTGCTCGCGCGTGACCTTGAGGATCGTCGACGCGGACTTGTACGCCGTCAAAAAGCTGGGCGCGTACTCGCTCCGCAGCGGGTTCGCCGGGTGGTCCATGATCGCCTGGATGAAGTAGCTGCGGTGCAGGTACAGCAGGACTGTCGGGCGTCAGCGTCAGCGTCAGGGGCGAGCGGGGGCGACGGCGACGCACTGGTTTCGCGGGAGTGCGCGAGCACAAAGGCGAGCATCGCGCGCTTGAGGTCGGCCGCGGGCGCGTGCGGCGCGGGCTCGTACGCGGGCGGCGCCGGGAAGCCCGTGATCTTGCCCTCGAGCTCGAGGATGCGCGTGTACGGCGGCGCCGCGGGGATCGCCGCCTGCGCGGCGACCGCGGCGACGCAGCACGCGGAGAACTGGAACATCCACTTCTCCCCTGCGCGCGTGAGGCGGGGGTGAGTGGGAGACGTGGGGAGGGCGGCGGCGGCGGCGGCGTACCTGCTGTGATGGCGGGGTCGTCGGATTCGGGGAGCAGGCAGTCCACGGTAGAGATGGTGCACGCCGTGGGGCGGCCGGTGGCTAGGCTCTACGAGGGTTGGCTATCAGTAGTGTGCCGCAGCGGGAACCCGTGCATGCATGCCTACCTGCCACGCGTCAAAGGTAAAGATGTCCCAGAACGCGCGGCGCCTGCGCTCGACGATCTTCTGCGGCAGGCCCCAGCGCGCGCTCTCGCGATCTGGGACGAAAACGTCGGCATCGCATTCGTCCTCGCTTGACCGAGTGAACACTCACGAAGACCCAACTAACACGACACGCTAAGCACAACGGTCCCCCCAGAGATCACGAAGAAGAAAGCAAGGGCTGACCGTATGAGATAGATGCGCGGCGAGCGTGACGAGGCTCCAGGTCGTCTCCATGCGCGACGCGCGGTCGACGACGTCGTCGCCGCGCATCGAGTTGTACGCGCTCATGAGGTCGAGGGCCTGCACCGTCGCGATGCCCGGGTTGTCGAGCGCGGAGCGCAGGCAGATGGCGCAGCGCGCGACCTGGAAGAAGCGTTCGGCGGGGGCGCGCCCAAGCGGGGACTCCATGAGCGCGCCGATCGCGAGGACGGTGAAGAGCAGCGCGAGGGCGTGCGGGCCCGTGTCGCCGTCGTTGTCGTCGGCGCTAGGCGGGGCGAGGGCGTAGATGGAGGGCAGGAGGTCGTCGAGGAGCTGAGATTTGGAGAGGCAGCGGTACACCCACGTCGCGCGCTCGCTGAATGCGGTGCAGAGCGCGAGCGCGCGGTCGTACGGCGGGAGCTGCGCCTCGACGAGCTTCTGCACGGAGGAGAGCGGGCCGCCGAGGTGGAAGGGGAAGGAGCGGGCAAAGTCGGTGATGGCGGTGGGGAGGGAGGGGGTGTCGAGCTCGAGCTCGAATTCGCTCGTGTCCGCGCTCGAGCCCGTCGGGACCGGAGACTCGTCGCCCTGGCAGTGATCAGCAAAAGAGGCGTGCAAGGGAAGTTGGCTTACCCGTAGTAGCGTCTGCGGGTGGCATGTTGACGTTAGTGGGCTGGTATGAGATGAGCGCACGCACCTCTAGGCCACCGGTGGGTCCAAAGAATCGCGAGACGCCGTTCTCGGACACTGTCAGAGTTCCAAAGTAGTCATACCCGGACTGGTCGGGCAGCGGCGTCTCCGCGTCGTCCTCGATGCTCGCGGGCAGACTTTCCGACGTCGAGCGAGAGGCGTCGGTAGTGTCTCCCCGCAACAGCGGGTGAGGCTCGGGCGAGAGCTGCGCCTGGACGGTGGCAAGGGCATCCTCGAGCTGCCGCACGCGCTTTGTGAGTGCACCTATCTGGTCGTAGAGGTGTTCGGTGGCGGCTAGCACGGATCTAACAGAGACTTGTGATGAGCTCTTCGCGCGCGTCGGAGATGGCATGGCGCAGTGACACGCACCGGGTGCCTTGGCCAGTGGTGAGGCTATCTGCACTGGATTAGCGCGCGCGACGATCGAAACGCAAAGCCGGACACACCGTTCGGGCAGAGCGACTCGCAGCCCCGTCTCTGGACCAACGACGGATCAAGACCAGCTTCGCATGCGCTTGACTGAGAACGCACCCGACAGGACTTGCACGGCACGGTCTTGTCACACTTGATCTTGAGCCTGCGCACTCCGTGTTAGTCCGCCCATCCAGCGAGCGAGCGAGCGAGCGTGGAGCGCACCTCCGACACTCGGCACACGAGATTTCGCCCCTGCTCCGCCGCAGCTCGATCTCGCGCACCTGGTGCCCGTCGAGCGCGTCCTTGCGGTGCGCGCGCCGCGTGCTGCCCTTGCTCACCTCTGGCGGCATCGACGACGACGACGAGCAGGCGATGGCGACCGCGGGTGGAATGATTAATCGTGGTTTCGCACGGGTGCGCTAAACAGCCGGCGATATTCGCGCACCGCCTCTCCTCGAGCATCGGCATCAGCGAGATTGACGATCCCGACGCGCTTCGAAGCCCCAGCGCTCCGTGCGGGCATACATAGTTTACACAGACTTTCGTTCGCCAAGTCACGGCAGGGTCACGATAACAGCGCCCAAACGTACACTACTACATCCTTAAATATGCTACATCGATCAAGTCTCAGTGCCGTCCCTCACGCAAACACCCTCCCCAGCCCCCCGCACACCCCGCACCGCTCCTCCATCAGCAAAAACACCGGCACCCGCCCGCTCCCGCCACACTGCCAGCACAAGTTCCCGCCGATGCGCGGGTCCCCCGGCTGCACGACCGCCGCGCCCGCCGGCGGCGCCTGCGCGTACGCCGTGGTGAACCCGGGGGATGGAGATTCGTATCCTGCGTACGAATGCGGGCGGGGCGGGGCAGTAGCAGGCGGGCGCAGGTGGGAGGAGGAGGAGTTGGGGGAGGAGAGGTGCGGCGGGGAGAAAGAGGGCAGCGGGCGCTGGAACGTCTTCCCCGACGACGCGGAGGCCGGCGAGGCCCAGTCGGCGTACGCCACCGCGCCCGCGAACGGCTTCGCGTACCTGTCCCAGCACTTGCCGCACGGGTGCGACGGGTCAAAGTTCCTGTACCCCGTGTTGCGGCCTGCGGGCGTCGATATAGACGGGACCATGGCATAAGTAGATCGAGGGCGCGACGCACATTTGTGACACTCGTACCCGCCGGGGTACACCAGCAGCCGCCCGTCCCTCAGCAGCGGATGCCCCGGTACGGGCGTCCTCGTCGGCCGTCCATCGTCCGGGACCCCGCCCCCAGGGCTTCGCGGCGGTGGCCCGGGCGGCGGCGCATACCGCGGCTGGTACGCGCCCTGGCTGGGCTGCGCAGCAGCACCGGTGCCTGCATCGCCACCCCCATCCGCCCCCGCGGCGTAGAAATCCCTCGCAAAGTCCGACAACGGCGCAGGTGTCGGCGTATGCGCCGAACCACCGGCAGCAGAGCGCCGGCGCGTGTGCGGGTGCTGCGGCGGCGGCGGCGGCGCACCCGTGTGCTGCCGGTACACCGACCCGGGGTAGCTCGACGCGCCGGGTGGGGGCTGGGATTGGGGTGGTCCAGGAGGCGCGGGCGGGGCAGGGGCAGGAGCAGGGGCAGGGGGCTGCTGGAAGGGCCTGCGCGGGCCGAGCTCGATCGTCGCCTCGCCGCGCCACGGGTCGGGCGCGCTCGAGTACGCGGGGGGCGGCTCGTCCGGGAGGGCGGGGAGGTCTTCGGGGATTTCGGGGAGGTCGTCGTGAGCCTCGGCGGTGGATGAGGGGGGTGGGCCGGGTGGGGGCGCGTAGGGTGGATTTGGGTTTGGATGTGGCGATGCGGGAGGGGGTGCGGAGGTGGATGGGGATGTGAATGTGAATGTGGAGGCGCCGGTGGGCTGCGGGGTGACGCCGGGCGTGCGGAACGGGTTGTGGCGGCTCATGTTGAGCGGGCAGGGTAGCAGTATGCACTGGTGCCAAGTACCGCGATGGATGGATTGATTCGGCGCCTCTCAAAGTCTGCATGAGGAGGAACCGACTTGTAAAAGTCGCCCCACCAACGTAAAGTATGTATCACTCACCTATATCGCTACCAACGACGCCCAGTTCCAGCGGTGAAACCAATGGATAGCAAGCGCAGTGGGCAAGACAAGCTGAGCCTCGGCCAGGCAGTTATCGCTATGCAGCCCTAGACGGCGCAGCAAGGGTGAGGGGAAGCATTGCTAGCTGAGCGCATCGATTCCACAGACGCCGTCCGTCCGGGGTCATTCGCACGTGGCAATTTGATTACCGGTGTTTCTTGTGTGGGAAGACATGCTGGGTGAACTTACACCCGCGTATTGTACTTTGACTTGGAACTCTGCATGGCTCGAAGGCGACTCGAAGACGTGGTACATTCATTACTTGCTAGGTATGGCCTTCGTAATGTCTACACCGTACACAAGGGTATTATGGATGCAATCCGAACAAACCTGAACGCATCTTGATTGATCGCGGAAGCTCAGGCTCGGTTACGGACTAGAATGTCGGACTGAGGTCAGTCAATCGCCTTTGACCAAGGAGGACGATACACGACTGGCAGGTGTGGCGCACGACGAAGGACTCGTCCGCCACACGGCATCCCATGAGATGCCTCCTGTGCAGAGGCTTGTCCATGCCCTGTGGTCGAAACAAAGCCCACAGATGTAGTGTGGCGGGGCTACAGTTGGTTGGCGGAGCCCGGGAAGATCCATTGAGTATATCCAAAGGGCCCACATTTGACCACGATCAAGCAGTCAAGTGTGTGCCCGCTGGACATCCTCCAGGCCATCCCGTATGCTTCTGCCTCGCAGATGGCAAGTGTGAGCCGGACGGAGATACGGATACGTCGAGGTTCCCCTGCATAGGGAGGGCTGCCAAACGTGCGTTGAGCGAGAACGGCTCATCATGGGAGTATAGGCACCTACAGTCTGTCCGGCGAGGATGATGGCCACGCAGCTGCCATCCGTAGACGTCCTCTGGTGACCACGGCCTGAGCGCCGGCGAGTAGACCTACCCAGGTCAGCGGCGGTCTGGGAATCCAGGGCTAGACGACGCGCGTGGGTATCATGGGCTCACGCCCACTGCCTCTACACGGCGACACGCAAGTCAGAGAAGCAGGGCGGAAGACACGAAGGAGGGTACGTACGTATTCATCCGTCCTCGTCTGACTGCCGTCAGCCTCCCCGACGCATCCACCTCCGCGGCGCGCGGCTGCGAATCCCGGTATCGGTCGTAGACACAGCGTGTCGGCATCAGGGTAACAGGTGTACGGTGGCCGTCGAGGCTGCGGTGGCATGGAAGATTGGGTCGGGCGCTGGGCGTGTGGGTGGGTGAGGAGACGATGCGGTACGAGCAGGGGCATGCTAAGCGCAAGTCCTCGGGTGGGAGCGTGCCATGGGAGCTAAATAGCTGCCAGACATCTCGACGGTAGGGCGGCAGGCAGGAGGGGGGCGCTATGTTGCATTCGGCGACAGAGCTCCTTGGCGAGCCCAAATGCTGCAGCGAACCGGGCGCGAGAAGGATGGGGTACGAAGGTCGGTGGGGTCGCCGACGCGGCTGATCCAAGAGTGCGTGGGTCTAGGGCATGCTGGCGCTGTACCAGAGCGAGGGGGGTACCGAGTCCGTGAAAGTAGCTGGGGCTCGACGGCTTTATACCCGCCGAATCGTCCTCCTCACGGGCCGGGAGTCAAGATCAAATCTCGAGATATTGCGCCGGAAATCCTCACCTCGTGTAACGGGGCTGCCGGGGTGCACCCCCTTCTGCAGATCTAGGCGTGCTTCCATGTGGTCGGACGTGTCATATCAACCGCCGCTGCAGAGTCGCTGGTGGGGAGCGTACAGTTGACAAATCCCGTCCGAAGTCAGAAGTCTTGTGGGGCCTGTAGATAGGAGGAAATGGACCCGTCGAGTTGTCCTGTTGGAGAAATAACTAGAGCGCGGACGAGACGGCTGCCAGTACGTGCGGGAGACGTGACGCATGAAAATCGTGCCAATGTCAATCCAGAGTACGATTGCACGCAGCGGGCGGAGATAAACAGAAAACCCGGAGCGGCTCGCTCGCCAAAAAGTGCGATGGCAGCGCAAGCCGGTCGAATCGACCGGGGTCAAAGAAGATCTGCCCATGGTTGTAATCTGGTGGGATTACCTCCAAGTCGACGTCCACCACCCAGCGTTCCCCGGTTGGTGTATTGGTGCCGGGTGGATATGGGTCCATGTGTTACCACGCAGTGTTCGAGCGCAGGCAGCGGTGTGGCAAACTGGCACAGGAGGTCGTGGAAATGGCAAAGTGCGAAAAGCACGGAGGTCGCGATCCAGCCACATGTGCCCCGCTTCGATAATGAACAATTCCCTTTTTTGCGCATCTCCTTCGGGGCGGACGTATCGCGATGTTGCGACCCTGCGGGGATTACCATAAGAGGACGGTGGCTACCGTGTTGGGTAACGGTCCCGCCCCCCGCCCCCCAGCCCCAGTCACACATTCTCCATTTTCCTGCACCAGATAATGGGTGAGTCTTGCGTTTGGCCCATCTCCTCAAAGGAAGAATTGGAAGCATAAATAATGGTGGACCTCCACATGTCCAAGTGGCTGAAGTTATAGCGGTGCACGCCGAGCGCTGCTCAAGTGGATCGTTTCGGACCGTACGCCCAGTGAAGGGCAATACGGAACTAAACCGCAGGACTCGACAGCTGTCTACAGTGCTGGTGGTGCTATGTCCTGACGTTCGGCCACTATGACATACTATAAGCTCAGGTCGTATGTGTATGTTCGTAACCCAAGTGAAATAATCGACCCTTAACGGTATCACTGGGCAACTAACCCAGGGCAGGGCCTTATTAATTCCAAGGCAGCTGGAGGGTTACCTCACCCGCCCGTGATGTCGCCCGCTCGGTGGTTGCATAGAGGAAGACGTGCATAGTCTATGCGACCATGTCCGCGTGACACGGCCGTATACGGCGGGTCCGTGGATTGAAGATTTATCGCGCCTGAGTCCAGGGATGTCATGAAGCCGTAGGGTTGGGACAGATATCTCGAGAATCCACGGTTGCATGCGCAAGCCCCTTTCTATCCGTGGAAGCCTCGCCACAAACTAGACTCAACCCTATCTGACGTGATGAGTAGCACGCCACCACCGTCCGACAGACCGACGCGCCCTGCATATAGCGCCCTATCGCATGCGAGACTCTCACCGGTTTTCCCTCGGGGTCACGGATCTGTGTATCTGCTCTCAACTCAAAAATACAAATATAGACTGTACGTCTTGGGTTCTCGTGTATGTCTTCGACATCAGTGCGAAAAAAGCGGGGGAGGTGAACAGTTATACACGAAGTCGGGCGCACCTTCGGTGGACGAATTCGGTGCCTGCTATAGTTGCTTATCTATGCGCCAACTCGTAGCACGGTCCTTACATCGGGATGACTACAGATACCTAGGTCGAAGCCACCAAAGAGGGTGGATGTAGATTGTGCATCCTTGACTCTCACGTATCCCTATAGCTTCGACATCAGTGCGACGGAAGCGGGGAAGTTGTTCATGCTTCGGGTGTCGATGGAAGGAGTCGAACTGACCTGTGGTCTAGATACTGGCGATCTACGAGTGATAGCAGCTTATGGATTCAGTATTGCATTTCGTTGGTATATTGAACAAGGGTGGAGGTATTTGTTACTCCGACAGAGTCCTTGGCACCCCGTCCCTTCGCCTCCAGTGTGGCTGAGTCAGAGGTTCAAGTGAGGATTGAGACCGCACTATTCCGGCGTACAGGGCTGTCAGCGTACCTACTGCACAAGTCAGCTAATCTGAGTGGAGCATGTGAAGTAGCTCATGTTACCCGTACCATCGGTGCAAAGTCGGCGATTAATCGCGCCCTTCAGGTATCTTATGTTACCGCGTCAGCAGCCGTGTGCCTTCCGAGCACATCTGCACGTACTAAGTGAAGTAGGTGACTGTACATTACAGTTGGTGTCAATGCGAGGTAAGCGGGGGAGCAGGATGAGTAGGAGTAAAATCAGACATACCTTCACCGGCGCAAATGACCGCTATGCTTCGGTTTCTTATCGAAAGATCCTATACGTGGTCCTAAGCGCCACCACCGAGGAAGAGGCGCCATACCTGTAGTGAGAAGTCTTGGAAGTGTTCTACGGGAGGTCATGACATGTTCTGCCACGACGTGGAGTGATGTAACCTGACCAAGGAAGCAAGTAATCTCACCTGTAATTTGTAGATGCAGTCGACCATTGCATGTGCACCAATAGATACGTCAGAACGGAATGAGGTGATCCCGAATATCATCGGTCCTATCGCCGCGGCTCGAGTGCAATAGGCGTATCTGATTATCAGAGCATACACAGTTATGGATGTCCGGTCTGGTCCTCGTTGCGAACACATATCATCACCCCCGAGTTGACCACCCTGCTTCGACGCGTACGGTAACGGTGGGTAAATATCTTAAAGTGCGATTTTCACGGAAAGGTTCACGGGGATCCACGCACGCAGTAGTCGTCGGTTGTCCGACCTCCACCGACAGTCAACAAGTGGCCAACTGACAGAACTCGACGCTTATTTTTGCCAACGTATACAGCGAACGTCCAGTGCCACTCAACGAGCGGCGTTGCGAACTGCTCCCGCTGTCGAACCAATGGAGAACCACGTGGCAATTTTCTTGTGTGCGCGATGGCTTCGCGGGAAAGACGAGTTCCAGATGCGACGGTGCATCGCTATTTCCGGTTTCGTCCGCTCCAATCGTGCCTCGAAAACGAGGATGTAGGCTCTCCCGTCGTCGGGTCAAAGTGCCTGCATCGCACTAGAGTTGACAGGATCATGCCAATAGACGTGCTTTCATTCGAGATGAAGAGAAGAAACGCCGAGCGCGACGCCGATGGGCGACACGACGATCTGAGGTTATCGACTCGCTAGAAGGATCACTCCGGCGAACTAGCGGCGCCCGGGGACGTTGCGGAAGCAAAGTGCGCACTCTGGAGCCTCTTTGTGCCGGGATCGGGGCCCAGGGACGCAGTGATGGCGGCGGCGTCGGTGGGACGGGTCCGTGTGCCTCGGCCTCATCGGTCGCATCGAGAGGGCATCTCGATATGCGCGCAATCCGTCTGGCTTCGCGCTGTCCTGGTTGGTCTGCCTTGCAATTCACCGTTCTCCGGAGTGCGTTGCCATCGCACTTTCTAACGTTGTACAAGTCTGCCGTCGTGGTTACATATACCCATGTCCGCCAGCGTTGCCTTGTCCCTGGACCCTCTCCGGGACTCGTCTATGTCGTGCTGCCCATTCTAGAGCCTCTCTTTCTTACTCTCTGTAACGATAATGATTGCAATGACCGAGCCAAAGTTTAGAGTGGCCATATGGTCTGACGTCTTTCGTGAGATCGTCATACGGAACGCTTACGCATAGCTAACCTCGCAGCGGAGGAGGAGTGGGCGGCCTCAGCCTCGCTCTGACCCTCGCAAGATACCCTGATATTTCTGTCACCATCTACGAGGCAGCCAAGAACTTTACAGAAGTCGGCGCGGGCGTCGGGCTGTGGCCGCGCGCGCTGAAGGTACTGGACAAGCTCGGCTTGCGCCAGGAGGTCGTAAACCTGGTGGGCGGCCTTGACCCGGACAAACCGGGTATGTTTCGTTCCTTCTTAGTGCGGCCTCATCCCCGACCGAGTGTGACTAACAACGATATCGCTGTTTAGCTCATGTATTTCACTACAGGAAGAGCAATGAGCACCGTGGTTTAAGCTTTTACGATCTCGTCTCGCCAGGTACCGCATTCCTCTGCCCCATTCCATCCCATCATGACCTTGTCCAGGTGGCCTCCTCCGTTTCCACCGTGCCGACTTCCAGAAAGCGCTCCTCTCGCACTTACCCCCTTCCCACTCCGCGCACACGTCAAAACGCCTCGCATCCTACACCCAGCCGTCCTCCCCCTGCCAGCCTATCACCCTCACCTTCGCGGACGGCACCACCGCGACGTGCGACCTCCTCGTCGGTGCGGACGGTCTACGCTCCAGCACGCGCGCAGGGATCGTGCGCGAGCTCGTGCGGAGCGGGCGGGTGGAGTCGGAAGAGCTTGCCGCGCCCATATGGAGCGGCGAGGTCGCGTACCGGGCGCTGATACCCATGGAGGAGATTAGGGCATCCCATCCGCAGCATCGGTGTATAACAACGCCATCGCAGGTATTTCCTCCGCCCGCTTCTCTCTTTTGCACTCAATCGCTGAAGTGCAAGTGTGCCTGCGTCGCGTAGTTCCTCGGTCGAGATAACGTGAGTTCAGCCGTGGTCGAGCCGGGGCTGGTTACTGACCAACGGTAATATGGCAGTATGTCCTAACATACCCTATACAACACGGCACCCACCTCAACTTCGTCGCCTTCCAGCGGCGCCCGGAGTTGGAGGGCACGACGTTCCCCGGGCCCTGGATGGCCGAGGTGGAGCCGGGGTCGAGCGAATGGAAAGAGCCATATCGTGGGTGGGACGAGGAGGTGCAGCAGTTACTCGAGGTACGCTTGATATCTCGCCCCCCGGAGCGTGTAAGATATAACGATGGGTAGGTGGCACCCGCCCCGCTTAGATGGGCGATACACACCGCTCCGCCGCTGCCTACTTGGGTATCGGGCAGGGTGACGATACTCGGCGACGCGGTGCGTGCATCGTATGTGCTGTTCCTTAACTCGCGGCTCACCGCCGTCGTGTCTCTTCCAAAGGCGCACGCAATGGCCCCACACGAAGGTAGCGGCGCCGGCCAGGCGATCGAGGTACGTCTGGATCCCCTCGCATTGCCGTCACACTGAGGCCCTCCCCATACATAGGACGCCTACATCCTGGGCACGCTCCTCGGGCACGCTCTCACGACCCTCGACACATTGCCAGCAGCGCTAGGTGTGTACGACCGCGTCCGCCGGCCGTTTGCCGAGCTCGTGCAGCGCAAGTCGCGCGAGAACGGGATGTTGTTCACCTTCCAGCGGCACGACGTGTGCGACAACAGCCCCGCGACGCTGGCCGACCTCGCGTACTCGGTCAGAACGAATTGGGAATGGGCGTGGAGCACGAGTGTGGACGGGGACGTCGAGCGGGCGGTGCGGATGCTGGAGAGCGAAGTTGGTGGGAGGTAGCGGGCCCGGGTATGTGAGGAGGGGTGTGTGGATTCTCATTTTGTTGCAGCTTGGATATCGTTCTTGGATTGTGTGATAAAGGACCTCGGCTGGCAGGTATATTGTATTGATAGTGCAAAAAAATATCGTGATCATGATACCCTCTCATGCGTTGTGATCTTGGTATAGGAATACGACGCTGCAGAAGGACTCGAAGGCGCTGATGCAGCTAGACGACGGCATTGGAATGATTCATATATCCATTGAGAGCCCTCTCCATGTCGTGTAAACGATCAACTTAAGATTGGTAAGAAGGCATTTATTTATTGGTTCGTGTAGTGTTAACCATTCATCCCTGGATTGAAGTTTGTCTTGGGTCATATCGACGCCACAATGAACATGACAAATGAAAGCAAACAACGTTCGGCAACAGCCATGAACCCAGTCGCCGACGGCCTTTCCCTGAACGTACATCAGCTTGCGAAGAAAGTCTGAAGGTGTATACGTTTACAGTACCATAATCAGTACCCATCATTATGTAATGCCATCAGGAATCAGTATTGTCAAGCAGATCAGGACCCCGTACAGAGAGGATTGTTTGCTATGAATGTGCACTAGTTTAAGCAAATCTGGGAAATGCTGCTTATAGTCGCATGCTACTAGCCGTCTAGTGTTTCAGAGTGAATCTAAAGTACAAAACCTTGAACTTGGCACGGAAAGTACAGCGGACATCTGTGGCTACAAGCGGCGAACTCGGTTATAGTAACCACTGAGACGAATTCAAAGGCACATGGTGACAAAGCCGAGACAACTGAGGCCGTGCCGAGGTGACCGTAAATTCTCACGATACGACTGCAAATGCACCGATGCGAAGTAAGCTGAACAGGCTGTCCAGAATGGCAGCGCTGCCCGCCAGGTCGACCTGCGCAGGCCTTTCGTTAGGGTCATTTGCAGTCGACTGGCGGGAGATTTGCAGTCACTTGCCGCCCTACCCGGTGCCATGGCCGTCGAGACCCCCCTCCCGCTTCAATTTCCACTTCAACTCTGTCGAAGACGACGACAACGACAACGACGCCGCCGCCGCCGCCGACAGTCTTGTCCCTTAGTAAGTCTAGAGCTTATATCTGGTCGACTGAGCTGAGGCGGGCATTTCAGCTTTCCAGCACTACAACAGCACAGCTCGTCATGGGTGTTAACGGCCTCTGGGAGGTATGTTCAACCCGGCGCCCTTTTGACCATCTCTAACCATCTACAGCACATCAAACCGGCCGCTCGAAACCAAGCGCTCACCCAGCTCGCTGTCGAGCATGCCTGTGCTCGTGAGTCAGGGATTGCCTATCTTCGAATAGGTGTTGATGCCAGGTAAGCTGGCTCCATCACATCAGTCTAACAGTGCCTTACTCTCCTTGTCCTAGTATATGGATCCATGCAGCTCAATCTATCCACATTGCCGGCCATGCTTACCGGGGTCAAAACCCCGAGCTCAATACGATCTTTTCACGCCTTGCTCGACTTGGCCGCCTACCTGTTGCTGCAATATTTGTATTCGATGGGCCTGGACGCCCGCCCGTCAAGAGAGGGAAGAGGGTATTTGCTCGGGAGCACTGGCTGATTCAGACCTTCGAGAAGTTCATCAAGGCTTTTGGTTTCCAGTCCCATTGTGTCAGTTCTCGCCTCCTTGTGACTCATTCATGACTGAATTGTACATGCATTCAGGCCCCTGCGGAGGCTGAGGCGGAGCTTGCGGAAATGAGTGCTAGCGGCTTAGTGGACGCTGTCCTTACTGATGACAGTGACACGCTCGTATTTGGTGCGAAGACTATCATTCGAAAGTAAGCCGTCGGTTCACTTCCTACTCGATATTGTCTGACTATGGCGGTCAGCCCGAATGTCAAGAAAGACAAGGACAGAGTCATCATATACACCCGGGAAGCGATACAGGAGGAGGTGTGCTCGGGGTTGACGCGGGGTGGCTATATACTGTTTGCTGTGCTTAGTGGCGGCGATTACGATGAGGTGTGTAGTATCTGCAGATGCCTGCGGGGAGCCGCTGATGTGAGTCACCCCGAACATAGGCTGGGCTGCCGGGGTTTGGACCCCACCTGGCTGCAGGTCTTGCGCGCTATGGCTGCGGCGAGGCATTGCTGGAAGCTGCGGCCTCGACCGCCGCTGACATTTCGCCATCATTTTTGCAATGGAGGACTCAACTTCGTCATTACGTCCGTGATGATCCCGAGGGATACATAGGCCATCGCAACCCGGCTCTCGCTTCTCGGATTCCCGATACTTTCCCCTCTCGCGCTGTCCTTGCCGCCTACGTCAACCCAGTCACGTCCTTTCTGATGGGTACTGGGGTCCCACCTCCATGCAACGCATCCCTGCCGGATGTTGCAAGCCTTGCTCGGCTCTGTGAGCACTACTTTACGTGGGGGAGTGGCAATGAGATTTTGCGGAGATTCACAGACCACATATGGCCTGGCGTTGCGTTACGGATGCTCTGCATGACTGCAGAGCCTTCTGTTTCCCACCCAGCTTCCGGCTCTGGTGTCATAGCGCCGGACACCATTCTGGCATCAAGAACGTCGAAGAGCACCATGGTCCCTATGTTCAAGCTACGATTTCCCTCCAGTGCCCTTCACGACCTCACGCTGAATTCCTTCCTCTGCCCACCCGCGTCTGTTGGCTCTATGGTCACCCAGCATGTCGGTCTCTGGATCCCTGCTGAGGTGGTATCAAGGTGTTGTCCGGTGATTGCCCGGGACTATGCTGCATCAGGACGGAAGCGGACTAGGGCACAAGCTACTAGAAAGGTGAGCTACATAGGATGTATCTCGATAATGTTTCTGATGTACGTTTGCAGCGCAAACATGGTGAAACCTCAACGGTAAATGTCGGTGGCACTCACAACCAGCCAGGTTCGCGTGAGGTACACGCTCGCACTGGTTATCCGGTATGTCTCTTCCTTGACCTCTCCAGATCATCTGATTGATATGATCATACAGATACCAAATGGTGCTCGCGGAACGGTGTCTGCACCCATCTATGTATCCGATTCTCAGTCGGACGACGTCAGCATGTTTCCGACGTGGGTGATCAACTACTGGTGCGAGGAGAACAGGAAAGCCAAGGTCCGTGCTGCTGCGATTTCGGCCGCAAATGTGGTCCATTCAGGGCAGCGTGTTGTGGTCGGGGCTGAGCGTATACGTCGGGCTCCTGAGCCCTTTCCTATGCATCTATCAGATAATGATACAGGCTCTCGTGATGCTCATGCCTGAGTCTTCCCATGTGATTGCACCTGTATATTAGTATATCTTGCATGCCGTATCATAGTTCAATCAAGCTGCTTAGTGTCTAGTCAAAATGGAGTGTGCACTGAGGTACAGGTCTGTCTTCATTCAGTGATACTGCTATGACGGTCTCTAGGTATGGATAACCTGTCTAATACTGCAGTATGATACTAATCTACTCTATGCACAGTGACACGAGCGCCCGCAAACACTGCAACGTTTCTCAGCAGCGCGTTTCGGATTGAAGTAGTCCTCGCGCTGAACCCGGGGTGCATCATTCCAAGACAAGAGGTATTTGAATAGTGTGCCGGGATTGTCAAAGTTCTCGGCCCACCCAGCCCAAGAGCAGATGTCTCGCAGAGGCCATCGCAACGTGATGGCAAGGTACTGGCAACCGCCACGTCGGAAAGAGTGAGTCCCGTAGGGTCGTGGGTCAATGCGGACATCGAGGAGGTTACTCCGAAAACATTCAAGGAACGAATCAGAGGACTGTCGGAAGTGAGTGACAGTGTTTCAGCCATACTGCGTGAGTACATACCATTGCATCTCCTGGAAGGATACTGAATTTATCCGTGCCCATTTTCTTACGGAAAACGTAGCCTTGCGGGATAGTGTTACCGGACGCTACACGGACAATTGTCCACCACGTTGCCCATGCACGTATGGGGCACATCCATGGCCGTTCTTTATTTGGATACAGATAAAATGGTGATATTCCTAACAAGACCATCAGCGCGACTCGGAGTTGGCACGATGGACAGCATACCGCCATTCTGGTGGGTTTTCCGAACAGGTAGCTCGAGACGCAGTCGGTGCCACGAACCATCCTCGGCACGCTCGAAGAACACGTCGGACCAGCTAATCCCCAGCGCTTCATCGTACCGGAGCAGACAGAGCATTGACGTTATGTAGAGGACCTGCAGCATCATGCGGATCGTATACCCAGCCCAGTCTTCCGGATGCTCAGCCTTTCGTTTACGGGAAGTCAAGCCGTCCAGGCCGTCCGGCGGTGGGTAACCATTGTTGAAGTAATACAATACCTTGATTGTTTCCTCGTCAATAGCACGTGCACTTGTCACGACTTCTCCCTGGCGCACCTGCACAAGGCAGGATTAGTCTCAGGGATTGGATGTGTTGATACAGTGAGTACTCACTTTACGCCTTCGAAGGCTGACCATGTATTGAGACACGGTGACAGACAGTGATGGGTTCCCTTTGAATGACCCGGGGTGCATCGCGTCCTCAGTGCATCGCGTCCTCAGTCCAGGGCTGCGTTCCGAGCCCATAGTCCCGGCCAAACTTATGGCTGATCGCGGCACGCATCTTTTGCGCATGCGCATATGTTGCACGTGGTACGCTCGGATCCTTCGGTTTGCCCGTTCGTATGTCAGTCTCGTCACAACTACAGTTTCCGGTAAGTTTTCATGTTTCACGCAATGTTGTCAGAGCTCACCGATCCATTATCCAGACAGCTATCCATTCGGGGAAGGCTGCAGGTAAGTTCGGGAACATTGCATCCACAGCGGATGCTGTTGCGGCGTAGCCAATAGCAGCGCAGAACTGCGTGAACGAAGCCCACAGGCTTCCAATAAGGTGCTCTTCAGAATGCTGTTTGCCATGAAAAGCTGTAGAACACACCGGTTATACTCCTTACGAGTGTTAGTGACAATTATCTGTTCTGAGGCCTTTTTCAGATTCTGTGAGAGCTCCTTATGGCTACTGGGACTTGGAGCTTGCAGCTTCTGTGAGGCTGGGGGGGTGCGCAAATAGCTAGGGTTTGATTCTTGACACTTGTCGATGTCCACCCCTGACTCGAAGGCTTCAATTTCCTGGTCCTGTTCGTCTTCAGCCACTTCGAATGCGACTTGATTTAGCTCTTTAAGTAAATTGACTGCGCCACCCAGCTGTAGTTCCTGCGCTGTATGAGCCATGTCGTCGTTGCAGTAGTCGCGCATGATGTGCGATAGTGTGAAATGTTCAAACCAGCCGTGGTTTGAATTGAATTGTTAGGCGTCGGCCGAGAGCCGTTCGGAGTCCGGTGCCTGGGGCGAATAGACCCAAGCCGTGCTTAAACATTGAGCGTCGAGTGCTGAACATCGAGCGACGACTCAGAGCGTCCTGCATCACCTCATGGGACGGGGTAGCCGACAATCTAGCAGTGGTCCATCAGTTGAGGTCTTATGCCTACCTCGTCCCGGGCAGACAGTCAGAGAGAATGATGAGCCTGTAACTTTTGATTTTATAGTGTGAGTGTGGCTGCATCTTTGATGGATTAGCATTCAAACCGGGTATATACAACTCTACAGGAGCGCTAGCACAACAGTCAGCAACCTCAAAGGAATCCTCAAGGAGCTTGGCCTCCACGTCTCCGGCAACAAGGCAGCCCTCCTTGAACGGCTCCGTGAGTTTGCGGAAGCTAGAGGGACATGGCGTGGGTCAGTCTCTGCTGTAGTGGCCTCAGATCTCGAGCAGGCACTTACATCGATACACACCTAGCCATCTTCTTCAAGCAGCCCCGAGGCGCAGACGGGGTGATAGAAGTGGTGCGCGGGCCAACACGCACTCAGCAAAGCGCACGGCAGAGATGTTCGGAGAGAAGGAGAATGTTGTCGAATACCGAAGCAGAAGAGGGGTCGATCGCGGGCACCGGATGTTGGGTGATATAGAAGCGCGGAATATGGACCGCTGGGTGAGCTTTGGTTCCTATGGTATATCGAAGTTAACCTGATTACCGTGATAGGCCGATGATGTTCTCAGGACGTACCATAACTCCGCCGTACCATGTACGCCCAAGAATCCATCACATACCGAAGCGACGGACACCAGATCGAGCATAACAACATCCGACACTGGGGGATTGCGTACTGCCGATGACCGAATCGTTGCATGCAGCAATCCGCTGGCGGGTCCGAGTGTTCAGGCGCACTACGACTATGCTCCTGTCAGTACGCGAGAGAATGAACAAATGACAAAGTTATACTTACCGCTCATTCAGAGTCATCACGGGCCGCCTCATCCGAATCTTGAGCAGACCCTGGGTTTGCTTCTTGGTCAGGTCGGGGACATACAGCGTACATTGCAAAGCAATGCTACTCACGTTCCTGCGCCTACAACAGCTGTAGTCGCATTCAGTGCGCCGAACCAAACGAGCGCCGAAGACAACTTACTGGACCCGTCTCATCGTGATACGGCTTTGCCTAGTCAGATTACGCAGGCACTCGGAGCGCTGACTTCACATATTGAAGTGCAGAGCGTGACGCTTCAGCGCGACCAAATCGATCCTGAACATCTGGCGGTTGTCAATCTTGGGGATGAGGAATTTGCGTTCGATAGACGCACCGTTCCACCCCGTCCCGCGATTGCCTTCTCGAATGACCTTCCGAGGTTGTTTCGGGAGTGGCATTCATCGGACTGTTCGAATGCGCTTGTCGTTAACGGGCGCGGTATTCCCGTGAAGTACTGGCCCGCGATCTTCAAGAAACGCGCGGGTCATGGTACTGACACCTGGTCAAGCACACGTGGTATCTGGGGTAAATGGAAGGTGAGTTAAAGCACTGGGCTGTCGCTCTTGTCGATATGCAGGTCTAACGATATATATGTGAAGTCCATAGTACAGGAGCGAGAGAAATTCACATCCGATGACGCATTTTGGGCCGTGTATCGCGATGTGGATGGGAATCGACTTTGCTACCAGCATCTGCTCGACAAGCTGCAAAAGCAGCGAATGGAAGCAGATGCACGCGATGCCGCGAACGCGCGCGAGTTCTTCCGTGGCGATCTCGACTCCCCAGCTGCAAGCGGTGCGTTTCGATATTACAAGGGCTCGTCTTACCGCGTCTGCACGAAGGACCAGCAAGTTGCAGAGCGCTGGAGGTCATTGTTGGAGACCGACGCGCAAATCGCTGAGTGCTGGCATGCTACGCAGATGGAGGGGGGAGAAATGGAAGGGTGAGAACGGATCCCTGCAGCACGCAGAATGCCTGATGGACTGCCTAGCTTAGGAATTGGCTAATCCCGTGTTATCGTATTTCACTGATGCTAGTACGTACGTACGTTACAGAAGTATGGATATAATCACAGCTGCCGTAGATCTCCCGATTTAATATTTAAAGCCTGACCAGGACCGGACGAGGCTCGGAGGTCAGGCCGGGCCCCATGATTTAAACCTCTCCGCAGGCACCGAAATGATAAAAGCAGCCTTACGAGAGATCGGGGTCCCAGAATCTCTATCTACTCGAGATAAGATGAGGATACATGAGCTGTGGCGTGGGAATGTGCGACTGCAAATTCCTGCGCGCCGACCCGAAGCGGTCCACCAAAGGGAATGCAAACGCCGCAGAGGAAGTGCACCTCCAACAGCTCCGGCAGAGTGAAACGGAAGCCTAGCAAGCCTTTTCAACCTGAAAAGTGTGTGCGACCACGTGGATGTGTCTTTTGAATGTGTGATTAACGCTTGTTAAACTGACTGTTATTAACTTTTAAGGGGGGCTTTGGAGTTGGCCATGTTATTTAATAAACATCAGTTGAAATGTCCTGACCACTGTTTCACCATACCTTATCCTTCACCTTGTGGGAGATCGCACTTTTGCACGCAGAAACACCGCACTGGTGGGTCTCCAAGTAGCCCTGTGTTCAATAGTGTTAATGTATTCACTAGAACGCCGTCTCGAACCAGTGAGTAAGCCCATACGCCAAGTCATAAAGCCTCAAGGGTTATGGAGGCCGCTGAGGGCTAGAGCAGCTGAGGGGCTGTATAATGCTGCATCGACGAACAACATCTGCCTGCCGGGCGCAACATTCCAAATTTGTACCATCTTATCTTCAGAGCCCGAGACAACGCTGGGCCTCCCGTCTAGCGAGAAGGCCACGCAAAGGATGGCGCTGGCTTGGACTCTATCCATTATTATCCTATCAGATAACCAGACGCAGAGGGTCCCATCTGCGTAACCAGCTGAGTCAACACGACATTGTCAATGCTCACAATCCTCGGGTCATCGACTACGCGCTCTTCTGATACTCGAGCATCTTGTCCCAATATGTGTCACGTCTGACCCTTACATACTATACGGAGCTAGTCGACTCCTACAGCTCCTGCCAGAGATGTTTGTAACCATTGAGCCTTGTATGCACGAACCGCTTCTGGCCAACGTTCTTACGACGGTTTACTTTAGGAATATTCTCCAGAGCCCGCTGTCACGAGCAAGGGGTGAGATTTGGCATATAATTGCAAAAGTTGTGAATGCTATAGAACTAATGTTCTCTTCCGCGCTCATATATAGTCAATTTTCATTTGGTCCTTACCGTACGGAAGCTTCTTCAAGTACAAAATTTAGAACTCGTCTCAATCACCTTATTACTAGTTCGTGAATAGATATACACAGAGGCAGACAATGGACAGACTCACGAAACAGTCAACTGGTTCTTAATGACGGTTACCGTCGACGTGGCGTCTGCCGTCGTGCGCTCTTCTTCGTGCCTTTCCGCTATCGGCTGACTTTTCGGGTGTCGCTTTGTGGCAAATCTCAGCCACATCTTCGTTACGAGTCCTGAGGTACGAAGGTCGAGTCCTTACGCGCAAAATATGCCTGCGTGCCGAACGTTGTACCCCGTGAGAACCGTTTGTGCCGAGAAGTCGTGGGAGTAATGTTTTGTATTGCAGACTACATTTTGGAAACTCCGATTGGAAGTCCGGTTGTATGTGAGACTACGAAACCACTTTTGGCGCATTTTTGTAGTCTCTGGGACCATTGTTTGCTCATTTGCGGGCTCGATTCTTCGTCTTATCTCTCTTTTATTTTCTCTCGTCTGGGGTGTATGCTATACGGGTCTACAACAATATTGTCGTGAATTTATCGATTGTGTGTCTTGTCCTAGTCTGCATGGCAGTTTTACTCTTATTGCTTATCGTGGGAATTGACTATTGTAGTGGCTTGTAGTCAGTGGCTGAGGTGCGGGCCGCATCGGCTTGGATTCCTGGACTCTGATTGGCTCCTGCCTTCTATGACATAGGCTCTCTGCAGGTTCACCCGATCTGCAGAGCCATTACATCATTGGTATCTGGAATTGATTGCAGGCTGTAGAAGGGCCAGAAAAATTGTGAAAAATGCGGGAAATCCATAATATATTCAGAGCTCTATAGCAAATCAAGGAATATACAAGATGATCCTGAGAGGTCTAGTGAAATTCAAATAATACTTCAAGAAAGATAGGAATATTTGTGTCAGCTCTATGATATACAGTGTAAAATAGGGAGTATCTTATGCCCAGCTCAGGACTCGTAACTAGCCATGCACAGCATTGGCCCACTCCCCCCAAGTTTTTGCTTCCATGAAACATTGGCACCAGTATTCTTCAACTC
>NW_006920414.1:0-17629 GCF_000344685.1 Gloeophyllum trabeum ATCC 11539 | reverse complement strand
CTATTGTAGTGGCTTGTAGTCAGTGGCTGAGGTGCGGGCCGCATCGGCTTGGATTCCTGGACTCTGATTGGCTCCTGCCTTCTATGACATAGGCTCTCTGCAGGTTCACCCGATCTGCAGAGCCATTACATCATTGGTATCTGGAATTGATTGCAGGCTGTAGAAGGGCCAGAAAAATTGTGAAAAATGCGGGAAATCCATAATATATTCAGAGCTCTATAGCAAATCAAGGAATATACAAGATGATCCTGAGAGGTCTAGTGAAATTCAAATAATACTTCAAGAAAGATAGGAATATTTGTGTCAGCTCTATGATATACAGTGTAAAATAGGGAGTATCTTATGCCCAGCTCAGGACTCGTAACTAGCCATGCACAGCATTGGCCCACTCCCCCCAAGTTTTTGCTTCCATGAAACATTGGCACCAGTATTCTTCAACTCCTCTGTTGACATGGAGAACCTCGCAGACTCTGGTTTAATCTGGACCAGGGCGGTCCGAGGTTTCTCGTCCCGCGCATTGGGAAGTCGTCGACCTGGATATCTGTCGGTAGTAATGGAGGTGAGCCCATGCATTGGCTACGAACAAGTACGTACCCGTGATAAGTAGGGTGTGGGACATGTCTGGCGAGAGATCGCTAGAAGCCTAGACTCTTTCACCCGAGTTGTAGAGGGGGGAGGGGCTAGGGTGCACGGGAGGTTGAAGGCTTACAAGTCTTGCCAGGGAGATTAAGTACCGCAGAACTAGGTTTCAGGGATGCGGCGGGCAACATCCTATCAGGATGGCCTCCAATTCACTATACACAAGATGCTGAGATTAAGAAGATAAGCGCTTGATAGGGAGCGGTGATCAGAAAGTAAGTAGCAAACATGAGACCTTACATGAAGGCGGTATCTGAACTTGGATTAATCTTGGACAGCTTCAGCAATGGCACTCAGATCTTCTATACACATGACCATAACGAAGTTCTGCGTGGCTGCAGCATGTCTCTACGAAGTGTGGAGTCTAAACGCCGGTGCAGCATTGCATTATCGATTGAGCCCACCAGGAATGGATGCCACGTGGATGTCGTACAGAGGACTAGAGCTCCGGCAACAAACAATGTCCCTGTGCATCCATTGAGGTATCAATTCGGAACACGGGAAGGCATCAAGGCAACTCACTGTGTGTGTATCCAATTAGGCAGCCAGTAAATCGAGCTGGCGCTTTCAGCTCTGTTGAGCAGGATGGATTAATCCTTCGGGCCTGAATAACAGCTTTTGGTGACCGGGACCATCCGATCCGATGCGTAAGAGGCCCACAGGCTACGTGAACGTACCTCCCTTTGAGATCGAACTGTGCTGGCCCTGCTGACATGACCACGACACTGAGTCCGCGCTATGTACTTGATGTTGTGTTTCTTGCGCAAAGCTGATCTGCCGAAACATTTATGTTATTCGGAACTCCGCGATATAGATCTTTGAACGTATTCTTCGCCATTTCGCGGATCATCTGCTTGATCAATCGAATATGCATACGAGCGCTTCATCGTAGCTGTAGCGTGCCCTTGTAGAAACCGGGAATTAACAGAAGCGCCTCGAGGAGAACATGAGGGAGGTTGCTGGACGATTCTGGCTGCAAATTGCTCCGAGAGACGCGTGTAAAATCGGAAGAGGGTTACCCTATCTGAATGGATATGCTCGGTGTAATATCACTCTATCGTCAGCCACAGGAAACCGTGTCGTACTTGTCGTCGTTCTTCTGCGATCGATGCCACAAGTGTATTTCATCCGAATTACGTGTATCAGCATATTCAGTTGCAGCGGCTTCAACGGCGACTCTACGCACCTTGCCATTATCAAAGTCGTCTGCGAATGAGGGAGCGCCAGAATAAATCACCGTTAAGTGGACGCAAGGACAAAAGCAGAAGGTGTAAGATGTTCGCAGTCCGAGTGTGCCATATTCCCTGCGAGCTCTGCGATGGCAATGGCTATCCATGGATTATCACGCGATGAGTTGAGACGTCCAGAGTCTCATCCTATTCACAATACGCCTGAATGACCGGTGGAAAGCTTACACATGCCGTCTTCCGATATTGCTCGGAAGCCTGCCCGCACATCAAGAGCATGGCAACATCAGATTGTGGATAGCGGATTAAAATAGGTAACCCGTGATTTGGTGGGTGGTGTCTCTCGCAGGATCATGGTGGGGGGTTGCGACAGTTGGGGTACCGGCCCAGCACGGAAGAGGAGGTGATGATCCCTACGGGTTGCAGGACTTCAACAGAGGGTCCGTGAGCTGTGAACTTATATGACAACATCTTGCTCACAGGTGGGAGTCAGCTGCATGAGGCTCGCGGCTGTTGCTTGGAGCACATAAGGACATTTCGTCAATAGCATCGATCTACGTTCAAGAAGATGTTTCGCTAACGAAACCAGGGGCGAGCGCCTCATGAATTCGGGCGCTTGAATCAAGCTGTATGGATCCAGTATGTGCACGGGGGCCGCTCAGACATGAGGTAAGGTCCAGTGAGATAGGAGCGAGCGAACGAAACCACCCTTTTTGTTTGATGAACCAGTTACGCCTTGCTCGCGCCGCCGCCGACGACGTGCTTTTGTCCACCGTCCGCTACCCTGACGGCGTTGCTGTACTCATATTCCGTTGCATCTCGGAGACATCGCCCTCTTGCACTACCGTCGCTTTGTCGTTGACAAACGTGTGTAGGTGCCTGTGCCCAACTGAACTCGCTCCAGCGCGACTCGCTCGAGCTCAAGGGGCCAAACCCCTTGCTGGTTAATGTTCAAAGGGGTCCGGAAGCGAAGACAGACGGAAAGGAGACGACCAAGAGGAAAAGAGACCGATGAACCAGACTCACTCAGTATGGTTGTTCGCGCATGTCTTTATAGGTATCGTCGTTATTAGTGTCCCATGCCCTTTAAATTCATCGAGCTCGCCTGTCTCATAGATATTTCGGGGACAAGCACAGGATATCAATGTGGTCCAGAGTTATCATGTGCTCTGTCACCGAAATACAGATATGGACTCTGCTTTCTTGGACATCACACTCTTGCAGTTTACCTGCAGGTATGTGGTGCTGTATAGCAGGATGTCTGACAAGTGTAGACGCTTCTCCATTGCTGCCATCAGGGGCCCAGTACTTAGTCGTAGTCCGGCCGGGTCGTATGCTCTAGTAGGCCTGATTCACGTACGCGTGGATTCACGAAAGTGTGGCATAGGGGATACTGTAGCATCGTTCAGCGAGTTACCGTGAAACCGAATACGGCAGCGACGAACTCGGACGAGATTACGAGAATGTCAGCTGCCCGGGAGGGAACACCGACGTTCGTGGCAGCCCGCCTCCCCCATCTTGAACATGAGCGCCTCAACCCCAGCCGACGCAGAGGAGACAACACAACAATGGGGACGAGGTACATACTATTTATCTATCTACTACACTACACAGAAGCAAACCATGCTGACTGCGCGGGTTCCTCGGCTGACTGGTTACTTGAACTGAACGAAAGTGTTGATATGTGGCGGCACGGACTGGTAAGTTCACGTCGAGGCGCGGGCTCCGACTTGCGCTCGGCGGTCACCTTTGTCTCGTGGCATCTCTCGTTTTGCGATGACTTACCGCTTGCTCTATCTTCCTCTAGGCCAAAATTGGGAAGGAAGGAACGTGGAGGGGCAGGCGGAAAGATTGAGAATCCAGAACAGTGAGTCTTGATGAATTAACGTGCGTCGCCCAAATCAGGCTTGCGCCGAACCTCTATCTAGCCCGGACCTGCTGGAACCACATATCCTGCGCTCCCTGAGCAACGTCAAGGCAGTGTCCGTTCATACCTCGTGCGCGGGGTGTCATTGCATTGTTCTCGATATCGACGGGGCAGCGTGGACGTTCGGGCGAAACGAGCGCGCCGCGCAGGGCTTGACGGGGGTCGACTACGTCTGGGAGAATGAGCCCAGACATTTGAAACCAAGTGAGCTCGGTGCGCCTGGCGGGACGCGGTTCGTGTCGGCGGCGTGTGGGAGGAACCATTCGTTACTGGTTGGGAGCGGCGGGCAATTGTGGACCGCGGGGTGGAATAATCTGGGACAGGTGAGTGCTTTGCTACGCTGAAATGCGTTGGGAGGGGAACACAGGTTTGTGGGAGTAGTGCGGACATTCTCCATGTCCAGAGGTCACGTCCTTCAAGCTCGTGAACGGCCCTTGGAAAGCGGACAACGACCGTGTCGTGCAGGCCGCCGCTGGTATCACCTTCTCGATTGTCCTTACAGAGAGCGGAAGAGGTGATTACCTGGATTTCGCTTTGGATGTTGATGTTGACCTCTAGTCATCAGTGTATTCCTTCGGGAGTGGGGAGAAGGGCCAACTAGGTAACGGCAGGACCGGCGAGCACATCGTCACGGGCAACAAAACCGCTTACGACGTCGAATACGAACCTAGTGAGGAGATGTCGTTCACTCTGGTATGAATGCTAATTTTTGACGCGCGTAGTCCCCGTCAAAGGCCTCGAGGACAAGAAGATCGTGCAGATAGCGTGCGGGCAGCAGCACAGCATCGCGCTCGACGAGCAAGGGCAAGTACCACTCTTTCATAAACAATAACCGCCAGCCGCTCTAACCAACGCGCTATTTCGAACAGTCTAGTCTACGCATGGGGTTTCAACGGCTACTGTCGGCTTGGGCTCGGCCACCAGAAAGACGTACTGGTCCCCACGGTCGTGCCGCAGGTAGGGTCGGCACATACTAAGTCGTTCGACTTGTGTTCATCGCCCCTTCACAGTTCACGGGCCCGAAGGAGATCACCATGGGCTGGAAGATCGCGGCTGGGCCTACGAACTCGGTTGTGATCGACAGGCAGAGGATGTACTACATGGCTGGCAAGGTGAGCCCTTCGTAACGTTGAGTGGTAGGTGGCATGATTCTGAGATGCGGGCAGTGGAAAACAACAGGTGATGGTACGTACGCACATGTAGCAATGGGGTTACTGTTTCATGAGCCTTCGTAGGTTCTGTTGGTCAACCGTACTCCTCCTTCCGATTTATCCAAGACATCATGTCAGTCTGGCTTTCCACCATCTACAATCCAGCTACTAATCATGTCTCTAGGGGATGCAAGGTGACACACGCCAGTTGTGGCGGCGTGACGCACTGGGCTCTCGCCCCCGATGAGGACGGGAGTGTGATGACCATTGCGTGGGGGCAGAACGCCGTCAACGGTAGGGCTTCGAGTAGATCATACGTGTACTTCCAACTAACCTTGACTAGGTGAGCTCGGGCTGGGACCGGAAGAACCGAAGAGCGCTACGAAGCCCACTCGGCACCAGCCCCTGATTGGGGTCGACGTCTTCGAGTGCGTGTTATATATTCTCGTGTTGAAAGCTTGCTGAACGTAGGAGACGCTCTTCAGTGTCGCAGCAGGCCAGAACACGACATTCGTCCTCGCGAAGCCCAACGCAAAGTTCTCCGACCTCCCGCGGCACCCTGCCGAAGTCGATGCCCCCGAATTCTGCCTCGTGTGCGGGAAAGACAACGGGGACGACGACTCGCCGTTGGCATGTGACAAGGTAAGAGGGTGCAGCGAGGAAGTCGTAGACCCTTGTTGACAGGCCGCTCGTAATTACCTAGTGCGATAACCCGTACCACTTGAAGTGCCTCGATCCGCCACTCGACGCTGTCCCCGAGGGCGAGTGGTTCTGCCCCCAATGTGAAGCTGAGGCTCTTGCGCGCTCGTCGGATGCGCCGGCGCCCAAGAAGCGGAGAGCCCAAGCTAAGGCCGCAGCAGATGAGGACGACGAAGACTCTGAGGGACCGGCTACAGGCTCGAAACGCAAGGCACCTGCGAAATCCAAAGCTTCTTGTGAGTACCGGTCTGAGTTCGAGCTTCAGAGTGTGTTGACTTTCCCCACAGCTTCGAAGCGCAAAAAATAGATCGTCACTGGGATTTGGGCGTGTATGTTGATCATACATTCCGTGTATCTACTATCGTTTTGTATTCGGTTTGGGATATCGTTATAGCAATTGGTTATTTATGTGAACAACCGTGTGTCACGATAGCGTTTCGTGACCACGCAAAATGCGTGCATTATATGGTGCAAAGACGAAAGCAGTACAAGGTATATCAGTAATCTACAACGACTATATGTAAACTGTCCAGTATCAGTCCCCGCCGGTGCTACTCCTAGTCCTGTGTGAACTTTAGGACGACCCAGACAACCCCAAGCGCGCCGCACAGCACGATGAGGAACGCGGCAGCGACAAAGGAGAACAGCTCCCATGTGGAGGCACCCGCGGGCTCTGCGGGGGCGGGCTTGCCGTTGGCGAGGTAGGACGCGACGCGCTTCTCGCGGGCGATGGCGCGGTCGCGCTCCTGCTCGAGCTTGACGATGCGCGTGCGCGCGTCGAGGGGGTCGAACATCTGGGCTGCGTTGCCGCCCCCCCTCGACTGCGCGACGTTCACGAAGGACGGGTAGTGCCGCTCGCACCATTGTTCGATCTGGGGAGGGTGATGGTCAGAAGAGGCATGATGATGCAACCGTTCGAACGCACCTTCCCGCAGGCGACGGACAGACGGAGGAAGTTGGGATCTGAGGGGACGGCCTTGGCGTGTATTTTCCTAGCATAATCCCGGAACATGTACGCAACCTCGCGGGGATTGGTCGAGCGCATGATGAGCTGAAAAAAGGTGAATGAGTATTGACATCACGCAGAGGCGAATCCACGAGACTCACCCTGGCCGCCTCGGCCTTGCGAATCTTGATATTACGCTGGAACATCTCCGGATTCATGAAGCACAGCTCGAGCGTCGCCATCGCCATCGTCGCCGGGATCGCACAGAAGTTGAACACCGTCTGGTTGCGCAGCAGCCGGAGGTAGTCCAACGCGTCCTCCGCATGGCGCAGCGCGTCAATGACCATCCCGCTCTGCACCCACAGCGCGCGCTCGGTATTCTCGGGCTTGTAAAACTCGTTCATCTCCTTGAACCCGCCGTACTCCTCGCGGCCCCAGATCTCGCGCGGCCAGAAGTAGCGGCCCTGCTCGACGTCCTCGCGGTAGTCGCGGATGATGTTCGTCTTCTGCAGGAGCGTACCCATCGAGTTGGACAGCTCGAGCTGGTACTGCAGCCAGTCGGCCTCCTTGCCCGTCGCGGAGAAGAGCCGCGAGAGGCCCTCCCCGACGAGCCCCGCGACGTAGTGGCAGTAGAGCTCGTACTCGGCGATGGTCTCGATGTAGATGGAGCCCGTCGTGGCGGCTTTGTGCGCGTAGTCGGCCATGCCGACTTCCATTTTGTGACAGATGTCTACGATGACTTCTCGGCAGCTGTGTTAGGGGGGTTAGTGATCTGTGGAGGGATCTAAGCAGATAAGCGACTTACTCGGGCGCTATTCGGTTGAGCTCCTCGACCACGACGTCGTATTCGACCAGCAGCTGCCGGTCCTTCTCATCCGGGCCGCACCCATCAAACGTCCAACCCGGCGTGACGGTCTTTTCGTGGAACGTCCGGAGGAGGGGCTGCTTGATGTCGTCCGGGATTGTCATGTCATCCTCGATAGTGTCCAGGCCCCGCAGGACGAGATAGAACATGCATATCTGAGCAAAGCGGAACGTGAGCTATTTCTGGGCCGAGGAGGATAGAGCGGACAGAGTGCCTGGGAGCCGAGCTGATAGACACTTTTCACTGACGGACTCGGATCCGCAGGGAACGTGCAATGGGGGCAGTGGTGTATACGTATGATACAGGCGCTTCCCCTCCGAGTATTCCGCTCGGAGATTAAGGGACTTGCCCGTCCACACATCCAATGGAAATGTGAACTGACAAACCGTGAGAACGCCTCGCGATGCAGGTGCGTCCCGCGGCCCCTCCATCGCGCAGCCATAGCTGAGAGCGAACGCAGGGCTGCCCCGTCCCCCAGGAATGAAAGCAATAAATTAAAAGGCTACTCACTGTCCTCGCCAAATCCCCGTCCAACTCTTTGATGACGGCGGAAAAACTACGACTGGTCAAGTCGAGAAACTCCCAGCAGCGGCGCATGGACTTTCTGTCCCAGCCCGACGTCGCAAACTCCGACGGCGAAGAGAGATCCCTGTTCTTGTCATGGTAGAGCCAGAACTGGACGAGGGTGCGGAACTCGAGCGGGTGGGTGAGGAGCAGCGCGAGCATCGAGAGGGCGGTCATGGCGGGCGACGGCGACTGGGTTGGGGGACGACGAGGACGTGTCGTGGGCGTTGGAAGGAGAAGAGGGCGGCGGGAGGAGTACTTGTAGGAGGCATAGGGCGGTCGTACGATTGCCTTATACGCTACATGTTATTTTTGCCCCACGTCACGCGAGAAATGATTTATTCCACGTGATCGCGTCCTAGTCCCCTACGCCCGGCCCGGGGACTTGTGGACTCGCATTGGTCCACTGCGGCTGCCACAATTCATTGGCTGCCTCCGAGATGTCCTGCAACGGGACGTTTGCGGTGTGATATATCCAAAGTAGAGAGTCTCTGCGACGCTCAAATGCCCAATGTCATTTTATCAAGGCGCAATATGTTCAACATGATTAAGTTACGAGGAGCCAGCACTCAATCAGCCTATGCTTTAAGCACGGCCGTCAATTACCTTCGTCCGGGATGTGTGCGCCGATAATCACTGTCAACCAAGATTCAGTCAATGTCCAAGCTCGCCGAGGACACTTGCACCCACTCATAGTCATACCCTTCCTCTCGATATTCACCTGTATCTCGCGGCGTGAGTACTTCCGATCTATGGGCGCCTCGAATCCGAAAGGAGGAGCGTACCTCAAAGTCGCAGCCAGCCAATACGAGCGCGTCCCCGTGAGCAAGCGTGACGAGCACTGACGGATCCTTCTTTTGCGCAGTCTTCTTTCCTGGAGCGGGACGGCTGGCGGTGGCAGGCACAACAGCAGGCGCTGGAGGAGGAGGCATGAGAGCGTCTTCGCTGCCCTCTATCAGCCGCATCTCGCGCTCTCTCTCAGGAACTATCTCCATCTGCGACAGGTTCACAGTATCGCCCGCCGTATCCGCCTGCACTTCAGTCGCCAACTCGGGCCCTGCCGAGCGCTCTTCCTGCACCGCGGCCGCAATCGCGTTCCGTCCCCTGCCCTGAGGAAAGACGTCGATCGTCAAGTCATTCCCGAGGCAGAGGATGACAGTCGGCCGGTCCCTCTTCGGAAACTTGATTCCCTATTCGCGTCAAACATAGTCAGCCAATCGCGTTCGAGAGAGCATGATAAAGTCTAATCAAGTCTGAATGCTCGAAAACGCTGGGACGTATGTGGCATATTCGCGGAGTCGAAGAATGGCAAGAGAGAATAGATACGACTCACGCTGCGCCGCCCACTGCCCATCCAGACGAGCACGCTCAGCTGGTCGATTCGCGCTGTCGGCTCGCCGCTCGCTCGGCACCTATCGAGCATGATACACTTCAACGTATGAATACTCTCGGGGACGTCGTTCCAATTTGTAACGACCTCGCCGTCGTGCGGGACATGTCCGCGCCCTGCAAGGTACCGCCACGCGTTGTGATCTGAAGAGAGCCACATTCGTGTGTGTACGTGGCGACGAGGCAACGAATACTCACATCCGAGCCGACGCCCGTGCGCGCCGTCTACCCACTTCGCCATCCTCGCATCCGCCTGTACCCCCAGGAACGCTTCGGACGCTTCGCGCTGCAGCTCCCGCCTATTATTCAGGTTGAGGTATTTCAGCACTCCGAACGTCTCCTTCCCCTTGCCTTTGGCGTTCACAAGTCCGTCGGGGAGCAGTGGGAACTCGATGGTTTGTAGCGTGGCGCCGCCCGCATGGGCCCTCTTCCGCCACTTGAGAGAGCGGTCGTATATCGTGGTGTCGCCCGCGCGGATGTGGGTACGGATCGAGTCCACGCAGACGGCGAAACCTGATTGTGGGACGTCCGGTACCTTGAGAGCCGTGATGCCGTAAATGAAGGTGAAACAGCTTAGCGCACAAGCAAACGAAACGATACGTACGGGACAGTTATCGCACTCTTGGTGTCTTAGCCAGCGGGTCAAATTCAGCTTCCCGCACGCTCGGCAATACCACCCAGCCATCGGCGGGTCGTCCGCAGCTCCGTATCCTAGCGCGGAACGGCTGACTACATCCTGTAGGACGGAGCACTCGTACGTATCCATAATACCCCCTTGCGCATCGTCGGGCATCTCAATCTCGCCCTCTTCCAGTTCTTCAGGAGGTAGACGCGGGGCCACGGGGAGCGCGGTGTTCCACCATGGAGAAGACGGCGGAGCATTGAAGAAGGCGTCATACGCATCGTCCCCAGCGAGCAATATCGTATCACCGTCTGGAGCCCATTCGAACCTGAACGTCCAGCGGATACATTTGGCGTTTAGTCTCTGCTCCTCGGGGGGAGGTGAAAGGACTCCGCGCTGGATAGAGAAGACCCGGTTAAGCATTAAGGAACTTAGGGGAAACTATGAGGACGTCAGTACCGGGAAGCGACTTACCGAATACTCAGAGACCGCAAAGTAGCCCAACATAGAGCATCCCCATTCCTTCCCCGCGGCATCAGCAGGGAGCCCAAGCCACTCACGCTCGGCGATCAGCACCACCGTCACACCCTCCGACTTCGCACGCATCAACGCACGTATTTCATCGGGGCACTCCAGTTCCTCTTCTGTATTGCTGGACTCGGCTGGCTGAGATAGGTTCGGTGCCTCTGCGGCTCGGTTGCTGGGCGTGATGGGCGGGCTGGGGATCGGTATCGTGGACGCGAGCATCTGCTCTGGGTTGATGGTGTAGGGGAAGAGTAGCGTGTCACAAGAATCGGCCTCGAGCCTGAAGGCGGGTGTTGCGGGAGGGGTGGGGAGCGATGGCTTGCCGTCACCTGCCGAAGGATGCGGATCTGCGATAGTGGTGTCCGTTGTATCGTCAAGGAAGCTAAACGCCCGGACGAAGTCGTCTCTGGCTAGACTGGAGCCTGATTCAGTGCGAGTGAAGGGAGGACGAAGGCTATCCGGGGGAGGCGGGATCTCGAGCAGGGCATCGGGAGACCTACTCGTCAGCAAGGCCATTGCGGGAGAAGACCGTGCACAAGGTGTCTCGTCAAGGAAGCCGAACGCGCCGACGAAGTCGTCTCTCGCAGAACTTGAGCTCGAGCTGGCACGGTTCAAGGTAGGACGCAGGCTGTCGGAGAGAGGCGGAAGCACAAGCAGGGGATCAGGAGAGCCTGTCGTGAGCGATGGGAAGATGGAACGAGACTGTTCCCCCGGCAAGGATAGCAACTCGTTGGTGAAGATACGGTCAGGCGGCGGGATTTGCCCCTCCTCTGTTTGAAGAGACGGATCAGACGGCGACTGATTCATGCGCGAGAGGTCGAGCGGTCCTAGGGAGACGGCCTCCAGACGCCTGTGGAGCGACATACCGGCCAAAACAGGTACACAAGCGTGTGCTTGCGCTCCCGCCGCCGGGAGTGGGAGAAACGCGCTGGGTGTAGTATCCGTCAGCGAGGCGTCCCTGTCAGGTGAATATCCCAGATGACGAGCAAGGGCTTCATCGCGTGCACCGCCGGGGTCCTGACCTTCCTGCATGAGAGGCACCGGCGTGAGCGTGGGGCTCGATGATTCCGTCATTGGGGTGAGACCTTCCGGTTGTTGTAATAGACGTCGGTGACGAAGGGAGAGCGGCTCGTCAGGGGCGGAGGGGGGCGAGGGAGACTCATGTCGTGCATGAGCAGGCGGTATCCGAATTACCAGTGGTTGCCGAAAAGGAGAAGCCGTTCTCTCGACAGTAGTGTAAGGTTGAGGTTCGTCTGGCGGAACGGGCGCCTGGTAATCGCGAACGCTACAGGCGACGAATCGGGGAGTCTGTTAGGAACCTCCTCTAGGAAGAACGTCAGTCCAGGTAATACTCACAAGCTGACTTGCCATTGTTTTCCGTCGACGCACCCGTCGCCGTGCCAGGCCCGACCGCGCAGAACGACGACCGGACGGGTAGGGAGCGATGTTTCGTCCCACCAGACGTCGTTCGTGGCTGTGGAGAGAGCCGGAAAGACTTCGAGGAGTTCGGTGTGACTCTGGGTGGCCGCACAGAGTTGATGAGCAAGCGCGAGATGAAGAGAAAATACTCACGGACGTCCAAATTCGTGGTCTGCACGTCGCAAACCGGAAAGGTGGCTGGACAGACTCACTCGACGGCTTGACAACCTTCCAGGGAGTCAGTGGACGTTTCGTCCCTATGTGAAATAGACGTTCAGAAATAGAACGCAGTGTTAGACACTGACCACGCACGTCTATCTTTCCTTAGTGGTTCCTTCTCGACACGGTCCGATTTGCGTCGTGTGCGCGAGGTGCCGGAGGCCGGGTCTGCGCTACTCAGCTCGGGTAGAAAGTCGGCTGCATCGCTCTTGCGCTTTCGTGACCGTTTCAGCTTGGGTTCCACTGCATCAGGATCAGCGCCGTTGTCGTCGCTGTTGCCGATTATAAAAGGGTCGTCTTTCGGTCGTATGGAGCTTGGAGCGAGGGACTTGCGCCGAGCAGCCTTACCTCGCCGAAGAAAACGTTCGTCCTCGGCTATGATCTCGTCTTCAAACGGAAGGAGGGGTAAGCTGAAGCGCGTCCGCCGTACACGCTTAGCGGGGAGTTCTTCGGGGACAAGGAGCCTGACCGGCACATCGACCGACTTCCTTTTTACAGGTGGTCCCGGCCTTCTGTATCCCTTCGTACTCGGGTCCCTCACTTTCCACGCCTTGCCCGTCCCGCTTTCGTAGTAACCTGTAAGGGGCCGGGGCCTATCGTCCGAGTAAACGCACCTCCTGCCCTTGCACCTTTGGCACGGCTGTCCTCTGCTGCACCATTGTCGGACCTGGATGCACCAGTCGCACCTTCCGGCGGTCACGAAGACTTCACCGGGTTCGCCTGTGTCTGGGTTGTGGGGAAGAAGGAAAATGGCGGATGGGTCAATGCGTTCGTCGAAGTGATCCGGAAGCGTGTCGGGTCTTGTCGCCATTTCACGCCATGACTTTGCTGCTGTCGCGCTAGGCATCCTGGTGGTAGCGGACTCGAGAAGGGGTGGGTAGAAAAAAGTGACGATGCGCTTGGTACCGTAGGTTATTAAACTCAATTATATCTTCCGTGCATCATCAAAAAGTGTTGTATATCAGTATCACGCCCCGTATAATTGGCAGGCAGACGCGTACATGGGAACGGAAGTCCGGTCGTATGAAAATTATGGGATTATATGTTCCAGTTGCCGGCATAATCTCTTTTGCAAATAAAAAGCTGCAGCTTGTCCCTTGAAGGCTAGTAGCTATGGATGGCCAGGGCGCCACAGGATTATTGGTGGAGCATTGCAAACCGAGGTTACTATGCGGTCGATCGTATATTACCCCGCTTCGCTTCGCCCGCCACGCAGAACACGATCACGTGTACGCGCGCTTCGCTTCCGCCTCCCGTTTGTCCGCTGTTTCCGCCTCCACGTTCAACGCTCTTCGACGTCTCCCGGTCTTCAAAACTCTCGGGATCCTCACAACTACGACAGAACATCAAGCCATAGGTTTTATCCACGCTTTTCTCTCGAAGAGTTCCTCGAGATGCCTAGAAAATTGGCGGACTACATTAAGCCACAACCGCCAGAGGCCGTGATTCGCATTCGCAACTCGGGCCTCGCAATGTCGTCTTTCATCCTGCTCGTCTACTTATTGGACATCAAGCCCTTGTCTCTAGTTAGATGCTGGAGGGTGGCTTTTGCAAAGGATATAAGCGTGTACGGTGTCGGGCCCGTAGGATGGTGGGTGAACGTGATCGGTGAGTGTTATAGCGACCCTTTTTGACCGGACAGGGAGGGAGTGCCACTATTGGGTACTACATAAAGCCTGGGAGCGCCGCTCGCTTTGCAGAGCGAGTCACTCGTGTGCTTCGGGCGAGCAGATCAGTCCGGTGCATCGTGTGGCCGGTCAGGGCGAGCTTTCGTTTTTCGTTGGGCAGCGATGGGTTTCGTATTCAGCTCTAGCTCTTTTCGGGGCGTGAAGGACGTGAAGGAGTTGTCGCACGTGCCGTCTGCCTTACCCTTCTTCTTTCTCGGCCGGCACACGGATATGCAACGATTCGCTGACATGTTTTGAGCAGAGCTCGCCGTCCTCACCCTCCTCTTCCTCAACATTCTCCAGTGTCTGTACGCCCTCACGTACCCGCCATCACCACCACCACCGACGCCTGCGTCTTCCCGCAAGAAAGTTGCATTCACGCCGACGAGCTCGCCAAGTAGCGGCTCGAAGCGAAAGCTGCTAGGAGCGTCAACGAGTGTACGTATCGCGTACGTCGAAAATCACACTGTAACACTGACGCCTTTTTCAATAGACCTCCCCGTCGGCTTCTCTTTCTCAATCGCAGTTCCCATTCCGCGCTTCTGCTTCGGGATATCCTCCCAGCCCGTTGTCCACCCCCTCTCGACCACTCAACTACTCTCTATCCTTCCCATCCTCCTCGACGTCCCTCTTCGATTCCGCGTCTTCGAGTTTTAGCTCGAGTGGGATTGGCTGGTCACCGAGCAAGTCGCCGCTGCTGAGGTATAAGGGAAAGAAAGGTGGACGTGAGTATTTTGTTCTTGTCATTTCTCGTTTCTGCATTGTCGGTCGACGTCGAGTGCGGACTGCGCCTCGCGGTGTCTGATATCACACTTCCTGACTCGCGCCCCATCGGTACTTGCCGCTATGACGCGAGGGTGGTTCGGAGTTCCGCTGTTTTCGCCTCGACAACCCCGCTCCCTTTTCGTGTGGCTGATCCTGTTTCGCTGCAGGTGCACTCGATAGCTCCCTTCTTACGCACCTGATGAATGATGACAGCTATGATGAATAGACCCTCCAAATTTTCCCTGATCTTGTTTGCTTCTTATAGTTGCTTTGTCTACAGTACTTAATGTAACAGTCTTTAAGTCAGTGTAACGGGCACGGCGTTTGCGAGGACCGCGCCCGAACATCTATGTTGAGACTCAGCTAAGAGGACTTAGACGTTCTCAACAGGATACGAGTACTTCGTTTACGAAAGGCGAGATCACACAAGCAAAGACCAGGTAATCTCTTGATTCGCAGAGAAAGAACCATGAAAGATGCACGAAGTCTTATATACTCGAAGTAATAATACACTAACTAGAAATAGAAGTAAAGGACTCGAAAGAGAATCAAACAACCATATAAGTACATACACGTTAAGAAAGGAATATCAATGAGAAACGTATATCGTACATGGCGAGCTCCTACATTTGCCCTCCTAAGTATTCACGCGAATACTTACTTTTGCGCCGGCTGCTTCCCTTTACCCCCAGCTGTCGGAAAATCTGGAAAAGACTGATAAGCCCTGACAGAACCTGACGGACTGATCAGGCATTATAATGTTATGTTTCAAGGCTGATAAGCCCTTATCAGGTGTTGTCAGGTTTGGATTAGGTAGGGGCTTCTGGTGGTGCTGTAATATCACAGGAATTCTGTAGTAGATCCTGTACATCGGAAACATCTTGAAATACGGTCGTAGCCTTTACACGGATTGAGTATTTTAAAGGTGGCATGTTGACTACGGTAGCATTATAGTCTAAGTCTAAAGTTATGGCGAAATCTACAAGAGCCGTACGTCAGAGGACATGAGCGCGAATGACGGTAATTACGAGTCGCCCGGTAAGGCAGTATGTATGATATATATATATACCAATGTGAGACTCACACAGCTATTGTTGCGTAGTGTAGTAGTTATATCGTTAGTCTTTACATATATCATCATCGTTCAACTCAAGGCCGCTCGTTCGAATCAAGTCCAAGTACCTGTATTAAAGTGACGTCTTAGATAGTGGTGTCGATGACCATCGGGTGGCGTGAGTGGCTCTTCTTTTTCTCATTTCTGGGACCCATGGCCTTATCCGCGCTTATCATGCCTTATAGTGGCTTGTAACCCCCGTCAGGCCTGATCAGCCTGATGGAGGCTTATATGCGCTTTTCAATCATTTCTGAACCCGATAACTCTCCTCAAACCTGATTGACTTATCAGTGCATTATCTGGCATTGTATAGCAATATCATGCTTTTCTGATTTTTCCGACAGCGAGAGCAGCATCTAACTCGTGGTCCGCATCATCACCAAAATCTGGACCAGCACCGTCCGCATCAGCATCATCTCCAAGTCCGTCCATCTCCGCGGACATATCGACATCATTTGCAGAGATAGAAGTAAACCCGTTGGGTACCTGTTGGTCACTCGGATGCAACGCCCAAGTAGATGGTCCCGCGACTGCAGCAGTCCCATCCGAAAAGGATGCAGGCGGGTCATTCTCGAAGTAGGCGGGAGACCCGGCATAAGCCGTGAACTGGTCGGTTGTACCGAACGTAAGCTGAGGGGAGTTGGTCGTAAATGGAGTCAACTGATGTGGAATGCTCGGGGAAGGACTGGCGAGATTGGCATGCGGCTGATATTGGTACGGATGGGCTGCTCCTATAGCAATAGCCCGATGAGCTTCAGAACGGAGGTGTCAGTAAGGGCATGACCAGACAATGTACTAGAGAAACCGCGTCCCCTACCCATATGGAACGGTCGCTGGGACGGCCTAGCGATGCTCGCGGGAATTACCAACGGCACGCTTAACTGACTATCTGGGGGTCGGCCTACGCGCACGCTGAGGCATACCTTGGCACGCGCCGACCCGCCATTCTCGCACCCCGGCCCCCCGCGGGCGCTTTTGTGCCGCCAGGCCTGACAGGCAGAGATCGCGCATCGATGGGGTCCGAAACTCATGCGATCGGTCCGGAGGTTCTTGCTACCCCCTATTCCAGCACCCCCGATCCTGTTTTGTTAGGCACCGAACACCCCAAAATCCACCGTTCCCCCTCCACCGATCTCCATCGGGTCACAGCCTGGCTCAGTCGACCATCGATGGGGTCCAAAACTCATGTGATCGGTCTGGGGGTTCTTGCTACCCCCTATTCCTGCACCCCCGATCCTGTTTCGTCAGGCACCGAAGCCCCCAAAGTCCACCGTTCCCCCTCCACCGATCTCCATCGGGTCGCAGCCTGGCTCGGTTGACCATCGATGGGGTCTGAAACTCATGCGATTGCACCGGGGTTTGTTGTGATCCCCTATTTAGCCACCTCTGAGTTTGTTTTGTCAAGCACTGAACATGCCAAAGTCCACCGTTCACCCTCCACCAATATCCACGGGAAGGCTGACTTTGTTATGCATTACTTGAGCTGAAATGTGAAGTGAGCACATTGGGTATTTTTCCATCCTCCTATTCAAGCATGTACACACATCTTAAGTTAAGAACTGGAGTCCACAAAGTGCTCCATTTACTTTCCACCAATGTTCAGCAGCAAGCCCACTTTATCATGCATTGTTTGGACTCAAATCTGAAGCAGGTGGGCTGGGGCTTTTGATATCCCAAGATTCAAGCATTTATGAGGCCCTTCTGTTAAGCAGCAAAGTCCCCAAACTCCACTGCTCAGTCTTCAGACTTCAACTTAGCAACAGGCAATTACTCAAGACATAGTTTGCACTGGATGAAGGGAAGTTGTAGCATAGAAACGAGTGTGGGTATAACGGATTGTATGGGAATGAGATGAGAACTATGTGGGGCATTCAAGAAAGACTTCTGAGTATTAGGCAAGGGGATGGATAAGAAAGCGACAAAGCATGGAT
>NW_006920413.1:2788550-2803634 GCF_000344685.1 Gloeophyllum trabeum ATCC 11539 | reverse complement strand
AATGGGACAGTCTGGCGGCTGCGGTGCCTAAGCAAAGAGGCTCACAAGGGTGGAAATAGGGTGCTGCAACAAAGAGCAGAGAGAGGGGAGCGATTCCAGCCCCCGCCGTCGCGGGTTGCAGGCCGTCCGCACACAAGCGCCCGCAGGGGGGGAGGGGGGTCTCGGTGGGTGTTTCAATGTTGACTGGGAGGTGCGTAAACCCCCTGCCAGATAGTCAGAAGGGCCGAAAAGGAAGTATTTCCCGCGACGGACGGTAGGCCAGCCTACCGTCCGTTCCATATGGGTAGGAGATGACATGAGGAAACAAGAGATCTTGTGAAAGTGGTATGAGAGTGGCATGAGATGGCATGAGATGACATGGCATGAACCTTTTTGGGACGGGCATGACACAGCCGCATCCCAATTGGGGCTGGCATGACTACCATATAAGGAAATTTCACGGCATGGCATGCTGCAGCGAAGGGTTCGCTGCAGATAGTATAATATTAGGGATCACTCAGGATAGTCGTCAATGCAGCGATGGAGGACATCGAAGTAGCTTGTGGAAATGGATTGCCTCTGTCGCTTGCACGTCCTCCTATTTACATCTCCCTGTACCATGCCTCACAACTACCTCATGGTAGTCTGTTACAAAGCATTCCCATGACATCATCGATGTGTCAAGCTGCTACTGCAGTTATTTGCCGTAATTTTACGGCGGGACATACCCATTGAAGACCCCCGTTGCACCCTCAACCTGATCCCTGTTGCGTAAAGTTACACCCTGACCTGTTCTTCGTCATCCACATTGTATCACAGACATGGGCCGTAAAGTTACGGTGGGTGTTCCCACGCTCCTTCCTAATCTGGTAACCCAAAGCCAGCTCTAACCCTAGGCATTTAGTAAATCACCTTATAAATTAGTACTAGTGCATGTAAAGCAATCATGATTAAAATATTCATTTGCCAGTATCTCATCTGAAGGCACAAAATGGGGAGCCCAGAGGATTCTCATTGGTTGGTGCTACAGAGCTATGGAGTGCTATATACAACTATTGCGGCTACTGTGGTACCATGCTACTGTGCTACATACTGCTATATGGTGCTATGAAGTTCTAGCACTAGACTATATAAGACTATATATACAGGGGGTAGCTACTGGGATATACGACTCACAAGACCTACATAGAGCTATAAAGCTAAGTCCTTTTCTCCTGATGATTCCAGAGATACCTACAGCCATCAGTAATAAAATGATTCAATTTATCTGATTTTTGACAACAGGGACTGTCGCAGCATATCCAGAGAGTCCAACCGCACATACCTACGACAACGGGGAGATGTTATACGAAGGTCGCAAGAACATTGCCACAAGGTTGCCAGCGAAATGTCGATATCTGCCCGGTTATGCTTTGTTTGTAGAACATTTACGGAACGACGAAGTGAGGTGCCGCCGGGACGCCCGGATTAGGTCCCGGACCGATGTCTGTCAAATATTTAGAGGCGACGGCGGTGTAGTGAAAGCCAGCGTCGCATACCGCCGGTCAGAGCGTTGCCGGAATGCCTGCAAGTGATCGACGCCTGTATAACAGCCATCGACACGATAGTATTGGGATAAGTTTAAAAAACCTGGTGTAAGTGACAGACTGGAAACAAGCCGCAGAACATATTCCGCTTGACGTGAAAGGTCGAACGCGTCCGAGACGAAGGGCGGCTGTTGCGGGGAACGCCCAATGACGCTTCGGGTATTCTTGGGAGTCACTCCCGACACCGTGACCGAGCATCAGCCGCCTCTTGAGCCTGGGATACACTGCGAATGCTTCGGCCGCCCTTCGCCCTTTCCCAACGACATCCCGCCTCCGTCAAAAACTCAATAAACTATGGCTACTGCAGTCGAGACGCCAATAGGAATCACGGAGTATGAGAAACCGGCGGTACTGATCGAGACGGACAAGAAGTCGATGACTTCCGGTGCGTCCTGCGTCCCCTTTAATCTAACTGCACCTAATCTCATGCACGCTGTAGACATGAAGACGTTTGATGTGGCGCAGGCGGGCGAGCCAGATTCAGACATCCCCCCACCTCCGCCCGCGCCCAAGACGCCCTACTCCCCGGAGCATGCTCTCGACGATATCCCGGGCGTGCGATACGCCCTAGACCTTTTCCTTGCGTCCCACATGTTGGAGTCAGAGAAGTACTGCGACGAGTGTGACCCCAAGAAGTACGTCCAGCCGCTTCGAATGAGCTCGTGTGGATTGACTAGTCGACCAGGGAGCGGCTATACTTCACCACAGGTTACGGCTTGATTCAGTGCCTCAAGGGCCTCATGTCCTTCGAGAACGAGGTAAGAGCACCAGTACTTCTTCGTGAAGGGACTTCATGCGCTTACTCAATGAGCGCTAGGACCTGCTGACCGCCCTCGGTCACGCAAAGCATGGCAATGCGGTGGCAGCACATCATCGTAAGAAGTCGGTCTCTATGGCCACCAGGCTGGCAGGGCTCGTAGTCTCCTCGCTGCACACTTCCGGCGTGGGCTATTACAAGAGTATGACTCCGGTCGAGCGACATGCCGAGCTAGTCTATGCTGAAAGTCTCTTCGAGAAGGTGCGTTCCCTCGTACTTTCGCCCTCAGCCCCCACATGTCTCTCACGCACAAATCTTGTTGTAGGCAATTCTGGGTATCGTCTATTCCGGAGATTGGCTGTCCTTTATCAAAGAAGCGTAAGTTCTACCGTCTAAGCCGGGAACTAACTAACCCTCATGTAGGCTGAACATGCGCACTCTCATCAACATCTATCGAAACCTAGGAAAGTACCTCGAGGCCGTCGACGCCGAAGCCCAAGCAAGAGGCGAGGGCCCGGAAGACGCCTCCATCGACGCTGACTTCAGATCCGGCGTCTACCTGGGCGTGGGCATGTCCAATCTCATCCTCAGCATGATGCCGGGCCGGCTACTCACCATCGTCGAGATGTTCGGGTACAAGGGCGATCGTCAAGCCGGGCTGGACTACTTGATGCGCGCGGGCGGTTGGACGAAGGCGTCGTCGGAACCCGGCGTGCCGAAAGGTATGGCGCGCAGCTCTGTCGGGCGCACAGACTCATCTCGATCTCTAGAGAAGGAAGGCGTGCGCCGTAGTATCTGCGACGCCGCTCTCCTCATCTTCCATCTCGTCCTGTCTAGTTTTACCTTTGAGGGCGTGGACATCGAGATGGCGCAGAAGATCCTCGACTGGAATCTCAAGCGCTATCCAAATGGTAAAGACACGTCCTTTCCCGCTTTCGTCGTCCCCTACTACCCTGACGCCCTTTCGAAGGTATCCTCTTTCTGTTCGGCGCTGGCAGGCTCAACCTATGCCGCAGTCGGCCCCAGAAAGCACTGGACTACTACAAGAAAGCGATGCAGGCGCAAAGCCAGTACTATAATCTGCATCAGATCTCGTACTGGGAAATGGCCGTCGCGAATCTCTGCCTCTGGGATATCCCCACCTCGCTTGAACACTGGCGAACAATGCTGAAATCGTCAACGGTGCGCCCACCGCGTTCCTTATCTGTATTCTTGGTTGGACCTCACATTGCACATGCATGCGACAGTGGTCCAAGGCTTGCTATACCTACGGGGTAGCCGTCTGCCTGCTCCAGCTCGGCGGTGAAGAGAACAAGAAGGAAGCCGCCAGTCTCCTGGACAAGGTCCCCAGCCTCCGCCAACGTATCGCCGGTAAATCGATACCACTCGAGGTGAGCGTCCCGGCCGTCGTTGGTTCGACTATGCTTTAATCCCTTGCGCCTTGCAGAAATTCGTGGAGCGCAAGGCACGCAAATTCAAATCCCAAGGTGGACGCCTACTCCTCCCAGCCCTGGAGTTCGGCTACGTGTTTCTCTGTATTGCGCATGCCCCGCGGTCGGTGCTTGTCACGAAGATGCTTCCAATGGTACAAGAAAGCCTGCGCACGCTCGATTCGCGCAGGGAGAATCAGTCGAAATACGGCAGCGGATACTGGGACGACTACTGTCTCGCCCGTTTTCTCCAGGGGGTTTGCTTACGCTACGTAGCGCACCCTGTTCGTTTCAGCCATCTTGTTTCCGTGTTACGTTTTTGGCTGACTCGTCCCCTCCAGGACCCAGATGCGATCGTAGAAGACGAAGGCCCGACAGACATAACACCAGCAGAGGCCGAGAAACAGTCCCGGGACGCCTTCGCTGCCGTGTTTGCAAACGGCCAGAAGATCGAGTACGATCACTGGCTGGTATACTACTCACGTATGTCGCTATTAATCCCTTTGTGCCGCCTTCACTCTAACTAATTAACACGGCTGCAAAGATTATGAACTCGGGCGGCTAATGCTATGCGCTGGGGACAAAGCCGGCGCTCGAACTCAGTTCGAGCTGGTCCTGTCGGGTGAGTCTCCTCGGTCTAGATCTTCCACCCGCCTAGGACTGACCTTCGTCCAGGCAAGCCGTTGGAGGTGAACGCAGGTGGCAAGAAGGTATGTTCTTTGCTATACTCGCTTTGCCCCGATCTGATCAAGTACGTGTGGCTTCCGCAGGGCAAGTACAGCATGGAGGTGAGTGTTGCTATCTGTCGCCATCACATGTTTCCTCATTGATATCACGTCATTGCAGAGCAATCTCCACGTCCGCGCAAATGCTGCTCTCGATGCCGTCGAAAAACGTTCTAAATTGTAGCTTCTCGCTCAGTGTAGCAGTCTTGTATTCTTCATTTCCGCACCCTTGCATGTATCACACTATTTATCATCGCTTATATATTACGGGATATACATGTTGTACAACTCCTTTGCTTTTAATAACATGTGATGCTATGCGATTAAATAGTATATTCTCCATAGCCAGCCAGCCGATCCGGAGAGGCGTTTCGCCCGTATGGACTCATCCGCTAGATCCTTGGGATCCTCCTTATATTCGTCGATCCTCAGATTCACCGTTTCCGTGTCCACAATGTCGAAAAATCTACCGATTCTGCCCTTACTATCCGACTGTTCCCCAGTGAGTGCGACTGTCGACTCATTGAGCTGAGGAACTCGTCGTCCCTTGAACAGCAACCATGCGAGGCTCATGGCCAGCATAATGGGTAGCTCAATGTAGAAGGAAACGAAGTCGACAGCCGTGAACTCGGGGAAAATAGATGACCAGCCTTGAACTACGTAGACGTGAGCACGAGAACAACGGTCCCGTACTACGCCACTCACCTAGGATCAGGACGGATACGGTGACAACCTAGACGGTTGCATAGCTCAACATCTTTGCCCGGTACGTGTCGTCCAATGCCACTTACCACGAAGTATGGGCCCCATGGCCAGGTCCAGCTTGCACGGTATTTCATCTCCTCCAGTGGTCTCCCCTGTCTCTTCCAGGCTGTCCTGAACCGCCAACTAGCCAGTCCAATGGATAACCACGCGATCTAGTAATAGGTAAGTAACGAAGCGAGCGACAGTGACGGTAGCGTACTTGGTTTGACACACCGACGATGTTCTGCAGCCAGCTCCACAGCTGTCCGCTGCCAACAAAGCTACTCCCGAAGCAGAGGATGCTGATGCTACTCGTGACCAGCAAAGCGAACAACGGGACGCCCTGCCTCGTCGTCCGAGAGAGGAACCGCGGTGCTTGGGCAGACGCTGATAATCCGTACATAATCCTGGTCCCAGCGAAGAGGGCGTGATTGCCGGCCGAGAGTACTGAGGTCAAAATGACCGTGTTCATAAACGACGCAGCTACAGCTATCGTTTGATATTTAGCCTCGGAACACGCCCCAGGTGATAAATGCACTCACTCGAGCCAGCTTCCTTGAATACAATGGTGAAAGGGGACGTTGTTGTGCTCTTGTTAGACAAGCCAGGATAGTCCCAAGGTACTAGACTCTCCGTCACAACGCGAAAAATGAGGCCTTTACCGGGACGTACCATTCAGACCTATCAGCAAGATACTCAGGATATAGAATAATAGTATTCTGGAGGACAACAGTTTTCAGCCGGTCGAACACACTGAGAGTCGTGGGAAGTACCTCCAGAAAACAAACTTCACGACTCGAGGCATGTTACGTGAGGGATTCTTCGTTTCGCCCGCAGTGACACCGAGACTCTCTGTTCCGCCATCTAACGAGGGCTTAGTAGACAGAAGCATGATATCGTGCAGCGCTTGTACTGACAGGCAAAACTAGCGGTAACAAATACTCTTGCAAAGCCCCCGAACCCTCCGACGAAAGGAGCACCCGGTATGTGCCAATACTTGCCCCCAATATATTCGTGCGAGGTGTTCCCGCCGGCGTTGACGACGATGCCCAATATTATAAAAACGACTATGGTCGCGACCTTGAGCGACGATAGCCAGTATTCTAAGGCGCGATGAATCGTCTGGTCAATACGAACTCGAACTCGGGCGCGAATGCAGCATCAGTCCACCTACCGAGTTCCCCGTATGCTTTCACTTGGGTAGCGTTCACGCCCACCAGGAAGACCCAGAAGACAAGACTGACAATCCAGGAGTTATTTACGTTCCAGAATTGGAGGACGAGTTGCGCGGCGGTGAGATCAGACGCCACAGACACGGCATCGTTGAACCAGTAATTCCAGGATAGCGCGAATCCATAGGAAGGGGAGAAGAAGCGGGTAGAATAGGCGGTGAATGAACCTAAGGAAATACGTGAGCCTGTACCGCGTACACGGCGGATAGAAAACTGAGGCAAGCGGTATATGTCCGGTCATGGTTGCAGCTACACGGGCACTGCCCGCAAGCCGCACGAGCGGCCTACCCTAAGTGAAATGACACTCACCAGCAACGGGATACTGAGTAGCCATCTCACCGAGCAAGAGCAGGGTCACATACACGATAAAGCCGACGATTGCATAGCAGATGAGCATACTGGCTGGGCCGCCCTGTGCCAGCGATTTACCCGTCCCCAGGAAGAGTCCCGTACCAATAGTCCCTGCAATTGCGATCATCTGGACTTGTCTCGCAGACAGTCCTCTGTGCAGATGCCCAATCCTGTCTACGGGAGGAGTGGGCAGAGCTCCCACTGCGATATGCTGCTCTTCGCGCTCAGAGTCCAGCGCATCTTCAGCATCCCTGCTGGAGTCGTCGGGATCCTTGGTGAACTTCGAGTGGACGCTGACCGACATTCCCGACTAGGAAGCTAAGAAGCGTCGCCGTAAGAGAGCCCTTGCTCGTCCACACCGCTCGAGCTCATGAAGGATATAAACTGCATGCTCCAGTCTTGGTGTATATTGCGCAATTCAATGATTGTGTTCGCATCATCGCAAAAATACACCGGAGCTTGGACTTCTGGACAGCCACAATTTCCATGGCCAGGCACTTGTATTTCGTGTCTTTTCCACATCCGTCTTCCGCTTTTATTTCTGTCGCAATCAGGCGGACAGGGCTCTTCGATTTACAGTGCAACAAAACGTCAGTAGCCAGTAGCTACTTGTACAGCCGTAATCCCATGTGTACTGCGCCATTCAGGACAGGTCGTTGCGTCAGACAGGAGAGGAATAGCTCTACGAGGCTACGCACATCTCCACATCAAGGCATCACCAGTCCCATGGTTTGCGCACACTCGATGCAAACGGTATTTATTAAGGAATGTCTGCAAGAAATCGCAGAAGTCGTGTCCATCCATGACTACAGTAGGGAAGGAAAGGAGACAATAAAGACGAGCCCGTACAGTTCCCGATCGCAGTGTGTCCAGTGCTAAAGTCCACAAATCCAATAGTTTAGACGAGAATGACCAACCAGAAAACCCAACCCAGATTCCACTATGTAACCCGCACCATCGCTTCTGGTTATGTGGCCTGCTTAAAGCAGTTGCTTCCATCCTGCGTCACGGCACTTTTTAACTAAGCGCTTGACTTCTTGGGAGCGAGCTCTGGTCGTGACGAGCAAAGTATCTGGCATGTCAACGATGACGAGATCATCGACTCCCAGGCAGGCTACGAGACGGCCAGATCCCGGCACAACAATGCCTCCAGCAACTTGCTCCGTCAGCACTAAAAGAACGAGCAGTCAATGTCAATGTCAGGCACGGATATCCTGGGTCGTGAAAGACATACCAAGGCCACTGTCACCGAGTACGCGAGGCTGGCTTGCCTCAGCCGGGAGAAGGTCAGCGAGAGAGGAGAAATCTCCGACGTCGTCCCAACCTGTGAACATCAGTCAGCGAAAGCCTTTCGCAAGCGGCAATATAATAGAGAAGTGGACCAGCAACTCACCGAAGGTGGCAGGCACCACCGCAACCCTGCCTTGCATCGAAGCAGGTTCAGCGACGGCATTATCGATGGGAATCTTCTCCAGCTTAGGCCAGATCTCATCGAGGACCTGTTGCCTGAGAGCTTCATCGTTCCACGCAGCCGCGATCTTCTGCAGGCCATCATGCAACTCAGGCTTGTACTCCTTCAACAGATCCATGAGGAACGAGGCCTTCACGACGAACATACCGGCGTTCCACCGATAGTTACCAGTAGCGATGTACGCAGCGGCAGTCCTCGCGTCGGGCTTCTCCTTGAAGCTTGAGACCAGCCTAGCATTGGGCGCTTCCGGTACCTCAAGCTTCTCGCCCAGACGGATATAACCGAACCCGGTAGAAGGGTGCGAGGGCGCAATACCAATAGTAACGAGGTAATCCTTCTTCGCAACCTCGACCGCCTCAGCGACCGCAGACAAGAAGGCATCGTCGCCGGAAATCATGTGGTCCGCGGCAAACGAGCCGATGACAGCGTTCGGGTCGCGCCTGGCCAGGACCGCCGCGGCCAGACCGATGGCAGCCATCGAGTCCTTCGCACTAGGCTCGCAGAACAGGTTGTGCCCGAGGAGATCCGGGAGCTGCTCGCGTATGCTCTTCACGTGCGCGGGGCCGGCGACGACGGTCGTCCGGGCGGGGGACGAGAGCGGGATGAGACGGTCCCACGTCGCCTGGATGAGGGACCGACCTTTCAGGGTGAGGTCGAGCAGGAACTTCGGGTGCTCCTCGCGCGACAGCGGCCACAGGCGCGTGCCCGCACCACCGGCGGGGATGACGACGTAGAAGCCGGGTATTTCGCGGATGCCGAAGGGGAAGGCGGTCAGGGCGTGGTCGCCCAGGGGTGAGGGGACGTGTACGGACGCGGGGACGGCGAGGGAAGGGATGCTGCTCGGGCTCAGGAATGGGGATTTCGCGCGCAGCTGAGGGCTCCCCGGCGCGGGGGTAGCGAATCCAGGTGTGACGAATCCAGGAGTTCGGTATGGAGAATTGTTATTGTTGTTCTGGAGGCGCAAAAGTCAGAAAGCAGTAATACTATATATAATACACTGCTGGAAGCAGTCCGATGCAAGTGTCCAATGTCCGAAAATGCAATGAGACACAAGGCCTAGTGAAGGGCTTTTCCATGCACACCGTGTCGACCTGACATGGTTCCATCGACCACGCCGCGCATTGCACATTTCCTCTGCGTAGACCAACGCAAACATGCATTTGCATGGTTCAGAGAGATCAAGAGACATGTAATTACCTGGAAGCCCTCTCTTAACTGACGCTCCAAAGTCGCGTTGGCTTGCTTCAACTCTGCACACTCCTGCCGGAGCTCTGCAATTTCATAGGACTGTCAAAGATCGTTAACGAGAAGCACATGAATAGCCTGGATGCTTCTTACTGATCTCTGGACAGCGTCCATGATCTGCTTGAACATGGCCTCCACGCCGAGGCCGTTAACGTTGGGCGCATTGTCGGCTTGCGCGGCAGGCTTCGTCGAGAAGGCAAGCGCATTCGAGAAAGACATGGCTTGCGTGCGGGGCTGGCGTTACAGCGTTGTGATTGAAAGGAGTGACTGGCTAGCTGGCAAAGGACTATTTGAAGAAACCACCGGAGCGCAGGACGCGGTGCACGTTCACCGATCCGCTGTGAAATCCGGCAACTCCCGGCCTCTGGGCCTTCGCGACACAGCCACAATGTAGTGACAGCCCGTCTCATTCCCTCCAGACTCGAATATCGCCGCGTTGCACCCACCATTGTGGGACAAAACACGGCTATTCTCCATTAAAAAGTCTAGTCTTGACCCGTCTGACATCGTCTCAAATATATCCTGCCAGACTCATGAGTTCACCATGATGCAATCCTGAGAGGCAAAATTAAAAGCATGTTCCGGCTTCCGCTATTTATTCTCCTCCGCAGCAGTTACTAGACACTCGAATGGTCGAGGTCAAGACCTTTGAGAAACTTTCTGTGGCGATGGACAACCCTCCCGCATGGGATCAAGTCGTCTCGGACGCCGGATTGATCATGATGGCTTGGTCGTCAAGTAGTTCCGCAGCATTGGGAGGAAAATAGACGGCTACAACGACGTGGCGAGTTCTGGGATTAGGAGTAGCTATATGTACCTTAATACGATTCATAGAATGAAGACAAACAGGGGTTCCTGTAATACATCACTTTGCAAGTTGTCTGACGTCGATTCTGTTCCATTAGGGGTCCGTGAAGATCCGAGGCGAATAAGCTTCCGTCCTCCAGACTGGCGACTAATGTTAGTCCGAATCTTCAAACTCGAGCTTTGTGATCTTGCGGGCCCTCTTATTCGGATTAGCGAGGGACGATCCCTTCGGCGGCCGAGGGGCAGCGACTCCTCTAGCCTCTGCAGATGCAGCAGATCGGTTGGTGACCATTCGTCAATTTCCCGAGAATTGCGCTCAACAAGGAGAGGACGCACTGAGCTTAGCTTCAAATTTGCCGTCGGGCTTCTTCTGCCCTTTTGCATTCTCGGCTTCGGCATGGGCGAGTCTCGTCTTGAGCTGCTCAATCTCCTTCGCTGTTTCAGGATCCACCATGGAGCTCATACTCGACGAAGGTTCCACCCTCCTCGGGGACTTCGAGGGGGCGCCACTCGCGGTGGCAACATTCAGAAGCGTCTTGGTCCCTAATATATTCCCGCATATCTCGCATCCAGTCATACTTGCTAAACCGCAGGAGGGAATAGACGCACTCGTAGGTTCAAATGTAGGCAAGGGCAACGCGGGGGCCGCTGACGGCTCTAGTTGGCAACCGCGTTTCTGAGCCTGTAGAGCGATCTATGCACGGAAGAAACTTGTCACTGCGCATAACAACAGGGCATGAGCAATGCACTTACACGGAAGAAAACGTCCGCGGCATGTGCCGCCGCTTCCGCCGCTGAGAGTTCAGTCAACGAGACGGAATGTTGCTGTTTGTTGGTAGGGCTCAACGTCAACTGGGAAGTTATCAGGCATATGATGTCCATTAGAATGAAGATGTAGAGTGGCGTGGATAGAAGAGGGAAACGCATGCATTACATACATCAATCTCGGCCCCTGGACTCGAGCTCCAGTTCGATATCGAAAGAAAGCCCGAAGTGATAGCATCCTTCAACTCCTGTGCCAGCCCTTCCGCAACTTTCATAGCCTTCTTCGAGCCCTGCGCAGTAATCCACAGCATCGTAAGCTTGAACGCAGCATGAAGGGATACGATGAGCACACATCCACGCACGATGATCTTCTCGACATCTCCCTCAGTCCACCGTCCCCTCCACCACCTCCCCTCCTTATTCCTACTTGTCAGACCAACGTGCACGCACCACCCGGAGTCCTCATCTGCTTCTGAGAGCACGACAAATTTGAGGTGACCTTGGTAGATCACCTGGATGAGGTCATCAAGCACCGTGAAGTGTGAGAGCAATGTGTCTTCCGACATCAGGGTACACAATGACGAGTGGACAGGCGTTCGATTATACGTAGCACACGCTCAATCTGTAATCAACGGTAGGACTTGGACTGGCATTCACAAAGGCAGAGCACAAAGCAAAAGTCATCACGCACGAACCTGGTCGTTCGCGAGCTGTGGCTCCGAGAAAGGCCTCGGGTGAATCCGTAGTGACGACTTCCGACGACTTTCCGAAGTACAACTTCGAATCCATGGTTTGTGGACAGTGACTGTTTTACGTCTGTAAGATACTAGAAGTCTCGCCTTTTTACCTGCCCTCTTCCTTGACCTCATTATCTACCCGCGAAGATACGACTAAGCCTCACTCTGAGAGGTTGCACAATTGTGTATTACTCTGGCTCAAGCTTCCGTGCCATAGCTGCATACGACAGCGGTTTGTAATCCGTGCGCCCATGCGTATTCCACTTCTAGAGTCTGAGTTACTGACAACCGAACGATTCCATCGTGGGGTCGTGCCAAAACAAGGGAAGCCTGTACCTAGCTTGCGCCTACTAAGGCTCCGGTATCACCGGAGACAAGAGCGCTCGCATTGATAGGTATGTTCATCGGTAGCACGGTTATCTTCTGATACGCGGACCCTTCAGAAGCTCCACTCAGCATGACTGCGGTGAGTAGCGGTGAGTGTGGGTGATTTGTGATTAGCTTCCATTTTTCTGCAGACCGCGTAAGCCAGCCGTAGCCAGGAAGGGGGACAGGCACCTAGACAGCCCAGGTCCCAGGCCTAATTAGGCTGGCTCATCTGCCCTCCGGTCAAGCCTAACAAGGCTCAGAATTGCTCGCTGAGTGACACCAGCGGTCGTACCGGGGATGGCGGCTGTCTTAGTACAACTAGTATACTATGTATTAGTACTATAATATAGAGTCTTGCTTGAAGCCGCCGCCTCCGTCGTCTGGCGTTAGTGTTGCTCGTGAATGAAGTTGAAGTGACACTGAAGTGGAGTTGTGGAGCACTTCATCACGAATGAAGTCGCTTCAGCGTGACACTGAAGGCTTCATGAAGCCTGTGGCGCCGATGGCAGTCAATTCCCACGTATGTTACAGTTCCGCACAATATGTTTAGACCAATGAAATACAGGCTAAGCAAGTGCAATCCGAATGGCAAAAATACTAATTATCACCTATGTCACTACTACTGTCACTCTCGCTTGCAGGATCATTAGTCTGTAGGTGGTATCGTAGCAAATGAGCAAAGATATCTGTGGCACTAGTAGTATCCCCCGTATCCCCGGGAAGCTCTGAGTGAGCGTCCTGGAGTTCACACTCCTTCGCTATCCATCCATCGGTAAAGCTTAACCTGTCCTGATGATAAACAAACTTGAGGATTTGAAGTACCTCAAATATGAGGCACGACAGTTTATTTCGCCGAGGAGTATCGGTTTCCGCACTGGACGAGAATACTCTCTCGCACGGAACCGCGGATGCTTGAACGGGTAGGATATCGAGCGCAACACGGTATAGTAGTGGGTATTGAGATTGCGCAAGCTACCAGACACAATGAGTAGATATTTCCGCCTTAGAACATGCCAACGTACCTGCCAGAATGCGACTAGATCGAAGTCATCGAGCATCTCGTCGCTGAGTGTACCTGCTGCAAGATAACGCTCGAGCTCGTCCATGACGATACGCTCGTCGGCCTCATTTTGACGTCGTTCCATGAGCTCCTTCTGAGCCTGTGATGCACCTGGAGAGCTCGCACTTGAAACGTCTCCCTCCGTGGTTGTCGAGGAGACGCTACCGGCTGAGGCCTCCTTTGCAAGACGCCGTATGTTCGCAAAGCCGCGACGTTGCGCTTGCGCGGCGACTTTGCCCGGTTGTGATGCTTGAGCCGGGTGCACATGAGGGACGGGAATGGGCCGAGCGGCGGCGATGTCAAGACGACGCTTCTTCTGATATTCGAGCATCTGAACTCCGGATGAGTCACTACTTGGGACACCAGCACTTTATTCTGCGAGTACTTACTGCTTCAACCATCCACCTTTTGGCGGCTTCTGCATCTTCACGGCACCAGTGCTCTTCCATCCATTCCAACTTAGTAATCGGGCTGATAACTGCAGCGCGGGTAGACTCAGTGTTCCACGAAAGATAGTTATAGTCCCGAGGGCATCCACGTACTCATAGCTAATGCATATACACGAGACTTCCTGCCTAGTATCATGTATTGCGCGTTTAGACGCACGTCCGCCTCCCGAGCTCGTGCTCTTCCTCTTACCACCGGGAGTAGGCTCATAAGCGTTTATGACGCTTCCCTGTGCTTCTTGCAAAGGCACGCCGGTGGCATGACCTAAGGCGGCACTTGAATAGAAGGCTGCCGAGGGCACGGGCGGCTGGGTTAGTTGATATTGGCTAACATAGGGCTGAACTTGGGGCCCAAGGCGCAGAGATGGTGAGACCCAAGGAGGGTAGTGAGTGGGGATTAAACCAAAGGGGGGATTGTCGGGCTGTTGCACATTAAGGGCGTAAGCTGGCTGAGAGTAATCAGGCGAGCCAGAGGCTAAAGAAGAGGAATTGAAGGGGGAGTATGGATATGAGCTGGCTCCAGGTTGCGATGCCATTGCGCGAGCAGGCCGAGGGCATTCAAACTTGGGGTCATTCTCGTGAATTTGAGCTAAATTTTATATCATTTTCTGCCTAGCGATTCGCAATGACGAGGGTGGTCTCCTGGACATCGTTCTGAACGATCGTCGACTGGAGATGAGGAGTGAATGCGACTCGGACGCGTCTCAAACGCGTCGCGTCCAGCTTATCTGGTACCATTTGGGACATGCACGTGACCGCGACCATACATCGCACGCTTTCTTGAAGCCTTCAGCGCCACTTCATGACGACACTGAAGTGGATGAAGTGACGTCTTTCTTGAAGTGAAGTGAAGGCAACTTCAGGTCGCCTTCACTTCACGAGCAACACTATCTGGCGTCGTCGGCGCTTGCCGGTCCTGCCTAATCAGGCAATCGGAGCGCCCCCCGCCGCCCTCCCCGACGTCGTTAGTGACAGCGTGCCACAGCGTCACTGTAGTGGGATAAAATTGTACTATATATTAGCTCGTGTAGCGTACATATAGAGCGACCGAGCGCCGCCGGAGCGACGCGGAATGATATGGTGGTTGTCGCCCGCCACTCTCCTCATCGTTGGTGGCGGCGGGGGGCAGCCTGTCGTATACGGGTCCAGTCAATTTCGATAAAATTCTAGATAAATCATGTTATATTTCTAGAGTACATATAAAACTTAATTACAGAGTATGGTACATCTAAGATGCTATTCTGCGCGGATATACACATGTGTCAGATGTGGCATAGGAGAAAATAAAATATAGATGTTCATAGACGTGCACCTACCTGGAGATACCTGCAGGATACCATCAGGGTAGTTATTTGCTGCATGGTCAGCATAGTAGACCAT
>NW_006920413.1:2787556-2788004 GCF_000344685.1 Gloeophyllum trabeum ATCC 11539 | reverse complement strand
AAATGGGTGGATGGAGCGGTCCAGGCAGCCTAAAATAAAGGTCAATCAGCACATAAAGTCCATCCTAAAGTTGTAGCATACACCTGCAAGGATTAGTCCTGTACCCTGGTTCATATGAGGGAGTGGCAGAATTGGAATGTATGGATAGCCCCAGGTGTTCGTGGTTGCTTCCAGCTAATTCATTCTAGCAAACATCGTTCAGTAAGGATACCTGAATATTATGCCGCTATACACGAGGCCTATCTATCTCCTGGAAGCCGGAATGAATCTGCAAAGTGGAACAAGTAACAGTGTTCAGAAAGACGAACCGGAGGACCGAAGAGACGACATTAAGGCTCCAAGGCATCAAAAACAGCTGAGAGAGTGGTATATCACTTACGGAAGCATCATCAGGAAGTCACACCCAGATTCAGAGGAATGAAGACGAAGACAACTCACCTGCTTCCGG
>NW_006920413.1:2765660-2785317 GCF_000344685.1 Gloeophyllum trabeum ATCC 11539 | reverse complement strand
CACGTCTATGAACATCTATATTTTATTTTCTCCTATGCCACATCTGACACATGTGTATATCCGCGCAGAATAGCATCTTAGATGTACCATACTCTGTAATTAAGTTTTATATGTACTCTAGAAATATAACATGATTTATCTAGAATTTTATCGAAATTGACTGGACCCGTATACGACAGGCTGCCCCCCGCCGCCACCAACGATGAGGAGAGTGGCGGGCGACAACCACCATATCATTCCGCGTCGCTCCGGCGGCGCTCGGTCGCTCTATATGTACGCTACACGAGCTAATATATAGTACAATTTTATCCCACTACAGTGACGCTGTGGCACGCTGTCACTAACGACGTCGGGGAGGGCGGCGGGGGGCGCTCCGATTGCCTGATTAGGCAGGACCGGCAAGCGCCGACGACGCCAGACGACGGAGGCGGCGGCTTCAAGCAAGACTCTATATTATAGTACTAATACATAGTATACTAGTTGTACTAAGACAGCCGCCATCCCCGGTACGACCGCTGGTGTCACTCAGCGAGCAATTCTGAGCCTTGTTAGGCTTGACCGGAGGGCAGATGAGCCAGCCTAATTAGGCCTGGGACCTGGGCTGTCTAGGTGGGGACAGGATTCGGGCCCCGCCATCTCGTATCGCAATGCTTGGCCTTCCTCGAGCCGATTGCCCCGTCGGTGGCTGAGGTATTGCGACGAGAACCTGATTTCGGTCAGTGACGGCCAAGGAAATGAAAGAAAGGGACAAAGTCATTGGTGTCTCCTTAGTTGCCAGTACAGGAGGCCTTTTCGCCGACGATAGACCCGCGCCCAATACGCGTCCTGGCGCCTTCGAATAGGTGACCCATCGAGATAAGGGGTGAATGGTGTCATACACAAATTTCCCCTACTTTGCTTGTCGTGCTCTGACATTCTTACCATGCGTCACTGAGAAAATTTTCAGAGACTGTCTGTGACCTTACTTCCTCCCGGGCCAGCGCATTTTACGGCAAGGGCGAGCTTGTTGAGATTGGACATGCCCGCCGCGATTTGGAAGGCATGGCGTATCAGGGTATCAAGCCATGGATGAGGCGAAATCGCCTACAAGGAGGATCTGAGGACCGGGCGTTCTCGCTCTCTTAATGATCAGCCCCCACTTCGTGATCGCGCAGCGGAGTCATGATGCCGAGCCTTTTGAAGATCTGCTCGCCCTAGTGGAAGCGTGTTTTCAGCAGGCCAGGTGTTTCGGCAAATGTCCTTCTTTTCACAGCATGAACTCCTCCTTTTCGGAGAGGTCTGTCGAGACGCGCCAAAAGCACTTCAATTGCTCGGGGAACGGACGAGCTTCGCCATCGAGCGACGGATTTGGGGGCTGTATGACATTGCTTCGAGTCCACAGACACGCTGGCGCCCATTGAGAATAGTTCAGAAGCTAGACTTGATACGCGGGTCGGAAGCTTAGACGAAACGATCGATAAAGCAGAGGTCGAGCAACATGCCATCTATTCCGCGGCATCTTCCTGAATGCAGGTAGTACTAGTAAAGTGGATCTCGTCAGCGTAGGTATGGCATGCGGAAGAAGCGCGAGCTACAGTTATGTAGCCCGAACACAACGGGTGAGCCGAAAACAACGGGTGACGAATGCCACAATCACTGGGTACATCACCCATATTGAGCATGGAGAAAACTGTGAAATTAACGGGTCAAAGGTCAAACTTTTTTCATGATTGTCCATTGCACAATTGGTGAACCGAACTAGAATAATACTACTTTTGAGTGTGCAAGAATCTGATTGTGGCACAGGATATGTTCTTTGTTCAGCACTATTCATTGAGCCTTCATTTGTTTTGCAAGGCAACACTATGAACAAAATTTGACCTTTGTCCGGTTTCTTTCACACTTTCTCAGTGGCTCAATATGGGAATTGCACCCAGTGAATGTATACGGGCGAAGAGATACGCACCCACAATACGGACATGGCCGGAGACGGTCCACTAAAGCTTCGAGGATCGCCAGGCTCAGCTGGCTGTTCGGCAACTCGAGAGCCGAATTGCTGTCCTATCACGAGCTCCGCAGAGATCATCGCTTGAGGAACATGGCAGGTGTACCGTTTTACAACTTGCGAGTTCCAGCTATTGTGCTTATCCCAAGCCGCTCACCTCGCTCCTTAGAGGAGATGGATAATACTGACGATCCGCAACGCAATGAACTGGTACAGGGGAATATTTCTCGCCCGGTATCTTGCCATGTTGATCGCCTGTAGTACAATCCAATATGGTTAAAGCCTTGCATTTCCCTGCCTTACTGTAGCAAATGAAATGAGCCTTTCACTGGGGAGGTTCCGGGACGGAAGGAGCTGAACCTGCGGGGAAAGTTTGAGCCGTTACCAGCAACAGAACGCGTAGTCAACTGCTAACATTGGTATGAAAATATTGGAAGTCCTCTGCCAATGACCGCCGTCATGTCTTGCTGAGTGATTTGCCGTAACTGTTCGCAGCTGCAAGGGTCCCGCCGCTGTAGAAAAGTGGGTCTCATACACAATCAGAGCACGTATTACACATCCTGTCGCTTTGTCAGGGAAGTTCAAGTTGCAAGGTGCATTGAAAGGCGGATCACGGAGGAGAAGTTATATGGACAAATCTCAGAACGTACGGATCCATTATCGCACTTCTAGATTCCACATTGTTGCGATACAAAATAAGTGATAGTCAATATACACGTGATCCAGCCCTGGCACGTCAGCTTCGTGGTCTCGGTGAAATTCGAGAACTTACATGCTTAATGCGCCGGATAAGCCGCGGTACATTTTAATTGCTGTGTCAGGATTTGGAAGGAAGCATCACCATCAAACCTTGTGAATCCATTGATACTTAGAGAGATGCAGAGCCGCTATGAAAAGCCCACCCTCGGAACCCGCGGGCCTAGCTTGGCGGTTTCATCACACATACCAGCGTGCTATAGAAGAAACGTACTATCTAAGTCGTAAGAGGGTACCAGTCGGAGAAGTATGGTATCGGGATATCGGACACTCTGCTAGGATGCCCATGTAACCCGAGCGCAGATGGAAGCAGGCGTCATGAGGGAGCTTACAGCTATTGGTCTAAATGAATCTGCACAAGGAACGAAGCGCGCACCAAATTTTCAGGTACTTCCATTCATGCTTTCGCGGGATGGCACGTCCCGAGTGGGGTGGGAGTCTACAAGGAGATACCCTCGTCTCTCGAGGGGGACAAAAGAGACTTGAGCAGAAGGTTTCTTCGACTCGTCCCGAGTCCTCCAGTACGAGCGAACTCGCCGGGTTCCGTAATCAATGTGTAGTCAGCCAAAGATCGCGGGAGAAGCAGCACAGGATTTTGTAGCGGAAGCTCGGGAGGTCGAAAAGGCCGCCAAATGCCTTACAAGGACCGGAGGGCGCACAACCAAGCAGAGGGCAATATGTAGTGGTGAAACCAAGACATTGTTGAGCCGGCAGCTAGAGGCGAGAGACCAAGCTCGTGAGCTTGCAAGCTCCGGGGTCGTCTCGAATAGCAGCCTACAAGAGCCTACGGCATACTGTGCCACATATCAGTATCAACAGACTCCGAGTGATGGATGGGCTCGCATAGAGGGATCCGGATCCTCGTGGTGCGGGGTTGCTCCCAGTCTCGTCGAGTCGGTATCTCCTAAAAGCAGCTTTGGCACCGAGCGCGTGCCAGGCTCGGGGCTCAGTCTAAGTTGAGTCTAAAATAGCTCTCGATCATCTGGCCAAATATACCGGAATGCTTATGTACTTCGTGTGGACTTGCCTGCTTGTCCTGGAAAGACGCAGGCGGAATGTTCAGATGGCTGCGGGTAAGCAGAGAGCTCGAGGGAGTGAGGAGATTCCATAGAGTAACGTCCCTGACTGAGGTGACCATGACGAGCCTGCGGCCTGGTCCCTAGGATGCCGAAGAGAAGAGATGCGCATGGGCTTGGGGTTACTTCGACTGTACTCGGGCTCTGAAGTCGAAACCGCTGACAGTGCTCGACACGAGATGTGCTTTGGTTCCGTCCTAATACCGCTCGACACGCGTATTCTGAGAGCGTCTCTGTTCTCGTTAGCAAATACCGTCATAACAAGTCGACCTTTACGCTATCTCCTCCCTTCGATGCAAACCACTCACCTATAGACAACCCGAAGCTACCCGAATGCGAGGCTCTGACAAGCTTGTCTTGCCGCACGCAATGTAACAGCATTGCGCCTCTTTCGGGGCCACTTCGGCCTAAACTTGTACCAAACCGGAGATTTACCTGTTCACTGGACAATTGAGATTGCCTGTCATGGTCGCCAATACGGTGGTGCAAATCAGCCCTGAGCTAGATGCACTGCTGCCCTTCGCGATTACCACGTGCAGGATGGACACTGTTGCGATACTGTTGAGCGACATACCCGAACAAACCGTTTGAACGTACTACATGTTCCCAACCGGGGGACCCCTTTCGCCACTAGTTCGCGGTGAGTCCGAGGAACCCACGGGAGTGCCATTCCGTGACGACTCGCGCCAAGCCCTGATAAATCCGGTTGATCATTGACAAGTACCGTAAAGGGACAGTCCGTGGTACTGTTTCCTGCGGCATAGTGCCAGTCCCGCATCGTCTGGTGAAGAGAGTGGGGAACGGTACCTAAAAATTCGTGAGCATCTGTGTGCCACGCGAGTTTCCGACATTGGATGACGAGTTGCTCATACCATAGTATTTCGACCATATACGAACACAAGACCTAGCAAGAAGTATGAAATGGATTTCCTGCAGGCTCGTCGCGTCGACGACCTTGCTTCATGGACCAGGTGATACACTTCTGATTGTTTCAAAATCGATGGTTACTACGCCTTCAAAACACCACTCGGTATGATCAGGACTTCGATGGTAGAAGATTCATCCTCAGGTACGGAGATCATCCTTTTTCCTCGGATGCATTTCTCGAAAGAGTTAGCCTGGGCGGGTGAACATCCGACGTTTTCGTATGATGAAGGGCGCGGAACCATGTCGCACGGTGATTTCGGTGCAAGACGACAATATTATCGCTGTTGTGGGGAAATGAGTATCGCGAGGTGGGCTGCAGGTAGGAGGTGCGACTGAGACGATACCGGAGAACAAGGCACTCGTGTAGTTACCGGAAGTGTAGTCATTCCCACGCCCTACTCTTCATGCTGACCCTATGATACAACCTCATGCATCCCAGAACGGCTACTCCCTGGCTCCGGGCGTCGAATCCTCATACTCTGACGACGTGCAACCCGACGTCCACGCAAGCGGAAATGTTGAGACTGGTTCCCAAACGGCAGCGGACGTTCATCTTGCCAGCACGGAGGAAAAGCGACGCTTGTGGTGGAGGAACGCGGTCATTAATGTGATCTTCATAGGGTCTTGGTGCGTCCTATACTAGTCCTCCATAGAGGGGTCAAGTACTGAGATGGATTGCACTACACTACGACCCTTTGACAGGTTCTTGTTCGCCACGCTACTGTCTGTCTATAATAAATGGATGTTCTCTCCTGATCACTTCGGCTTTCCATACCCCATGTTCGTTACAACATTCCACATGTTCATTCAATTTGGGCTGGCCGCCTGCCTCCGGCATTTCTTTCCAGAACGATTTAAGCCCGCTCTCTCCCCCAACAAGGAAGATTATGGGTACGTGGATCCATCTCATTCGATGTTCTCTCCAGGTACTGCTTCTGGAGGTTCGTCGTTCGGGCAGTCTGCGGCTCGGGATGCTCTTTAATCTCAAATGACGCCCTCTATTTCAATGCTGATGTTCACTGTGTCAGTCGTAAGGCCGTACCATGCGCTATGACAACAGGACTAGACATCGGATTCTCTAACTTATCTTTGAAAACAGTGACATTATCGTTTTACAGTACGTCCTATGCACTCTGCTCTGACGGACTTATTCATACATACCACTTAGCTATGTGCAAATCATCCTCGCTAATATTTGTACTTATATTCGCCTTTCTCTTCCGGCTCGAGCGCTTTTCCTGGCGTTTAATTGGTGTCATCCTCCTTATCGTCGCCGGAGTCGTCCTCATGGTCGCGACCGAGACGCACTTCGTTCTGGGCGGCTTCTTGCTCGTTATCTCCGCTAGCGCTCTGGGAGGCCTACGGTGGAGTCTGACGCAAATATTGCTAAAGAACAAGAAAATGGGTATGGATAATCCAGCCGCGACTATCTTTTGGTTGTCCCCGGTCATGGGGATCACGTTGCTGGTTGTCAGTGCGGTCATCGAGCAGTGGTGGCCGGTCTTCTCCACTCCGTTCTTTGACGGACTGGGAGCGACGATTTACACCGTGCTATATCTTATTTTCCCGGGCGTACTGGCCTTCTGCATGGTCTTGAGTGAATTTTAGTGAGTCTTGCCGCCGGAAAAAATTGCTTTGCGTCCCGCTCAACTGTTCATGCAGTATACTGCAGAGGGCCGGCATGCTCCCTATGTCAATAGCCGGCATCGCGAAAGAAGTCACGACGATCTCGATATCAGCCTGGTTATTCGGAGACGAACTCACGCCCTTGAATATCACCGGCGTGGCGATTACCGTCTGCGGTACGCGCCCGCAGGTTTCCCAGCGTCCTGCTCTAATGATCTGCGAAAGGCATCATTCTGTTTACCTTCCACAGGTATAGGAAATCGATCGAGTCCACCGTCCCTGTGGATGCGCACGGCAATCCAATAGAAGAGGACGACGTAGAAACCGATGAAGGGCGAGTCGGTCTTCTGCGCCCTAGCCAAGATATGCTGCACGGCGCTGATCACGCTGCCAGAAGTAGTCACGAGCATCCTGCGGTATGTCATTCTCTTAACACTGCACCACCGAATTATTCGGAATTCTGCGCTCCGCAGTCCCGATGACCCGCATCTTGCGTGGCATGCCGTGGCATGCTTTGCCAACAACCCTCCTGCGACGAGCTAAAATGTAATCTCTAGGAAGCGAACGCGATGCCCGATAGCTCGCGGCTACTATTCTCGGTTGGTTCGGATGATGAACAGGATGCAGAGGAATTGCGAAGCGTACGTTCCTCGAAAATCCTCAAGGCAGACAGGGACGACAGGGTCAGCATGAGAAATGATCGGGGAGATACAATAACGAGTAGTCTATTTCGTGGCTCCTCTGACTTCGACGACCCATGGGCTGGCGAGGACAGCAGCGGCGGAGATGGGCGTCGTGCCCACGCCTAGCATGGTCCGCCATTCGCCGGGTAGGGTCGATATCGACTAAAATAAAGTGTCTGAACATTTCGGAATTCTCCCCAGAAGCATTGTGAAATGGGTTGAGTGGACTCGGCTGGTTTCGCCTGCCGACGGCCTGTAAGAGAACGACGCTATCACGACTAGAGTATGTTCGAGGGACCGCTGACCGCTACGATATCTCGTTGGATTGCTCCGGGATGTCAGAAATGCTCCGCCATGTCTCTCTCCTGTGCGGACTGATCCGCTGCCGTGTCGATTTGAGCACCTTTTATGGGAATCCCGCGCTGTTGCAATGTCGGCTGATGGCGCCGTACAGGCGCTCTACGCAAGTCGACCGTTGTGCTGGGACAAAGGTAATTGGGCCTGCCTGTGATTGATCGTCAAGGGGGTCCACGTGTTTCACGTGGGAGCCACATGTTTATCTTGACACGGGTTCTTTTCGCGGATACCATCGCTCCTTTCGGCAATCTGACCCTGACTCGCCATCAGCGACGCGTTTCCTCGGCGCTCTCAGATATCTTTGGAGAATTTCGGAATTTACTCGAGAGATGCGGTGAGTACAGTCTGCGGCTGGCTGGAGGATAGGCACTTTGGAACAGCCATCTAACACATGTTTCGGGAAAGGTGGCACCGTTTCTGGGTTGGTTGTGCAGTGCCTTGATATCGATACGACGAAAATCTGTCAAACTTCCTTTAGACGCCCACGCCTACCTACCTAGTCAATCAAAATGCGGGCGCTACTTGAGCCACTTTCTGTATCGCTGCATTGGCGCGTATTGGATGATGAATCGTCTTACTCAGTCGAGGGCTCGGCCGAAGCCTACACTAGTCATGGTAAGGTTTTTGAGTGATAGGTGGGCAACTTTTGTCAGCTTGGCCAGCTGACTTGACCGGTCGAACCTGCTGGTGTGGTTAGAGCGCCAGGGGAAGATTACGTCAAGGAAAGCACCCAGTGAATCTGATCCCTCTTTTGGCTTCCTCGCAATGGCCCCGTGAAGCTCGGAGGCTGCGAGATATTTTCGTGGCACGAACACTGGCTCTGGGTTTCTCGGCCAGTGGCCGCCCTGCGGCTGTGTTTGTCAAGAAGAAGGTAGCTTACAGGACCTCAAGATCTAGCAGGGCCAGATCTGCACGGCGATGGCGCGAAGCCTTCTGTACCGCCCATTCTCGATCATATGTATATAATGCCACCCAGACTGCGGCGTAAGTCGTCATCACTCTCTTTGACCTCTTTCCTCTGTCATCAATTCTATCACTACAATGGAGGACTTCCGTTTCGTCCATGAATCACCCCAGCAGCAGCAGGCGCACCGGAAGCGTCCGCGTCTTGTCACCGCTTGCGATAACTGGTAGGACCGATTGGGATCCTTGCATGAATAAACACTGATGAGTGCCCTAGTCGCATCAAGAAAATCCGTTGCGTCAAGAGTGCCACTAGCGACAGATGTGAAGCTTGCACCGCCGGCAACTGCGCTTGCGAGTTCCGCGACCGGGAGCGATACTTCCAGGAACGGAGTCGTCTCATCGCCGGTTCTAGTGTTGGCTCCCCCTCCAACACCAGTCGCAGACCGACGACTCCCTCCGCGGCCCAGCTTGAACGAGAACGTCGAACATCTCCATATGCACGTCCTGGACGCATAGACGACAGCCCCACATCCTCAATTTATTCTCGTCATTCCGATCCGACGCCTAGGACTCCCGGCTCTACGGCCTCGACACCGCCGATGGACTACTTGACTCTGAAGGATAGCGGTCGTCACTCGTCGGAACCAAAAGAATATTATCATGAGCAACAATATCTGTGAGTGTTTACCATGGTTGACGAATGGGAAGTTGATTCTGACTGCCGGTGTCCGGTAGCCCTCGTCCAGCCTCTGTATCTTATTCTAGCCAAGTCACTAATAACCTCTGGAACTACCCCGCCGATATAAACACCGTATCTCCTAGCTATTCGCCCGCAGCACCCGCATTACCCTTACAGCCTGCCAACGTCAACCTCCATGTAAACCTCTCAGAAGTCGACCTCTTCGAACCCACATACCCTGCTTACCCCAGCTTCGCCCTGATGCCGCATTTCGTTTCTCTGTTCTTCGAAAACTTCGGTGGCCAATGCCCGTTCCTCTCGAAAAACGACGTACTCTCTCGATTTTACCAGCAGAGCCTCCCAGCGACCCTCGCGAACTCCATAGCGAGTTTAGCGGTTCGCTATTCGAACTTGCCTCAACTGCACTCCAGGGACCTGCGCGCGGTAGCGGACGAGTACAGTGCCAATGCCAAAGTAAGTGTCATGTAGCATCACCCGTCAGCATGTCTGACCAGCCTGCAGAGTAACCTCCGGTCGATCCTATCCGTTGGATCTCTCGATACCCTCCATGCCCTCATGCTGCTGTCGTTGTCGGAGTACAGAAGAGGACAGACTGCGGGATACGTGCACTACGCCGACGTGAGTATCTTCTCCACCACTACTTTGGTTCTTCGACTTATCGTCTTGTGAAGATGTCAATGCGGATGGCCATAGACCTTGGGCTATCCGACGCACAAACCTTAGAAATGCTCGCGACCAGCCAACGAGAGAAGCAGCGCCTTCAGATGACGTGGTCTAGCGTCTGGCAGTTACAGATGGCGGCGTCATCTTCTACCTCTGCTGCCTGTGCGTCTATTAATGTGGCTGCGTTGTTTCGATACTCAACCAATTAACTCAGACAGGGCTTGACATGTATCAAGTTGATACCAAGGTCCCCTACCAGAAATCGGGCGTGAAGTCGTGCTTCTTGACAAGTGGGGAACTCGAGTCCCTCCTTATGAAGGAGTCCACTTTCATTCCGGCTTATTTATGATCTCGTCGCTCTCTTCGCTGTTAATTGCTTGTATATATAGTGCTAGACAAGTGTATCTTTCCCCCGTCGTAGTCTACAGTCGTCCTAATACCCGTGTATCCATCTCGCGATTCGTTCAATATATATCATAGTGCTTTCATTTACCCACACAAATCCTGTGGCAAGTATATTGGGCACAGATCTACTCTACCGGTCACGATCTTACTCGCTTAGTCTGATAGACGAATATTCGGGGATAGCCAATCGCACTAGCGATTGTCTCCGGGATGCTGTGTATGTAGCGTGGCAGCGTGATTCTGGGATTACGAGACAATTCGTAAGTATGTATGAGTGCTGGATCCATGGCCATAGAGTAATGTCGGACTGTGGTATTCCCGAGAGCTAGAGCCTTCGAGCCGTTCTGACCATTGTGGCGTAAGAGTTGACATAAAGGAGTAGAGCAGTTCACCTCTCACTGACACGCGTCCGAGGTGTTCGTGTCTTATTTCGGACCAGGTCCATGTCTCGGCGTCCACTCTATGCGCCTGGTATATCCGGATACAAGGGTCTGGCTCATAGTACTCCACCCTCTCTCGACGGTTGCCACACGCCTCCTGGATAATGAACTAGATATCAAAGGTAGGCGCTTCAGGCTTCTTGCCCTGAAAACGAAAGATGATGGCCATCATGATGTCGATCATATACAGGAGGAGGCCAGATCGTTCCCAGAGCACGCTTCCTCGCGCCTTACTTATTTCCATTCACCGCCGATTTGTGCGAAGCCGCGGAGCCCGATAGGCGATGGTGTACGTCGTAAAGTAACGACCTTGTTCGTCGGAGCAGCTTCAGTTCCGTCCCCCTTCCTACTTGCGCAACCGAGAACAACAATCTTCTTTCTGCTCTCGGATTTTACCTAGGCAGCCATTGATCCTGATAGACTAACGATGCGCCCACCACTGGAGGCACGAATCACTGATGGCACCTTCCAATGCCCTCCTTTTTGTTTAGGGCTCCCGGGTCTTTAACAATGATCAGGCCTCAGGTACGGCACTCAAAGCACGGCCCCTTCGAGTTTCGAGAAACGACTGCTCATGGAATTTCCTGGACGTCTGACCTAGTCTGACCTGCGTACATCTAGCACCCCGTCCAATATGTTTCCACCCGTGGCGATGGCATGGCATTGTCAGGTTCACAGCAGAGGCTGTGCGCTACCAGGTCCGACTCCTCGTTCCTTGTCCTCCAACGCTTCATCGATCATCATGGATGCGTCGTACTCAGGCACGCGCCACGCGAACTTCAAAGCTCGTCTTCCCGCGAAGGCTGGCAGTGCGCATGCTCCGTCCACCACTTGCCTTCCTGCTCAAGTTTCACTTTTGTCCTGTGCCACCGGGCGTATATGTACTCTGTCTGATAGGTGAAATCGTGAACTGTCCAACGTAGACTGAGTGTCCCGCATCACATTCATCTATCTTCGGAACATGAGCGCACTACCATTTGTTTACTGTACGTACCGTTAACTGCCAACAGGTCATCCAGTACCAATAAGCGGTACTTACAAGCTCATCCACATTACCCGTGGCTCTCCTGCAGATTCACGTTATTTTTGGACACTCAACTCTTCCCCGACGTTGAGTATAACACGATCCGTTGCAATGTTTCAGCATTTCTCCATGAAGAGCGCTGGACCATAGACGCCGCCGACTGTGCATCGAAGTTCTATTTGATAGGTCGGACGCCACAGAGCGCTCGGTGTCAATCAAATGCCTATCAAGCTGCGTCCACTTGCCTGCGGCTCGTTGGATTTGAGCTGTGCCCTCACTATGTCCCTACTTCGCACTCTTATGCAACGGCAACTGCGTCAGCTGGATGGATCGCCCGAAGGGCCCCGTGCCTGCGAAGTGACTGATCCTTCGTCCTCTATCAGCTCGTACTTCCTCGACGCGGATCGCACTGCATCCCCACATACCTCATCCCGGCATGGACGAGGCGCTACATTTATGAACTAGGCAGAGGCCAAACATACCTTCTCGGATTCAGGCTGCCACCTGATCTAGATGTGAGCCGTTCAGTCTTCTCCCCTGGGCCAAAAGGGCCGCGGTACCCAGCGCGCAGCAATAACGGGCGGTTGAGGAGTCCGCTGGGTTGCGTGGAAATTGCTCGCTGTCCATAAGGTCGGTCTAAGGACTAGCAGACGTGCTCCCGTGGTGCGAAATCAGTGAACGACGTTTTGGCCGAGCGAAGAGGAAGATTAGCAGCTGGTAGCATGTTCGGATCTTCGATCCCACTACCGAAAGAATCCCCAAAGTCGTCTGCCTTCTTGGACTCAGCACATCCAGGTTGCGCCTCGGGTGAGTCCACCAGATCCTATATGTCCGGTCATCGTATCCCCGTGCCCGCAGAGACAGGAATTCAGCTTTGATTATGTCCACTGCGTCAAGTATGAATATCGGCAGATTGGCACGCGACGTTCAAATCAGAGGGCGTGGATGGCTGAGCAGCGGGGGGAGCTGGCAGTGCTACCCTGGACATATCTCGGCAGAGTTAGTGGGTGGTTCCGAAGTGTACAGGAACTCCATGATATCGAGGAGAGGGTACGCCGTTGAGTGCACGTCAGGATCGGTCCAAAGAGAGAAATCCAAGCAAAGCGCCAGGCTCCGAGAATCAAGCCAGGCTACTGCAGCGAATGAGTGCAAGAGACTAGTGCTACTCGCCATGTTGCCACGGCAATCAAGTCGTGCTCTTGTATCGCGAGCCCCAAGAACGGCGGGCGGATGTACTGCAGGCCCTTCATCAGGTGTGGCGCCTCCCCAAGCAGATTCAGATAGACGCCGCCGGTGAAGCTGTATATGCCGGAAGGGCGATGCTTGACATCTACGGGGTTGACCTTTGCCACATTGAAATAGAGCCACCCGTTCAGCTGCCGCAGCTTCTCGGACGTTGGAAGGTTGCATTCCGCGAGCTATTCGGCGACCTCGATTGTAGGAGACTCGACCTGTCACGACCGCCTTGAGCACGCGGTCTACGGACCGGCATGCCAGAAGGTCGACGTAGGCCAGGAAATACAGACACCTAACGAGGAGCTCATTCGGGAGATCGACTAGACACACCGTTCTTGCCGCAGAATATTTCACTGTCAGGCGGGTAACATCCAAGGAACATCGGTGCCACAGATGGAGTCAAGACGGAGCGGTCCACCAATCATATGATAATTCCCAGGTCTCGTGATACCGACGCGTCTCACTCATGAGGACCAGGACGCCCGACAATACCCATGGAGGTTCGATACCGGTTCAAGTTAAAATTAATAAACAATGAGGATCAACGAAAATAGAACCGCTATATAGGCGCCCATACCAGGCGTCCTTCGAAAGACGGAGGCTGCTAGAAATCGTGATCAGAGCGTCGCGCTCGTATCCTGGGCAGCGTCGCGTGAACCCATGCCGTTTGTGAGTCTCCAAAGGACATCCAACAACGTCCCCAGGTCGCATGAAAAGTTCTGGCCCGCCGGTCAATATCAATCAAACCTATGGTCTGCAATCGATGCAAAACGGCGAGGAAAGTACTGAGACTGTTCTGCGACGGAGAATGGGAGCAACCAGAGCTGCAAAGCGCCGAGCCTAATACGATTGGGATTCCACCGACTATGGATCAACGAGAAACCCGGATTATCCTGAACTTGGTGCTGCAGTGTATAATAGGATTGCAGACCCCGCCAAAGCCGTCCATAGGAGGGAACAAGTGACCCGAGAGCTGGTTCGAGAGTCCAGGGAAATCACTCATCGAGCCCAATCCGAGACCAAGGGATATGATCTCGAGACTCCTAGACCACACCCATAGTCGATATACCTCAGAAACAACGACAGCGACATAACCAACGCTATACAAGCACAAACCTCCGGCCGGGCCCCATCACGAGACGATCTCCACCGTCAACACGGTCACGATGCCATCCTGCGCGATCCCTTCCATCCCCACATAATAAGCTCAATGCCCACACTCGAAAGTACTCATCACTGACCGTGGTTCACCCCGTCCGAGCCGGGCGCGATGAGCCCCGTGACGTTCCGCGCGGTCGTGCTGTACGTGACCCCGCCGTAGCTCGTCGTGCCTACCGCCGCTTGGGCGAGGAGATTCCTGCGCGCCAGTCAGGTGCGGATATATGGTATATGCACAGGTGAATTCGCTCACCGCCCGATATCGTACCCGTCCGGCACGATCGTGTGGCTTTCGAAGACGTCCTATGGACATCCCAGTGCCGCTCAGACATACGCGACGACGAACACCGCATGGCTATGCCTACCTCTTCCTTCGATACTCTGGAAGAATACAGCACCGTTCTGAGCTAGGCGAGGAGCAAAGGCAACATAAATAACATACGCTAGGAATAACGCCCCGCTATCCGCCAGGCTTCCATTCTGGCGCCACACTCTGGAAGGGAAGCGAAACTGAGCCCTCCGAGCTAACCGCGGCCCCTCCCCCGCACACACGTACCGGAAATGGTTCCCCCCGACCAGACTCTCGAGGCAGGTACCAACCGCCGTGCTCCCATAATCCTCGCGGATCTCAATAAGCTGGTCCACCCACCCATTCCCGTCGCCAAGATTTGCGCTCTGCGCGCCGCCCGCATGGAGATCGAGACACTCCTCCGAGCTGCAACGCATCAGCTCCCCGCCTTGCTAGACTACCGTATAGCACTCACTACCCCAGCGCGTGCGCAAAGTTCATGAACCCGTCGTCAGTGAGCACCGCGGGCGAGCTCAAGCCGGAGATGATGATGTTCAGCGGCTCGCCGTACCCGTCGCCCGCATTGTCGAGCTCGGACCCGCCGCCCGCCGTGGGCGCGTAGAAGTCCACGGCGCGCTTCTGCAGGGTGAGCGCGGAAGCGCAGCCGGCGGCGATAGCGAGGACGAGCGCGGAGTACATGGCTGGTGCTGGTGGATGCTAATCAGACGGCCTCTGCCGGGACTGGGGCATTGCAAAGACCAGTCGGCGGGATTTATACCTCTGGCGCGGTCGCCATAAATAGACGGCAGCGTCGTGGAGGCCGGGGTGGTGAGAGCGTCGGAAGTCGCGGGGGGTGTCTGGGGAGGCACGTTGGCAGAAATCGAAGCGTCGAGCATATGCCATATGCACGCAAGCCCGGACACAAAGCGGCGGGCATCTCGGGCGCAGGTCATTCCGATTTTCTCATTATTTAAGATAGCCTGCAAGGGTCACTCGGTACCGTGTCCACGCGGTGGCACGTCCGTTCGCCCTATAACGAGCGCGTTACGACGTGTGCTGCATCAGAAGAGGACGACGCACGTTTCCTGATACCACTTCATCCCCGAACCGGGGAAGATGTACGGTCCTAGAAGGGCTATATGCCGTCCGTGCGTCATATTGCATGACAACTCGAGTCCGGCCGTGCTGCAAGTGTCGAGATCAAGTCAGTAGACGTTCGGTATGAGAACGCAGGACAAGGTGGATGTCCGAAGTGGCAGCCGGCATGCCGTAACGGGACGCGAGAGTGAGAGTCGAAGCCACAATCATAACCGTGCGACGGGAAAGCTTATCAGACCGCAGAACAAATACACAATGCAATTGTTTTTGCATTTCACCCGAATCTGCGTGCAACGAATGCAAATGACAAAGAGCGCGGGGGCGTACAGAATACGATAAATACCGAGACCGATCATCGTTAGAGTCGTAAGTGTCGTGAATGGTCGTGCGGATGCTCCACCAAATCCTAGTCGCCCGATTCGATCAATCATAATCATAGAATAGTGACAGTCAACAGGGTCACGATCCCATCTGTCGAGATGTCTGCAAACGATCCGCGTGAGCCACAGCATCAGAGAGAAAAGGAAAACGACTTACTGTGATTGACACCAACGGCACCCGGCGCGAGGAGGCCCGTGATGTTCCGCGCCACGGTGCTGTAGGTCACCCCGTTGTAGCTCGTCTGGCCGACTGCGTTCTGGACGAGCAGATCCCTAGAAACCAGATTACGCATCGGGAGAAGACGGTGACCGATTACCGAACACGCGGGGATGTCAGCACTGATGAAGCCAAACGCACCTGCCGATGTTGTACCCATCGGGAATGATCGTATGATGTTCCAACAAAGGCTACCGCGCACAGGGTGAGTTTCGTCCGGCGACAAGCATGGAGTGTACGAGGTATATTCACCTCTTCCTTCGAGACGCTGGACGGACCAAATATGAGTAAACCTGGAAACGCTGCATGTGATACAGCACTCACGCAAGGAAGAGTGCCCCGCTGTCAGCCAAGCTGCCATTCTGCTTCCATACCCTGCCGCATCCAATCATACGTCAGCATCCTCTTCCTTGCCCACACCCACACCCACGCCCCCCCCCCCCTCGTCCTTACACCCCTTCAACCCGTGCAGAACGCATACACTCACCTGAAGTGATTCCCGCCGATGAGCGTCTCCAAGCACGTCCCGACGCCCGCGTTGTCGTAGTCCTGGCGCAGCTCGATCGTCTGGTTCACCCAGCCGTTGCCGTCGCCCAGGTTCGCCGTCTGCGGCGCGCCCGCGTGCAGGCCGAAGCACTCTTCCGAGCTGGCGGGCGCGTCAGGCGATGGGAGGGGAGAGGATAGCAAGCAGGCGAGGGGACACGTACAACCCGATCGCGCGCGCGAAGTTTACGATCCCGTCCTCCGTCAGGACCTCGGGCGAGCTCATCCCCGACACGATCACCTACACGGACACCCACTCAGCCTCGGCACATTCCACCGTCGCAAAAAGTAAAGAGGAGAATGGATGCGCACGTTGAGTGGCTCGCCGTACCCGTCGCCCGCGTTGTCGAGCATCGCCCCGCCATTGGGGCGCGGGTCGAAGTAGTCGACGCTCGTTTCGACGGGGACGCACTGGTAGACTATGGGTCGCGACGCGGTTTGAAGGACGAGCGTGAGGAAGAGGACGATTGGGAGGAGGGCGGTGTACATAGCAAGGACAGCGATAGGGAACAACGAGCGAGGGGGAGGGAAGGGGGTAACCGAGGCCGACGACGAGGGAAGACGGGCTTATATCGAAGTCACATGTGATGAGAACGACGGAGGACGCTCGCTTCTGCCTGGGCAAGCAAGTAAACCATATCGCACGACGGACGCGCGGGAGCGACCCAAGAACGTCCGGTTGGCAGGATGTGACGTTTGCGAAATCGAAGCGCACAGAAACGTTCGCAGATGTGAGACTCAGAAGCAAGAGCATGTGCTCGCAGGGCCGGGGCCGAGTACGAGCCTGTCGTGTATTCATGAGTACGTATCAATGACCCGGAGTGTAAGTAGCAGGATTCAGTTATACTGCACAGACCGGCGAGCATCAATCACAGAGCAGAGAGTATATCAGGACAGATACGAAGCTCAGTGCGTTATAATTACGAGGGAAAGTCGGACGCGCATGCACGTGGCGGCCTTCCTCCCCCGAGGACGACGAGGATAGATACTTACGAACCTCCGGGTGCCGGCACTAGAAGCCTCGAGCAGTAGAGACGCTTGTATGATTAGACGAGAGAACGGAGGACAAGGGCAGAGGGCAGGGACGTGTATATATGAGGGCTCGGGAGAGTGCGACCGCCTGGTATTCTCTGATCAGCAAGTCGACATTCGACTTGTGATTCGTCTCTTCCATGGTCAGCTTCCCGGGTCGGCGGTGTACCAGCAAGACTCGAAAGGAATGTGAGCGTAGTAAGCTGAAGGAGACCACGGCGGACTGATTTATCCTCGGAACCGGGCTCGGGAGCTCGTCGGAACTCGGGCGATGTCAACCTTGCTTTCAGCCACATTTTGCCACAACTCTGACACCTTACCCGCTAGCACAGCTGCAAGATCTTCCTCCTTACGCCGATGTCTTGACCTCCCGCTGTCGACAGCTCCTCGTAATTCTAGGTAGTACAGTCATTCCAGCAAGTGACCGCGGACCTTCCTCGAAGCCTCGACCGCCGCCGTCATGGGTCGACCTCTGCTGAACCCATCCATCGACGTGCTGCTGGGTGATGTGGAGTGGTCGAATCTGTGCCTAATACTGTCTATCCTCCCACTGCAAACCACTGCCGAACTGCGCTATCATCGTGGTTGGCTCCTCAATATCCTCTGGACGTCTTTGGTCGGGCGCGACTTGGGACCATCTGAATCGATGCTTTCTCTGGATCTCGCTTTCCACCCCGTCTTTGCGACGATCTCAATCCTTTATGCGGCGACGTGTTTCTGCCCCGTCTCTGTGGCAGTCCAACTTCCGTTTTCGTGGGGCTATCGGACGACCGCATACCGTTCGTCGGCTGCTTGACCCTTCAAATCCGCGCGTCCCTTCAAAGCCGTGTCAAACGAGCCTCAATAATGTAGGACTCGCCCACCGGCAGAACCCCTCACCGTCTAAGCACGGCGCATGCAGTCTGGCAGCAGATCTTCTCCCGTAGCAGTCTTCGGATCATCAAGTCAGTGTATCCTCCCCTGAGGCTTGCGAACGGAACGCGAGAGAGAAGGCTGACATGATCGGCTCGTGGCGGATCCATGGCATATACCTATTTATCGCCGATAGGTAGGTATATGCTCAGGCTGTCCCTACACGTACCATCAGTTAGTCTCGAAGATCACCCCTCAAGTAGATCTCAGTATTTGCCCGCTACTCCAGTATCATGGATGCAAGTATCTGCTGTTCAATGATTCTGGAGCGCCGCAGCCTCTCTCTCGTCCCTCTTACTGGTTGGATGCTGCAACCATTTTCGTGGACCAAGAAGACACAATGTGGGGTTCCTCTTCCATAATTCAAGACGTACGGACATGACATGACAAATACTCGGCCACGGGATTTCGCTGTACTTGCCGTAGGCTGTAGCACACTGCCACTCAAGCTGTCGAGCCTCCCCGTACAACATCGAGGCATTCCTAGAACCTGTTTGAACGTGCCTACCGACGACAAGACTCATTTGAACGATTCCGGGACTCGAAAAGGGTCGAGTCGCCGATGTCATGAACACCGAACACGCCGACGTTCCTCCAGGTAGGTTCCTGTGCCCTCGAATTCCGTGCTGATCTGTTACCGTCGTGGTCGGGACTGCCATACTAGCAAGTGAAGGCTGTGAGGCTTTCCACGGAATCTACGTACTCGTACATGCGCACGAGGTCACCGATTTGACATCGGAGTCTACGTAAGGCTGCTGCGAGCATCCATTATACCACGCTCCTACCCAGCGATCGTTTCGGGCTCACTATTATTAGGGCAAAGGACGCCATGTGAGAAACACGAGCAACTACTTGATTTAGACGTCGCGTATCACATGCTTATGTAAACTTCTATGAACCTTATTTTTTGTGAGCCCTCCACGACCGCTGGCAGATAACACATGTAAACAAACGCCACCGTTATGAGTGACATACCTTTCCGGTGAGGACGCACGCGACCGGTCCAGCCTCACACGCTTCGTTACCGGGCGTACGCGACAGAAACAGCCGTGCACTATGTCTATGCAGGATAAGTTCGAGCGCGTACTGGCACTTTTTGATGAGTTGGATTTCCATGTCTCCGATTTCCTCTCCTCCCTGCTCTGGAGCACTTCAGCATTCAACCATAGTTGTATGCATGACTTGCACAAATGTATTCCTAGCGTTCTCAATGCATTCTATGAAAATAAACGGCTCTCTCCCTCT
>NW_006920413.1:2753614-2760494 GCF_000344685.1 Gloeophyllum trabeum ATCC 11539 | reverse complement strand
ACCGGTACCCGCAATGCAAACCACATCTTTGTCTCCTCGAAGAAGTGCTTGGACGACTTGTAGCTGCCAGAGGCACGCGCGATAGCCGAATTTTTCGGAGATGGCAGCGCGTATCTGGCTGAGAGAAGGAACATCGTCCGCCGCATCAGATGGCATCCGCGGAGCCTTAGTGCAGCAAAACGAAGACTCAGCGCACCAACACGACTCGACGCGACGCGTTCGGTCATGCACGCCAGTCCATTTGTGTCGAGGCTGATCGCGTGCGTCCTCACCGGAAAGGTATGTCACTCATAACGGTGGCGTTTGTTTACATGTGTTATCTGCCAGCGGTCGTGGAGGGCTCACAAAAAATAAGGTTCATAGAAGTTTACATAAGCATGTGATACGCGACGTCTAAATCAAGTAGTTGCTCGTGTTTCTCACATGGCGTCCTTTGCCCTAATAATAGTGAGCCCGAAACGATCGCTGGGTAGGAGCGTGCCATTATACAGTAATACGTATTCTGGTGAACTTGCTGGGCGCTTGTTCAAGACCTATTTTCGTCGAACCTCGTTGTCTCAACGTGGGTCGACGTTATATACGCTCCAACATCTCATCAGAGTCTCCCCTCCCCGCCTTTTTCTATCCCACCATGTCTGCTAGCGCTCCTCTATACTGGCCGACCAGGATATTCTTCTATCCCATCGGGAACACTGCCGCCGTCTGCCTCACGCAGGACCTCCCGCCTGGGCGGCCGGCTGATGTGCTTCTCCTTGGGTGTGGTGATGTGCGGAACGTGCTGTATACAGTCTATGCGGATCTGCCCTCCCCAGCGGGTGAGTAGTGCGATCTATGTGCCTGCGCAAAATGATGCTGATTGCCCGATGTTCAAACTAGGTCCGCGCCAGCTTGATTTCACCTGCTGCGATTATCAGCCAGCCATACTAGGTTTGCTCTGGTGTACGTCACTCATCAGGTGTCATTGACGCAGCCCCGACAGCGCGCAACATCTTGCTCTATGTTCTTGTTGTGGAGAACGAGCCTACCGACAGTATTTGGAATATATATTACCACTTTTTGTTTGACAAAACGTCCTCGGCCATCCTCGTCCGTTACTGCGAAGCACTTCTTGCTTGCTCGAATACTGCTGAGGAATGGCACCAGAGCAAGTACGGCTCTTGGCTGAAAGTGTTGGATACCAATACACTGGCGGAAGTTCGAGAGTACTGGCGCTCGTACGTAAAGTTCCAACACATCGACTCGAGCAAGGAAGTGCTGTTCCGGAAACAGTTCAAGGAATTGGGAGTCGACAACAATGACAAGTATTCAACCAACTGGGGAGCTTCGCGTTCAGCCGCGCCGTTGGCACTGCAGGCTGTACCCGCGGTGTCGGACCTTTTCTCCCAGTTCTGGAAGACGGGTACGACTTTCCAGAACGCCGACGAGCTGCGCTCCGCAACGCTCATGAACCCCTCCTTCGTCTACTCCGTGGATGGCGAGAAGTTTGCACCTCACTACGGCACATTCCCACTACAATCCTTCCATCTCGCCGCCGCGTTCGCTCCCAACCCATCTCTTTCTGCCCCCGTCGGCTCGACTGAGAGGGTTGTTCACACCGCCAGAGATGAGTTCAGGACATGGTGTGCTCGTTTCCGAGGTGTCCTGAGTGCTCAAGGTAATCCATCGGTTGTGATCCGATTCTATGCAGGTGATGCCCTCGCCTTTTGCTCCGGATTATCGTACGTCTCGACAACGGGCGATCATCTTGCCCCGTTCTACGCATGTCAATGGCGCAGCCGTCCAGTCACCCTTGACCAACTCACCGCTACCGACTGTCCCACATCCTTCGACGTAATCGATACGTCAAATCTGACAGATCACCTCGGGCTGGTCAACATCCTGCTCGCTGGCGAACCTCTGCTGAAGAAGCAGCCCAGCCGCAGCTCCATCATGTATACCGAGACTCTGCTGCCACTAGGCGAGAATGCTGCAACTTCATTTGTTGACCGGATATGCGGAGACCCCCAGGTTATGGCAGTTTTACTTGGCATCGTGCCTCGTCCTCTCTTAACTGGTTATCAAGCCAATTCGTATGGTCACGAACTCCTGCACAATAGCATCTCCAAAGGTAAACAATATCATGAACGCGTCTCTTGGGTTCGATCTACGGACGGTGATGGCCTTGTCGAGGAGCCGATATTCACACGTATTGCCTCCAACGTTGACGAAGTCGCGGGCCTCCTCTTTGACTTATACGATAAGATCCTGGACTTTGAGCACGTCGACCTCGCAGACCTATCTCGCGTTTTGAGTGGTCGTGGTACTCAAAGAACGGAGGCTGATTTGGAGGTGCAAGAAAACATTCTCTACAACCGGAGAACGTTCGCCTCTCTGCTCAAGCATGTCCAACGTCGGATTGCATATCCGGACAGCGATTGGGAGAAAGCGGTAGATCTCTTCATAATCAAGATCCAAAGGGATGCAAGCCGTATTGTGGGCATGAATTTCATCCAGGATCTATGCCTCCAGCTGCATATGCAGGGTGTATATAGTACTAACATGCTGAAACCCGACTGGGCCGACTTTCCTGGAGTGACACCGCCCCCACGAGAGATCTTCCGACACTGGGATCTCATCCCTCCCGTCGTCTATCTCACATTGACCGTACCCCATCGCGCCTTACGCCCGTTTCGTGGGCGGACTCTAATGACTTCACCTAGGTTGCAAATACACATTGACACCGGAGAAGGTCACCAGAATGCGTTCGCCTCTATCCACGCTGCACCTGGACGAGTAGATGCTTCGGTCGACCCTCCAGTCCTGTCGGAGGCAGCGGGTGATTTCCGTGACGCGCCGTCACTTGTCTTCTCATGCTGGATCCCGGCGTGGCTCCTCACCTTCCACCGGTCAAAGGTCAGTCTTAACATCCAGAGCACTCCCCGAATCTCCAGGCAGTTCTCGCGCGAGCTGGGTCCATACCTATCGCTGTACACGGCTAGCATGATGGATAAGGAAAGCGTAAGAATCCTACCATCTCCGCCGAACTTCCCATCGAGGGGGGAGAAGTGGCCCATGTCGAACTAAAATCTTTGGATAACGTCGCTGTTGGTGTCAACTTGGAAAACAATCGGATTTCTACGTTCTGCGGGCGACTGGATTTCCGTGACGAAGAGGCAAAGGCTGCTCTATCGCAAGCGGCTGCCGTATCCGCGGAACAGATTGGGCCGTGTACCATGCGAGTGTCGGTTGGAAGATTTCAGCATACACTTTCCTATCCGTTCCCTATCATAGGGGATCAGCGCAAGTTACGCATTGCAAGGAAATCTCATTATGTGGAGGTGAGTCATAGCTGCGTCCGTGCAAGAAGTACGGCAGTATAGATTCTTCCTCCGCCCAGGTTATAGTGCCTCCTTCAGGCGCACTGGCTCCCCGCGGCTATCTCATCAACCCGTTCCCGGTGATCTCTAGTCCGTCGCTCAGGACATGGGGCGTACACACAGTCAACCTCGATATCCTCCCTGCTCTCCACATCCATCCGGGCTACCAGATGGACTGGCTCAGCGTCCACGCGGCTCTCCAAATGTCCGACCGCGAGCGTACCATGCGGGCGACCAAGACCGGCAAGGACGACGCGCTCATGAACGTCAAGGACTCCATGCATGCTCTGCTCATGCTCTTCACGGGCCTCCAAGGCGGCACTTGCATCCGCGCATTCGCTCTCTCCGAGCCCGACGAGGTGGACATCCACACCCTCCTCTTCGTGGATAAGCTGCGCCTCGATCTCGCCGCGTTCACGGTCGTCGCCGACGCAGCAGTCATCCCGTTGGAAACGAACCTCTTTCCCCACATTGAGCCGGGTCTGCAGGTCCTCATGAGACATGGGCAAGGCAACCTCTCCAAGGTCACCACTGGTAGGGTGGAGGCCGAGGCGTGGCGAAAGATGCTCCCCGCCGCGGTCGAGCGCTGTCGAACTTGGGCGCACAAACCCACCTGCGAGTACGACGGCCCCTCAGGGTCCTCTGCGCAAACGACAATCCCGATCTCGACCGCGCTCGACGGACCGTGCCTCTGTACGTGTGGGCGGGGCGTCACCTTTGACTCGTTCACAAACCTGGATACGATGCCCTGGTGGACGCATCTGCGCCCGTTCGCGACGCGGGCTGCGCTAGGCCCGCTGTTCGCCGTGTCCTACGTGGAGCCGGTGGCTTCGTCCATGCAGGAGGCTGGCAAGCACGCGTACGCGCAGACCTGCGATGCGTGCGGTGGATCCGGAACACCAAAGTTGCTCGTCTGCGGCCGGTGCAAGGCGGCAAAGTACTGCTCCGCTGCCTGCCAGAAAGCGGATTGGAAAAAGCGGCACAAGCAGGAGTGCAAAGCGTGATCGATGCGGAGTCCAAGAAGCAGCACTGACGCGTCCATGATTTTGTATTCGTTACGAAAGTGTATACGAAGTGTTGAGAAGAGGGATTGTCCGTGGTTCAGGACACGATTCGATTAGTTACACCAGTACAAGTAGCGGCGGCGGCCCTCCATCACAACCCAAGCATGCGTTGAATATATATGACGTGCAACTACCAGCTGTACCAACAAAAGCGAGGAAGCCCACCGTCGTACGCAGACGGATCGCCACATTGAGTTGGGATAGATGAGAAAAGAACAAGAATGAGAACCGAGAGGCACAGGCACGGCGAGCTTCCTAGGGAGTACGCATCGAAGACGACGACCGGAATCAGATGGACCGTCGCAGAAGGCAAAAGCGCGTCCTATCAGAGACGCGCTGCACCTGAATCAGCGCGCACAGAAGATCAGCAGGACCTGCACGACAGGGTACCGACTCGATGGCCAGAGGCAGACAGGCGGGGGGCACGGCGAGAAGTTCGAGTCTATACGGTTCCCCTGACACGCAGAGTCCTGCTATAACGGCGCCGAACACGCGTGGAGTAACCCAAAGAGTTCCTCGCCAGGCCACCGGATGGATGCGTAGAGCAGGCCGGGGAGAGACTAGACAGGAGAGCGGTAGAGCGATAGCGGGCGGCGGAGAGAGCGTCAGGAAGGACTGCGGAAGGGCTTTGCTGCGACGAGAGCACGCGACGAGCATGGAGCGAAGCGCGGTCATTGACGGCCACGAGCAGCGCCCAGCCAATGGGAGCCCAGATTCCACCCACGATGACGTCACGTGCCATGGCGTCACCGGCTGCGCGCGACCCTCGTCCATACAAAAGCCAGCCCAGCCGCGACGAAACCCTCGTCCCGCCCTCGCAACGCAGCCATGGCAGACTCGTGGAAAGACGGCATCCTCCTCAAGGTCTGTTCGTTCCAGTCCACCTGGTCAGTCTACTAACCCTCCCCGCAGATCGTCAATGTACTCGTCTACATCCTCTTCCTCGGCTCCAACGTCTACGCCGTCGCCCAGCCCAGCGGGCCGTACTTGTCCGGCAAAGAAACCTATCTCACCCCCGCGCCCTGGGCCTTTGGCATCTGGTCCCTCATCCACCTCCTCCTCCTCGGCACCATAGTCTACCAATTCTTCAGCGGCGGCAAACCCGTCATCGTCGACGCCATCGGCTGGCGCCTCCCGCTCCTCGCCCTCCTCAACGCCGTCTACGTCAACCTCTGCGCCCGCGCCCACTACGTCCTCGCCTTCGTCCTCGCCCTCTTCGTCAGCAGCGCCGTCACCCACATCTACTACATCGTCAAAAAGTACCACGCGCCCCAGAGCATCCCCGACGAGCTCTTCGTCCACCTCCCCTTCTCGCTCTACCACGGCTGGACAACCGTCCTCGTCGTCCTCTCCGCCTTCCAGGCCTTTGGCCTCAACGCCCTCACCCACGCCCCCGGCGTCTGGACAAAGCTCTTTGTCTTCCTCGCCCTGTGCGTGCCCATCTGCCATCTTTACGGTGATCCTCCCTGACCGTCCCTGCCTAGCTTCTTCCTCGAGGGCACCGCCGCCACCTACGCCTTCTCCTCCCCCGAGGGCGACCTCCCCGCCTCCATCGCCGTCGCCTGGTCCCTCTGGGCCATCTTCGCCCACCAGTCCGCCCCCGCCGCCGGTGCGTATTTCTCTTCCCCTCCCCTCCCTCGCAATATTGACCCCGCCCCAGGCAAATTCATCCACTTTTCCGCCCTCGCCTTTGCCGTCCTCGCCCTCTTCTGGGTCCTCAAGGGCGCCTGGGGCGTCGGCGCGCGCGTCCGCCGCGCCCGCGGCGGCGGCGTCAGCCTCGAGGACCCCGAGCGCGCCCCGCTCGTCGGCAGCGGGTAGACGCGGGCGCATACACGTCGCCGTGGGGCGTGGTATGAAATGGTCGATGCATGAATGACGAACGATTGCTGGAATGCACGTTGTGTGTACGAGTCGTTTGGCGAAACAAGTATCGTAGGCTAATTGTATATACATGTTTGGATATTTCTCTCTCGTCCCATTCGTCTCTTGCTTTTACTTTTACTGTTTTTTACTCTGACTCGCAATGTCAACGTCACTGCATTGCCTTGACGCTCCCGCTCCGCCCGCAGCAAGTCTTCCGGGCGTCGGCGCCGCCGCCCATGTTACTGGAGTGATAGCTTACAAACAGTCGCAGACGCATCATCCCGGGTCTAGTAGCACAGCGATCTCCCCTCCCTTCCCCATCTCCATCTCCCCTTCCCCCGCCCGGATCTCCATCTCCCCTTCCCTCGCCCGCATCCCCCTTCCCCCGCCCGCATCTCCCGTTCCCCTTTCCCCCGCCCGCATGACCCCACCCACCCGCACCACCCTACGCCCCCTCCACGCCCACACAAACATTCACCCACCCGTCCGCGCCCGCCATGCACGCGCCGAGCCACGCCATCTCCGCGTCCCCCGGGCAGCGCACGCCCTGCACGAGCGCGTACGCGAGCGGTTTTCTGTCGGGGCGGTCTAGGGGGG
>NW_006920413.1:2717024-2753594 GCF_000344685.1 Gloeophyllum trabeum ATCC 11539 | reverse complement strand
TGGATGGAGGGGGGATGGAGGGGAAGGGGGGATGCGTGGGGGTGGGGTATGAACGAATGAACAGAACGAACGGGCGGCCGCACCCACGCCGGCGCCCCAACCAACCCCCTCCCAAAAAAACCAACCCCGCCCCCCCCAAAAAAAACAAAACTCACCCAGCGGGAACAGCAGCGGCAGGTGCGCGCGCAGAAAGTCGCCCAGCGTGCGCACCGCGCCGGGCGGGACGAGGTCCTGCAGCACGGGCCCGTCGGGGAGGTAGATGCGCGCGGGGACGGAGCGCACCGCGGACGCGGCGTCGCGGTCCCTGGGCGGGGGGCGGGGTTAGTATGGGTGGATTCGTGGGAGAGGGGAGGGTTAGGAAGAGCGGCACTCACCCGGCGGCGGCGCCCGGCTCGGCGGACGGCGGGCGCGTGTGCACCATCGACGCGGAGGAGGGCGGGACCGGCGAGGGCGAGGGCGAGCGGCCGCCGCTCAGCGGCGCGGGCGTCGGCGTGATTTTGGACGCGATGCGCCAGTAGGCGTCGAAGTCGTCTGGGGAGCGGGGGGGGGTGTTAGTTAGAGTGGGGATGGATGGATCACAGGAAGGGGTTGGGGTGCGGGTGGATGAGAGGCAAGGGGGGTGCATGAACGACGAGGACGGTCGGGTGGGGAGCGCATGTGTATGAACGAAAGGGCAAGAACGACAAGAGCACAAATGTCATCAACCAGAGAGCGAGCGCTACTCACGCTCCTTGATCCCGTCCCATAACCCGTCCTGGTCCTGCTTGCGCAGCCCGGTCATGCGCTTCGTGTTCCCCCAGCGGATGAAATCGGCCTCCTTGAGCTGGCCCATGAACGCCTGCTTGCACGCCTCGGCGGACGGCTGCAGGAGGAGCTTGTCCGTCGGCGGCGACGCGAGGTGCAGCGTGAGCTTGAGCGGCACCGGCGCGGACGACGACGACGAGGGCGCAGACGCGGACGCGGAGAGCGAGACGGCGTGCGTGTCGTAGATGAGGCCGATCGGCCAGTGCCTGTCCGCCGTAAGCCGACATCTCCATCGCCGAGTATCGCGGGAGCACCGCGCACGCACCACTTGACGAGCCCCCCGTCCTCGCGCTCGAACCACCACTCCTCCTCCTTCACCACCCGCCCGCCCGCCTCGTCGAACACCACGTCCAGCAGATAGCTCCGGATCTCGGGGATGAGCAGCGGGAGGTAGCTCACGCGCGGCGCCTGGAGGAAGTAGCACTCGAGCCCGCGGTTGGAGTTGGCGGGGAGCTCCTTCGGGTCGACGCGCACCTCGAGCGGGACGGTGCCCTCCCAGGTCAGGCGCCGGAAGAGCGCGATGGACGCGGGCGTGCTGAAGGCCGAGGGCGCGTGCCGCGCGCCGTAGGTCGACATGCTTGGGGGTTATGGAGGTGAGCGGTGGATCGAGATTCGGAGCTGGACTCGGATTGGGTTCGGGAGTTGCCGATGGTGAGTTGGATTGGCTGCGACTCGACTCGACTCGCAGTTGTCGTTGGACTCGATATGCTTGTTGGGCTCTCATGGAGTTGCCCTAGCTAAATCATCGAGTAACACCCCTCTCCTCTCATGGCTCGAAAGTTTCCGTCCATGTGCTTATGTATGCCTTTGGTGAACTCAAAGACTAAAAGGCTGTAAGGCGCCGGCCGCTGCAACGGTGAACTGAACAACCGACTGGCAGTGACGTTCCGGTACTATACGTAAGTCTTCATCTCGTGGTCGTCTTCATATGCCTTCGATTTCAGCCATACGTTATCTTTCACGAGTCTGCCGCGGTCCTGTGAACTTATAGTAGCTCTGAACTAATTGAGATGTGTGCACAGCGTTGTGCAGGGGTGCGGAGGCCTCGCACAATAATGTTCAAAGCACTGCTGCTGCTGGAACGACAAAGCGATAGGCGGAGCACAGATGTATAAGATATACAGTCGTACAATGATGATTTGCTTGGGACTCTATGACTAGCAAGCTAAATGTCATCATCCATCCCTAAGCTATTCCAATAGTCCACTTCGGTGAGACGGTACGTCGGACGTGCTTGTTCTTCCTTCGACATGTAGAGTATGTCGATCTGATCCACCCTATCATTGACGTCGTCCATCTGAGGGGAAATCAGTCAAATGTGTGCTTTTCTGCAGGATGTGCACTTCAACAACTGACCTTCATTCCTATAATCCTCTCCTCGTCCATGAGGACGGCGTCGTACTCAAACTCAAGATCCGAAATTGTCTCCACATACGGCAGCTCGGACGTGACCTCCTCCTCAAACACGTTCAGCTGGTCCGGCAGCGTCGACGGCAGCACATGCACCCACACGCGCTTCCCGTCCTCCAGCTCGACCGGCACCGCCTGCCACCGCCTCTCCCTCTCCTCCTGGCTCCAATTCTCCTCCTCCTCGAGCGGGAGCCCCAGCCCGCCGGGCATATGCATCTCCTCCTCCGCGCTGAACCCGTCCACGCTCACGTAGCTCCACAGCGTCACCGGCAGCTCGCGCCGGCGCCCCGCGTGCTGCACCACGACGCCCTTCCACCCGCCGACGCGCGCGAGCGCGCGGCCCACCGCGTGCCTCCCAAAGTCCATCACCGTCACGCGCGACGGGAGCTCGTCCGCGGTCGTCACGTACCGCTGCCCGCACGTCGTCGTGATCCAGCGCGTCGGCACGTCGTCCGAGTCGAACCAGCGCGTCGCGCGCGGGCCCCAGCGCGCCCACGGCACCTGCGCGCCCGCCGCGAGCCGCGCGAGCAGGCTGCTGCGGTGCACGACGAAGGAGACGGAGGTGAGTTGTTGGAGGAGGGGCTGTTCCTGGATGAGCAGGTTGAAGACGATGATCGCGTCGGCGGGCGCGTCGTGGAAGGGCGCGGGGTCGCGCGGGTAGCGCGGGCCCCGGGGGGAGGGCGCGGGGTTGGGCTCGCCGCGGCACCCGACGCGCATGATGCGGCAGGTGGAGTACAGCCGCGGGAGGCCCAGGCGGGTGTGGATCTTGAGGCGGGGTGGCGGGCCGGGATCGGGGTCGGTCAGGTCGCAGAGCTCGAGGGTGGCGGCTTGGAGGTTGGGGAGGACGATGGTCGTGGGCGAGAGGAATGTGAAGGAAGTGTAGGTCATGCCGCGAGCAGTGTGCGTCTGGGGCAGTCTTAATGAGAGATGCGAATGGGCTGCTGTGGCCACTCACCAGTTTCACGTCCCCCGTCTTCCAGTCGAAGACATACAGGCGGTCTTCCGCATCGAGAGCGAAGGGGAACGTCAAGAGCAGGACTAGGAGGTCACCGACGATCTCGATGCCGACGCTGATGTGCCCGAAGAGCGTGGTCGCTTCCACCACGGGAATGACGGGTTGGGCAGCGAGCGGATGGGGTTTGCCTGTCGAGAATTGCAGGATCTGGAACGAGATGAAGGTCCTACTATTGGGGCCAATGATCGCGGCACTGGTAACAAGGCGTCTGCCTTGACATGTTAGTATGCGACACTCTCCATCGCGACCCAAATGAATAAGAGACAAGTGTGACTCACTGGGTCACTACGGCAATCAAATCATGCTCCTGTACGGCCAGCCCCACGTCCACTATATCTTCCTTCACGTCGATCCCATGCCACGGGAGCTCCCCTCTGATGGCTCTGGCCTCCCCCAAGGACGGCAGGCGGATGTACTGCAGGCCCTTCGTCGGTCTCGGGCCACCAAAATGCGGCGCTTCCCCGAGCAGATAGACGCCACCGGTGAAGTCGTATATGCCGGAAGGGCGATGCTTGACGTCCACGGCGATGGTCTCTGCCACGTTGAAGTAGAGCCACCCGTTCTGTCGCGCCTTCAGCTGGCGCAGCTTCTCGGACGCTGGAAGGTCGCAGTACGGGTTGTCCTCCGCGTGCGCCGCGGCGAGTTCAATAGTGTACTGGAGGAGACTCGACTCGTTGATGACCGTGTTGAGCAGGCGGTTTACGGCCCGGCACGCCAGGAGGTCGATATACTCCAAGAAATACAGGCACCTGACGAGCAGCTCGGTCGGGAGGCCAACGAGACTGGCCATCCTTGATGCAATGAATCCGGCAGAAGTGCGCACACAGGTAGGCGATCCTAATGCCACAGGATGGCGTGGGTACTTGCACGAGTCACGTGACACCGACGCGCCCGTTCGCCGTCTCGCAGCTCGTCTGGCCGTATCTACGTTCGTCCTGACCATGCCTTTCAATTGGCCCGCACCCGACGAACTACTCGGCGTCCAGCCTCCAAGGCCTATCTCGGATCCCCCGTCGCTAAAGGATCTGTCGAACGTATATAGATTGCAACATGATCTTTTCCGTCAGACCAGTCAGTCTCAGACATGTCTTTTCAGTATGCCACCCCGCCGATTCTCCCGCACGTATAGAAATCCATCCCAACGAAGTGCTTGGGAGGCTGGTTCTTCTAGAACACAATCTATGTGAAGCAGTGGCTCACCCCGCCGGTAAGTCATCATTGTGGCCGCCGTTCATATCTGACCTCTCCCGCTAGCCCCGCAGCCTCAGCAAGACAACATGCTACCCCAGGCTATTCAGGCACTTCAGCAGGGCCAAGGTGACCTGCTGCAGCAAATTCAACTTTCTCGGGCTGAGGCGACTGCGGCGGCTGCGGCTGCACAGCAAACTATGGTTGCAGTACAGCAGCTTACGCAGAACATTCAGGCAGTCCAGCAGAACATTCAGGCAGTTGCGCTGAGGGTACAGGCAGTTGAAGATATGGTCACCACTCTGACTCAAGAGTCACGTAAGAACCACGGTGTAGTTGCGAAGGTCAGGCATTGCAGTGTTGTTCTTCTAGTTGTGACTAACCTTTGGTTTTAGATGTTGAACTCGATGCAAGCAGTTGACCTGCACGTGCCATTGCTCATAGTCCCTTTCGCCAACAATGAATTGTCACCTCAAGACGTAGGTCTTCTCTGGCATGCTCTTCATACCCGTCTGGTTTTGACCTGTGTGTCAAGCTTCAACCCCTCCTTGACCGTTTCACTGTTCACAACCTGCCAGCTGATCAACACATGAGGTATTTTCATGGCTACTATCCCGGAGAAGACATCAGTGGGTATGATGAGGACGCCCAGGTCCAGGCCATCCTCCGGGCTATCGGTTGCAACCTGGTGGAAGACCGAGGGCAGGCAGCTCCCCTTGTATCTCTTATTCCTCTGTTAAATTATTGTGATCATTATGCCACCAGCTCGACAGGCTTCTGTATTATTTTGTACATCTCGGTGTTGTAATACTAGACTTGAAACCTGTTTCTCTCTGAGTCCTTGCGCTGATCGGCGACAGTGGGCTGTTGCTCTACTGGCCATCTTTATCGTCAACTACTGCCTGCATTGTATGCTTCCCCACCCCTCATCCTAGCCCTCTTCCTGAAGCCATGATGAACCAAGTCCCGTTGCGTGCCACATTTGCGTTGCCACTCCTACCGCCCCTGCAGCCACGCCGCAGCCATCGATGTCGCTTCAAGTTTACTCGGAGTAGATGCTACTTCGAGTTGAGTAGGCCGTGCTAGCGTTCTTCGCTGTCACGACGCGACTCGGCGCCAATAGCCATCAACCGCTAGTTCCCTTTGTACGTCACTTTCCCTCGTCGCTCCCTTCCTGATAAGATCCTTATGGCTCTTCGGGGTCGTATCCTCTTAGCACGCTGCAGGCAGTGCTGGCCTGCCTGCCAGATATTGATATCTTGCAGTCCGGCCAGTGCTTCATTCTTGCTGAGGTACATCGACTCGGATTCAGACCGCCCAGCCATCGTCTTCCTCGGAGTGTTTTGTACCCATCGGTCGCTCCGGAAGTGCAGATGACAACATAACAGCCAGCTGCCGACCACTTCGCTGCAGTCCGCATTCAATCAATCTATCGCTCCCGACCTTTATGCATCTTGACATCCGCCTTCGTCACAGATATCCTACTTATCTCCTCCGTCTCCAGCAACCACCATGCCCGGCGCTATCCTGGACGAAACCGGTCAGGCCCGGATGACCTAAGGGACGTCGTGCACGCGTCCATTCTCCCAGCCCATTCGTCCGCATCCGGAGGCCCCGACTCAACCCCTTGCAGTGTATCCGCCTGCGAATGGTAGCCGTCATGCGATGACGGCCTCATGTTTGCCCCGCTCCGGCGGATATGAATTGGCGCGTGCGGCGACCAACCCATTGCACAGTTAATTGTACGCGTGGGATTCCATCTCCTCAGTCTCTCGCTGACGATCCTTTCATTGGTCACTGCATACCCTACCAAACAAGCTATCCTATATAAAGGGGTACAAACATATTCTACGCGACCCAGGCCGCTGTCTGACGTACTCTGGAGTTCACTTCAACCCCGCGTGGCACACCTGCTTGTGCTCCTTCCAGTCTGCTCTCTGACACGCGGCAGAGCAGTACTTCGTCGCCTTACAGCGACCACAGACCAACAACGTCGGCTTACCCGCTCCCCCGCATGCCTTGCATTTCTCCCTGGTATCAGAGACCGGAGACGCTGTCGCACCAGGGCCGACGAGACCCTCCTGCATCTTCTTCACGAGTCCGCTGAGCCTCGAGGCTACCGGCTCGACATACGATACAGCGAAAAGCGGGCCGATAGCAGCACGGGTCGCATACGGCCGGAGGTACCTCCAGCTGGGCATTGCATCCATCGCTTTGAATGATTCGAGATCAACTCCGCGCCCGCACGAACAAATGCAAGGCTGATCGACCTGCGTCGATAACGGGATGCTCGTTTCCCCAGGGCGCGTATCCTTGTACTCGCAACTCTCCTTGTGGCCCCACGTCCTACAGCGCTCGACCGCAGCCGGAAGATACTTCCTCCAAAGCTCCGCCTCAACTCCCCGCGTAACGACATTACAGAGGCCACCTCGGTTGGTGAGCGCCTGCAAGCCAGTCTTGAGGCGCGGCATGAGATCTCGATCGAGTGGTATAACCGCGGCGTCCAGAACAACGGTGAACGCGGGGAGGTCGAGGCGCAGCTTATTCACGAAAACGATGGTGTGCATGCCGAGCCTGTCGGGATCTGTGAGCCCATATACGCGGATGGCCTGGCCGCCCTGCAGACCGGTGAAACGCATAAAGAGCACGTGTATGCTGTCCTTGATGTTCATGAGCGCGTCCGACGCGCCCGAATCGCTGTCGCGCAGGGCGCGCTCGCGGTCGGACATTTGGAGGGCGACGTGCGGGTTCAGCCACTGAAGGTGTCGCTTGGCATCGCTGACATCGATTGTGGGCATAACATCGAGGTTGATAGCATGCAAGCCCCATGGTGCGGGTGACCGTCCAGAGCGGACAGGAAAGGGATTTAGGTGATACCCGCCGGGGGGGAAGGGACCAGACGGCGGGACGGTAACCTACCCATTTGAGGATTTATACAAATGCACCATGACGAGACAAGGGAGGCTTACCTCCACGTAACCTGAAGTTCGGGCTATCCTTAGCTTGCACCGCGTTCCTACGACAGGGAATGGGAAGGCAGCCGTATGCTTGAACCGACCAATCGATACCTCGATAGTACACGGCCCAACTTGCTCGCAAGACACGGCCGCGCGTTGTGACAGAACTGCCTTGGCGTCTTGACTCATGTTATCGAGACGTCTGCTGAACGAACGAATCTGCTTGCCCAAAATACAGACATCAGTAACAGCATTACTCAAGGAGACTGAACCAGGGCGGATATTATCACGAAGTTCGAAATCGGATGGGATGCCTGGAGGCGAACGTAGAACTTGTACACTATCCGCATCTGTCAGTGGCACAGCGTACAAGGATAGCATCATTCCCAATCGTGGTAGAAGCGCCATCATCGCCTGTGGCGTAGACTGGATGACGAGATTGACTCTCGTACGGGGAAGCGTGAGCAGCCATGTAGGCACCCAACAGCAGAAAACGAATGATGTGGCGTCCTGAAATGACGCCTCCCTGTCCTGGAGCACAGGGTATTCTGTGGCAGGTACTATCTTTCCGGGCATACCGTGGAGGGCAGCAAATGTATTGCAATCACCTTCTGGCGTGGTCAGCTGCATTTGTAATATCGGCGAGCCTTGCAGGGTACTATCGAGCAATGGGTGCAACGCTGAGCGAGGAACGCTCAATGCGAGGCAGACCACTGGCGGAACATGCGACCACGAGCGGAAGATTTTCGGCGGTGGCGGGTGTCGAATTTCAGGGACCTTCCTCCAATCGTATCCAAGGAATGCCATGGTATACAGGCCGTGCATATGGAGCTGGAGGTACAGCTCCTGGATAAAGTTCATCCCCACCATACGGCGCCTATCATTCTTCGCCATCGTCGTGAAGAACTCGACAGCTTGATTCCAATTGATGTCCGAAAATCGAACTCGCTTACGGATGTGCTTCAGCAGCTGCGCAACCGTCCCGCGAGTATAGTGTACTACACTCATACTCTGCATCTCAGCAAGAGCATTCTGCGACGACATCGCAATGCGCGTCAGATGCGCCATTCGCTCGAAATCTAGTATTTTGTCGTAGATATCGAAGAAGAGCTCGCCCAGTGAGGCAGGGTCGGACGCATCACGTAGAAGTAATGGTTCGTCACCTCGCACGTTGTCACCATCAGCAGGCCGTACCCAAGAGACGCGTTCATGAAACTGACTTCGTCCAATGTCACTGACTAATTCTTGGAGCATAAGTTCGTGACTATAAGAATTGGTCTGGAATCCTGTGAGCAAAGGTCGAGGGACCAGGCCAATGAGGACTCCCATGACCTGAGGGTCTCCGCAGATCCTGTCGATAAACGAGCGCGCGGCGTTTGTTCCCAGCGGCAGCAGTGTCTCCGTGTACAGAACGGAACTGCTCTCGTTGACGAGAGGTTCGGCAGCGAGCAGAATATTCAATAATCCGATGTGGTCAGTCAAGTTCGAGGTATCGATCGTGTCAAAAGATGTGGGAGCTCCAGTACAGATGAGCTGATCGAGGACAATGGGACGGCTCCTCCAGGGGCCAGAGTATATCGGACTGTGAGCATCCCGCGTCCTTGCACAGTGCGATAGGCCATTGCAAAAAGCCAGAGCGTCCCCGGCGTAGAATCGAACAACCACCGAAGGGGACCCTCCAAGGTTCGCAATCTCCCGAAAGCGGTGGCACCACGCCGAGAACTGCTCTCTCGCTACTTGAACAACCCTCTCCTTCGATCCGATGGGCGCTGAAATCCGCCCATCGGGAACAAAAGCCCCGGCAAGGTGGAAGGACTGGAGGGGGAACGTGCCATAATGAGGTTCAAACCTCTCGCCATGAAGAGCATAGACGAAAGTGGGATTGATCATGGCGGACGTTCGAATTTCTCTTTCGCTGAGGAAGGTCGTGCCCGACTTCCAGAACCGGTCGAAAAGGTCAGACATCACTGTGAGTGCGGCAGCCATCAGAGGCCCTGCCGAACGTGCAGCGCCCACGCATGAACGGCTACCGTTCTTTGCCGAGACCTCCTTGAATTCCTTCCTGAGCCTTGCATTCTTTCCTGGGTCAATCGGATGAAGGCTCGCGTACGACTGCCAACACTGCCGAATCTCTGCCAGCGTATTGCGGTCTAGGACTCTAAGCCAAGATCCAAACTTGCTCTGATGCCATTCCTCGACGGTTTGTGAGCAAGCAAGAAGGGTGTCACAGTAACGGACAAGGACCGCCAAGGACGCCTTGTCAACAAAGAAATGATAATAGATGTTCCAGATCTTGTCGATAGGTTGGTTCTCGACGACAAGAACATAAAGCAAAATATTGCGCGCTGTCGGAGCTGCGTCACGGAGGGCCCAATAGATTAGCGGAATACAACAGACCTAGTAGCGCCGGCTGATAGTCGCAACAGGTGAAATCGAGCTTGCGGGGACCTAAGTCATAAAATCTGAGCAGCTCGCGCTACGGCTACCTGATCTGACTGACTACTCACCCGCTGGAGAGGGTAGATCCGCGTACACAGTGTAGAGAACGTTCCGCACGTCTCCACACCCAAGGAGAAGCACATCAGCCGACTGCCCAGGCGGGAGGTCCTGCGTGAGACAGACGGCGGGAGTGTTTCCGATGGGATAGAAAAATCTTTTCGTCGGCCATATGAGAGGAGCAGACATCGCGAGTGGTGGGAGGGGATGGAGACGAGACGTGCGTATACAGCCCAGTATATGGGCCGTCCACGTTGAAACAATGAGGACGGACAAGAATAGCACCCCCATAAGAGTCCACAAAAGGTTCCTTTGACGTATCGCTAAGAGCGAAGGCATGCCAGAGAGACGCCAGATCGCCTGGAACACCGATTACGAAGGGTCTGGGGCAAAGCTTCCTAGATTAAGGCTGACGGCTGACACGCGCGGTCGTCCCAATCATGCTAGCCTTTGTAGCACTCAGCAGTCCCAACCCAATCCTCGACATTTCACCTCACGTCGGGCGTGAAGAGAAAAGAAGAAGGGGGACGATTAGCCCGGCCTAGACCGCGTGATAATACCAGAAACGAATAAAATGAAATAAAAACAATAATACTGCATCATGCCGGGAGATGTATGCGCGACCTCTGTTCTGCGCAAGCTGGCACACGGATCCTCTCATCCACCTTATAGGATGGTGACGGTCAACAAAGCGACAATGCCAGCTATGACAGACTCACAACTCGGACGAGGGCAGAGACATACTGTGGTTTACACCATTAGCGCCTGGAGAGAGCGGGCCGGTGATATCATGAAACTCCGGGCTACGGTGCTATATGACACGTCGTCAAACCACATTCTGCACCAGGCGACAAGCGAGAGGTGAACAGAGGAATCCCTGAGTTCACATCGGTTAAGTACGTACCTGCCGATGTTGTACCATGGTGTGGTGCTTGGTGAACAGCTCGCAACAATGCCGCCTTGCCGAAGGCGGCTACAATACACTTGCTAATCGCTCGCCTCATCCTAGGCCTGGGACGCGAGTCCCAGATTCGGAGCGAAGAAATGCGGACGGATGCAACACTCACTCAAGGAACAATGCCCGCTGTCCGCCTGAGGCCAAGTCTCTGCGGAGAAGATGCGCGCAATGAAGACGCCGTCAAACAGGGAGAATGAAACAGCATACCGGGAATGGTTCCCGCCGATCACTGTCGAACGTGAAGCAGGTCCCAAAACCAGCACTGGCGTCTGGATCACCCACTGGCAGCCGTTCCCGTCCTGGTGTATCCGAAAGAACTGCCCAGCAAAGAGGTGAACACGCTTCACTGAAAGTAAAAACAACAATATAGGTACCCATGCGACTTCCAATCCGGTTGATCGTGAATTGTGAGTGTACCGATACATTCTAGCACAGCACCCTCGGTGCACAATACATATCTTCGAGAGTAAAGTTGCGGGGCTCATCGTTTACTGTACTCCGGCTCACCCGCCAACCCGTGCCTACACTGAGTGTCCCAGTGAATCCTGCTGTTTATGAAAGTCCACTCCCAAGGCAGATTGCATTACCAGCGTAACTCGCGACGTTTTGAGGAGACGTGAGGCGCCCAAGTTCAAGTTGTGGCAACCGGAAGTATCACGTGCATTGCTCGAGACGCGATCTGTCACAGTCACACTGAGTTCATGCCCGGATCCGTGCCACTAGCACGCCGTCAACACGCTGTGCGCACATCTGTAACACTCATAGTTTGCTGCACGTCCGAGCGCACACTACGCAGAGGCATGGATGGATGCCTGCACGAGTCGGAGAACGTTATTCTCCACGCGGTCAATTATAGCACTTCATGGCCGAGGGAAACAAGGCCCTTGGTGAATGCGCTTCAGACACCGCTTCCTGAATGGGTCTACAATGTCTGTTATTGCGCTCAACTGAAGCTAATCATGAGCTAACCTCTGTTGTAGGGCCCACATCCTTTCGTCTCACAACATTGCAGATCCCTTGCTGCGGAGCTGAAGGCTCAGAGACCAATCGTGTCACTACCCGATGCTGCGACATTGGCAAAAGGGCAGTCCCAGACGGAGGGAACGCTTGAACTCTGCTTTGACATCACTTTGCGCACCGTCGCACTTCTTCGCTCTTTGATGTTGCCGGAAGCCAACGTGACAGGCGACCCGGTGTCGAAGGCATCCATCCTGACCAACTTCACCCGCAATATTACACTCCTTGCAATTTCAGATGCGATACCCCTGTAAGCAGCAGGGGTTGCTTTATTTTGCATGTCTGTTTCTCATATGTTCCAGCCAGGAGGCGGTATATGTGCTGCCCAAAAACCCAAAGTTCTCCGAAATTCCGGCAATATTTGCATGCAAAACTGCTACTGCTCCTCTCATTATGTGTCACCAACCCGTAGACTCTCTTGGCGCTGATGACACGCAACGAACTGCCGGGTCGCCAGAGTTACACCACCCAGCCATGTCTAGCCCTGGAGACGGGACAATCTCGGACTCTCCACGAGGGCGCTCTGAGCCGTCCGTACCCTCACCTTCTTCCGAAGACTTGCACTCTCGTTCCTCTGAGGATGACAGCTCTGTTTCGCGGAGGTGGGAGCCTTGGCAACTCGACTTTCCTGATAGGATGTTGAGATACTCGGTTCCTGGAGACTCTGAGGAATCCGAAGATGATAGCAGCACGGCGAACTTCGACCCTGCTTTGAACAAGCACCTGCTTGCATCCGCTTCGCCATCGGATAAGGTTCTTTTGCCTTTTTTGTGCATGTCAGATGGGAATCGTATCTTCGATCTTCTCGCGAGTGCTGTCTACCAGCGATCCGCTTGCGGTATCAAAGGACCCCTCATCGGGCTAACGTTCGATCATGGCGCTCCTACAGTTCAACTTGCTATTGCTTGGCTAGAGGACTATGATACGCTGGATGGATCCCTGGTACGTTGTTGATATATATAGAGTCATGGTTGCAGACCCATTCTGATCATTGCTCAGCCTCCCGTACACGTTGCGTTCGAAGATCCCTGTGGGCTCCCTCCGTCGCTCACTCTCTTCAATCTCTGCGATCCTACTGGTGCTTTACGCCTGGCGTCATTCCTCATGTCTTTGCCGGACATTACTGAATACCCGCAGCATCACGTGTCGGACAAATTAGAAGCTCCGGAATTCGATCTTCTTGCCTGGCGTTCCGATTGTAGTCTGGAACAGGAAAACAGTAGTGACCCTGCAGCTTTCATAGCGGGAGTAACGCGATGGGCTGATAACGTGGCGGAGGCCCTGCAGTCTTCGGACGAGTGAGTGAGCACTTTCGGTACTCCGCCTTCGCACTGTATCTCAACTTGTTTTCCTCCTCCTCAGCCACTGTCTCACTGCTGAGCAGACAATGACGAAGAAGAGCGCCGGTTCAAAAGGGTACGTACCTGGCTTGCACATACGTTTTCATATTCTCATAGATCACGTCAGGCCCTCGTAAATACGCCTTCCACTAGATGGTGTCCCCTGAATTTTTACTCCTTGCATTACAGGCTGTCCTCGATAAAGGAGGGGCAACCTCCGCAAGATGACTCGACAGGCCCCGGGTTACAGGCTAAGGATCAATCACGGCGCCGTACCTGCTCAAGGTTTGTGAAGTTGTATTCGAGTTGATCATTTAACGCTCTGACATGAACGCAATGAAATGCACTCAGTTTTGCAAGGGGTCGCAAAGAAGAATGGGGCACATATTGTGATGCACACGTATCACTATGGATGGCCGACAGATCAGCTATATTATCGGGCCTCTTTAGCGCGACTATGAATGATGCGGTTGAGCGGTACGAAGACTGCGCTGCATTTCGATGGCCCACTCAATGGGATATCCTTGTATGGTTACCCCCGAGATTGTTAAACACACTATAACTGATGATTGAAACAGGGTAACATGCCCCCCGTAAATCCTTTCGTTGAAGATCTCAAAGAGGAGCTTTTCCGCGCCGTTCAAGCCAGACAGGCGCACGTTGCAGCTAACCTGGCGCCTCCGGCCCTGGGCATCACTTCGGAAGAGATGTATAACAAGCTCTCATCTGAGCTCTCGACAATCCTGGACGTTTGTCGATTTCTGCGCGCAAGTGAAAAGAACGCCTCAGTGGCTCCAATCACCTATGAAATTGCGGCGCGATCAGATTGGGATCGTCTTGTGAAAGCTTTCATGAATCGACCATCTGATGGTGTTTTCCCGCTGTGCGTGTTTACCGATTTCACCAGATATATAATGTTGAGTGAACTCTTATCATGGTGGATATAGGCCTGAACGACTTCTGCGTTTTCCCAAGAACACCTTTGCTGAGAACAATTTTGGCGTGGAATTCAAGTCTATGATTCGTGACCAGTTACTGCACCTCGCTAGCCCGTTCCTAGAGGCCTTGCACGCCAACGCCGATGACGACCTCCGTCGCAAGCACTGGAGAAGTTATGATGGTCGCAGATCTGCGCTATACAGCAGTTGGGATGACATGACCCGTGACGCAAGTATTCGGCGAAGTCTAGAAGAACCCATCCGCGGAAGATGCGACAACACATGTGGTCTCATATGTCCAGACTTCTACCCCCCGAAGAAGGGGAAGCTCCGTAAAGGCCACCGCTTGGTCGTCCAGACTGATCCGCCTTTGGTGGATGGACAGACAGGTAGTTCAAAGGTCACCCACTCAAGTACGCCTAGCACACTCGCCCCGCCTGTGCGCGATATAAAAGACTCAAGTATCTTTGGGAGCGGGCGAAATCAGACAAAGTTTTTGCTGCCACCCTCTTCGAATGCTCAATCGGCCCCCAAGCAACCAGCGACTGATGGTCCGGCACCTAGCCAGCCATCTCCTGCCTCCAGGGAGCCCGAAACCCCGTCGCCTTACAGCATGGACGAACTCGAAGCGGACCTCGACGCGATGGACATAGGTTCCGAACTCGATGAGGAGGAAGATGACTTGAGCAATGAGCCCCAGAAGAGTAATAGAGTCAAGCGGGATTCACGAAGCCTCTTTGCCCCTATTCTTCTCGTCGAGTACAAGAAAACAGATGACAAGGGCCTGCACACTGCCGAAGGTGTGAAGCAATCACGCATGTATACCGTGGCAGCATCCAAATTCCTCGCGAACCTCGGGATTTACGATTTCCCTGTATTCGGGCTTGTTACCGACGGGACACTCGGCGCCGTCTCCTGTACGTACACCACCGACGCGGATACATCACGCGGAGGTTCAAAGAGTAGCTACAAGGATAACGTCTCTGTGGTATGTTGCATTTGCTATATGCAGGCCCTGAGGTCCGTGGCTAATACCCTCTGCGCTGCAGGAATTCACGTACGTCGCGGAGGCGGACGCGCATGTGTTCGACATCTCCACTCCCCTGGGTGCCTTCCATTTCTCCACATTCCTCTGCATGCTAGCCGAGGTACATGCGCGAACGCTGAATGAGAAGCTCGCGGATGTCAAAGAGCGGCTGGAGGCTATGTGTCGTGACGATGATCCAAGGTTGGTCTGGAATGCCGAACAGGTTCGCCTGGCTGCTCAGAAGGAGAAGGCCGATTCGTCACGTTCCGGAGACGGTGCCTAGTCCACTACCTAAGCGTTTCACGCGTTCTGTCCTTCTTTACTTCTCTGTGTATCACCTTGTAGTGTAGCACTCGTTGATTTGAAGAGATGGAAGAGGGACGACACGCCCAACATGCACCGTGTGATAATACATGAAATTAATAAATACAATCATCCTCCTGCATCATCCTCAGCCGTCTGATCTGCGTAAAACCAGCAGACGACCAGCAGAGCGAGTTTTATGGGATAGTCTCAGTCAACAGAGTGACAATACCATCCATCGAGATATCTGCAGACTGCAGCGGAACGGACCACGTACTGTGGTTCACCCATTGGCGCGTGGAGCGAGACGCCCTGTAATATTACGGGCCACGGTGCTGTATGACACGTCTTTGAGGCTCATCTGGCCCACCGCGTTCTGCGCGAGGCGGTTCTTGGTCAAGATCAGATAGGTGAGAGGTTAACAGACGCAGCGGAATATCGCAACCCGTCTGGATTTATTGAGACCGGAGGCTTGACGACAGCACTAACGCTGCCGTAGTCCTGGCGGAGCCCGACCGTCTGGTCCACCCAGCCGTTCCCGTCGCCCAGGTGGATTCCAAAGCGCCCTTCCGAGCTGCGCACTGGAGGAGGTCATGATTCAGCTTCCCTTCAGCGATGATGTAGATACGTAACTTGTCACTTCCAAGCCGATTGATCGTGCATAGTTCACAATCCCATTATCGGTCAGGACGGCGAGAGATGATCCCCAGCGCAACACAGACCATCGGGCCCGTCGAGAACTGAAGGACACGCGCACATTGAGGGGCTCACCGAGGCCCGTGTTGCCCCTTTATCGAGCACAGATCCGGTCGGCTCGTCGTACTAGTAGTCCACAGCGCGTTTCTCCAGCGGGGTCGCGAGAGCAGCGACGGCGAGGGCGGCGGTAAGCATGCCGCCCAGTTCGGAAGAAGACAGGTGATGAGCCGGGAGGCTGGGGTGTCTCCCTCCCTGTCCGGGAGGTCTTATACCGAGTAAAACATGGATAGCCAGAGCAATGCGACGAGGGAGAGAACCCCGAACGGATATCATGTACTTGTCAAGACCCACGCACTCAAGTTCGGGGAGCAACGTTCGTGAACCACATCTTGCGAGGCAAGCGTTAAGGCCGGGGTAACGAGATTGAGGCATCTCGTGCACGCGGACACGTACAACAGAGCCTAGAGATTATCACGGATATCACAAACTTCAGAGAACTCGGGGTTCGCGGCAGCGAGCTCGGAAATTGACCGCGAGCGACGACGATACGGCGTGCATAAACAGCTTCCCGTGCCATAAACAGGACCACGAGCAGTATGAGACCTTCCGCGGGACGTTAACGTTGGCATATGGTCTGGCTGCCTCGACATCAATCCATCTGCTTGATGGCAGTAATGTCCGAGTCGACTTTGCAACTCCTTTGAGTTCTGACACTTCTCCATTGTCTCTTCCGATTCTGCTCCTGGATGCCTACTAGCACAAGTGCAAATCAGCGGCGAGAGTCCCATGGTCATGAATTCAGACAACAGGATGAGTATCGCAACATACGAGTCCAAAATGTGGCTGAGAGCTGAGAGATGGGCGTACAGGGATCCGGCTCGGATCAATTCAGCGCCGGGAGCCCTTGCAATTGCATGGACGACTCGACGTTTGTTCTGGCCTGTATGGACAGGGCGAGGCGACGAGTCGAAGTAGCAGGTTCAATAGACCAAGTTGTGGTGGTACATCCTTGTCATTAGATTACATACACCATGAAAATACAAAAGAATTGAGCGCCACCGGCGTTTGTCCACTCCACCTACACCTTCCTCTGCGTCTCGCTCAAGCTCGCGCTCTCCTGCTTCACCTTATCCGCGCCCTCCTCCTTCCCGCTCGCCTGGTTCCCGCCAAACAGGCCAAACGTGAGCCAGCTCCACCAGCTGCTCGCCTGCTTCTCCGTCGCCGCCTTCGCCTCCTCGAGCTTGCGCTCCGCGTCCGAGAGCGTGCTCGACGCGCTCGCGCGCGCGTGGTCGTACTTTTCCTGCGCGGACGCGACGGTCGAGCTGTACGCGCCCTTCGCCTGCGCCTTGTACTGCTCCAGCTTCGCCTCGGCGTCCGCCGCCGCGCGCTCCGCCCGCGCGCGCTCGGCCTGCAGCTTATCCGCGCCAGTTCCCTGCCGCCATTATCAGCCCACAGCCCACCAGCCCACCAGCGCGACACGCACCTTCAGCTCGCCGTACTTCTGCTGCCCCTCCTGCAGCGCGTCCTGCGCCGTCGCCTTGCCCGCGTCGACCGCGCCGTTCACGTGCCCCTTGAGCGCCTCCTGGTCCGCCTTGCGCCGCGCCCCGGCGGTCTCGCCCGCCGTCGCGTAGTAGTAGTAGTACGCGCCGCCCGCGCCGACGGCGAGCAGGCCCACGAGCAGCGGGGTGTTGCTGCCGCCCTTGGGCGCGCCGGGCTGGGGCGCGGCTTCGCCGCCTGGGCCGGCAGCGTAGGTGCGGCGGGCGCGCTGGGTGAGGTGAGTACGCTGGCGATGGAGAAGGGAGAGCGGGGGACGTACGGGGACGGCGCGGGCTGCGGTCGGTCTGGCGGCTGCGCGGAGGACTTGCGAGCGCAGCACGGTTGCTTGCATGGTTGGAATATTGCTAGCTGGGTTACTGCGGTTTTAGGAAGGAGTTGTAGGGTGTGCAACCTGCGGGCGGGCATGCGCCTTTTGTTGGGCGTGGGGGGCGCGCATGACGACACTGGGGAACGCGTATGACGTGTGTTCGCCTCGAGTCCAGCTGATCGAAGGTGATGTCACTGCTCTCACGGCTGTCCAAGAGACGCCACGGACGCGTTCCTTACGTAAACCGCGTTCCATTACTGCAGACGCGTCTCTTTGATTTCGACGCGTCTTCCAGTTCATGCCAGCTTCGAACGCCCATGAACGCCTTCGCAGTTGTTGTACATATGTCCGAGGACGAGCGGGCTCTTGAATGTTACGCGAATGAAGGGGTCTACTCTATCGCCGAATACGGCCGCGTACCTTCTGAATCCTGCAGGGCGATGATCGTCGACTGACACTGACAGCTCACGGCAAGCGCTTATGCTCCCTTGCTTTTTCCTCTCCCTCAAACCCCGCTTTTTTCGTTTGGTGTGTCGTTGTTCGCAGCAATGTCCTCCGGGGTGTCTTCACGAGCAAGAACGTCCGCCATCCGCTGTCTCTCCATTGTCATCGGCGTCTCCGGGTTCCTCTTGGTGAGTCACGCCCACCAACGCGCCACGTCCAACGCTCCCTCTGACCTGCGCGATCGCCCTGGATTCCTAGAGCTTGCTATCCGTAATCATCTCGCACTGTCTCCCGTCATCCACCCCTCCTGGACGTTTAGATAATACCCCAGTAATCTCCCCACGCACGCGCAAATTCCTGAAACCAAAACCCCGCCGCATGCGCTTTCCCGCTTTCCCAAAGCCTCCGGACCATATCCCCATTCCCCAGCACCACCGCTCGTCACCGTTCTCGCAAACAGTCCCCGCTTCACGCTCTCTGCATCACGCTTCGCGCTCCTTGTCTTCTCTCCCTTGCCAGGGAGGACTCTCGCGGAATCCCCTCGCGCCAGCGGACCCGCCCGCCGTGCCGTCGCACCGTCCCTCGAAGTCGGTATCCCACAGCCCGCTGCAGCACTACACCCCGCGGCTGCCCTCCCTCGACGAAGAGCCGCTGCACAAACCCCTCCCTGACCTCCCCTCCTCGCTCTCCTCGGGCAGTACGAATTCCGCGCGTATAGACGCGCAGACACAGCGCATATACCCACCGGCAAGCGCGGCTATTGCAAGCGCGGGCACGCATCGCGTACCACTCCCTCCGGTCAAGCCAGCCGAGATGCTCGTCCATCGCAGACCGCGTACCTTTTCGTCTCCCACCGTTCCCCCCCTACCTCCTCTTCCTCTCCCTCCCACTCTTCCCCCGCGAGGACACCGCGCCCGCGCCAAGACCGTCTCAGCTTCGAGCGCTAGCGCGCGCGCGCCCAAGCGGCGCACGAAGAGCCTCGAGAAGCTCAAGCCGCTCTTCCTCAAGAGCTTCGCCTCCCTGTCGGACCTGAAAGCACGGGACGTGCTGTAATTCACGCGCGTAGTAAGTACTGATAGTCCGCGAGTCCTTATTGTATAGTATATATGCGCGCTAGTATAAGTTGATGCCCAAACGCCCGGGTTGGGCGCACACGATGCACGGTCGGTAGTACGACACCGAGGGCCGGAGGGACACACCTCCGGAACAGAGCCATGCCCCCAGCATACGAACGGGTCTTCGACCTCAAATCGCCATGTTCCCGCCCACCCTCGGGTCCCCATCCCAACCCATCTTCTCAAGACCCTGCTCGACGTCGCCGTGCACATCGGAAAGCCGTGCACCGCACCTCGGGGCTGCAGAAGTCAGACACATGTCTGTCGATACGTGAATGCCTAGACACCCAGACACGTTACCCCAGTCCGGGATAGGCTAGATACACGCCTCCTCAATATCCAGTTCATAGACGAGCAATCCTGAGTCCGGGATATACACCCAACCGAGCACGTTTAACGTTGCGCGTACCATGGGGACGTTCTGCTGCGGACGCTCCGCCTGCTTGTGCGTGTTGTCCCAGCGTCCGAGTCCACCGTGTAAGCCGAGTCCGAGCACAGGGAAATTGCAGATCCCAAGGCTCACCAGGAATTTCGACGCCGCCGCGGTGTCTGTCGCCTCTGTCGTTGGCGGTCAATTTGTTTTCGTGGTCGAGGGGCTTCGTCCGGACGTGCGTCCGCGCTGCTCGATCTTCCCGGCGAGGGGACACGGCCGTCAACAGCTGCCCGCGCGTGGAGAGCGTAGGAGGGACGTCCCCTCGTTCTCCTGCCCCCGAAGACACTTCGCCTGTACCTTCCGCTCCAGCGTAGCACCCTCGAGGCACCCCTGACGAAACAACCGCGTTTTGTCCATTGATATTGCCCAGGGGCGAATCGGCTTGTATGACCAGACAGACGCAGATCTTCACGCCGCTTCCTCTTCTTCGCAGGGTAAAAGCCCCGGTATACGAGTGGGCCTACGTTATCGCGTGTTGCGCACATTGGCTCGTGTTAGCTGCGCCGAGTATGCTGCTAACATCAGGAACGTCACTCCGTCCTTGCTGGCTGCACGTATCCAGTAGCTGGAGCATCCTTGCAAGCGGCGACAACGTAGTGGGCATGTCTGCTCGTGAAAGCGCGAGATCGCATCTGGTCATCGAAAGGGCGCGGGACACGACGGTCCCAAGTATCCTCTGCCCAGGCATCCTCCTTGCGATCTTCCGCTATCTCGTGACGGGATACTTCGACCCAATCCGTAGTGGCCTACCGGTACCCCTCCTTTGTGCAGGAGACCCGACCCGAGGCAGATGTTCGATCTCCCCTCCCTGCTGCCCTCGGCACTGGAACTCCCGCAGACATGTAGTGAGCATGCAATGCATTCTGCCAGCAATAGGTATATCAGTATAAGCCGACGTATTGGAATCAGAGAAAGGGACGGAGAAGCGAGGAGCGGAGAAACCACCGCTTTGCCTTATCAGCACAGAAGGAAACTACACGTGGAAGCTCTGTCATTGCTCTGAGCCCCTCGTCGGCGCGCCTTGATAACGCAGTCCGCAAAAGACCAGCGGACGGCAACCCACGGTCCACTCCAGCGGCTGCCTGCTACCCGGGACGTACGGGTGCAGTCCTTCGTGACGTCAACTCGCGAAGCGGAGAAAATCAATGGCCGCAGTACTCACAACCGGCAGCATCGTCCAGACGAACCTGTCATCGCAGCGACGCAGTTCCATCATACGCCATAGACGTACGGGTGCAATCCTTAGAGCCGCAGAACCCAGACCGAGGAAACCTATGGCCGGAGTACTTACCATCGGCAATATTGCCCCAGTAGACCTGCCATCATTGCAGGACAATCCCATCCTACCGCCACGGACATACGGCTGCGCTCCTTGCCAAAGGTGACTGGCGAAGCAAGAAATCAGCGCTTGCAATCAACAGCATCGCCCTGCGTATCACAGCTTTGTCCTGGCGCCACGAACGTACAGCGGCAATATTTCGCAGGCCTGAAACCGGAATAGATTCACAGTCGATGTACTCGTACCGTCATGGGCTAACGTTACCGTCTTATAGTCTTGGCGAGAGCAGCTTAACGGTTGACTTGGTCCTACCGCCACGGAGTGATGGGAGCAATTCTCCGAAATCCACACTGATGACTTCCGAAGACGGAGTCGGACGAGAAACGCGTCCCGCGCGAGCAAGCTAAAGCGGCTTTTGACATACACAAACCAGGCCTTGATTTTGACATTCGGACGTCAGTATATATGGTGGCGACCTCCCAATGGACCTCGATCGCAGGTGGCATTCGACGTCGGTGAACGGCGATACGAGCTAGAACGAGCCCCGAACATTAGATCTTTGACGACACAGGCACAGAACGGTAGGAGGGGCGCCACAGCCGCGAGGCCTGGAGGGGGGCGGAGACCTGGAATTTGAAGTCGAAGTCAAAGTATATGGCTCCGACTTCTTGTTCGGTTCGAGTCGAATTGGAATGGATGTATAGATCGCTTGGCGCAGGTGAGACAAGGCCCTGAGCTTCGAGGCACGAGAAATCCGAGATATTAGTCTGCACCTGGAGTCGAGGCATTGATTAACTATCCTGAGGCGGATACAGAGACGGGAGTGTTCCTCGCGAGTAGCGGGATACGACTAAGAAACGAGATTGACAGCAGGGACTTCCCGAGGGGTAGCTGATCCATTGGCACATTTGCCGCATGTTCGTGAAGTGCAGTCCATGCCTCGAAATAACTGATCGAGTATAATGAACACGAACCGTAAGATGCGAATCCCCTTGCCAATTCAGGATCGAGATAACAAAAGAAGCAAACAATCAAGCTTGAGCTCGAACACGAACTCGTACGAAGTTGCCGCTGGAACTTCCTGTTCTCAGGATGTGAGCTGGAGGGAACGAGATACCTGATGCAGATATCGAGGCTGCGGACAGATAGATATCTGATAACTGATACCTGTCAGTGATAGATGGGAAATTAATAGCGAGGTAAGTATGCCGAGCCAGAAAAAGCCCTCGAGTGCGCGCCTGTGACTTGATGAACTCTGAGATATTATTAGCCCAGAGAGAACCCAAGCCGGATGGATCTATCTGACAGTTCGAAGGGCGCATAAAAACTGCGACCAGGAAAGCCAGCAGGCGGTATGTCAGCATGTGCTGCTATGTAGCGACGGCCGGGATATATCACGGTCGCTGACCAAACTGTCCACAGAAAACGCCGAGGCTGACATGCCCTGCTCAAGAACGCTTGAGCGCTGCCAATGGTATGGGCGTGGAAACCCCGGAGGGTGCGCATCCCGGGTCACCTACGAGGACTAGGGCTAAAAGGACACGTAAGTTGGCGACGAGGATGATTGAGTCCCAAGCCTTGAATTCGACGACTGCGATAGGCGTATGTGCGGAGGACACAGTACGGCCAGACAAACGCGGGTCCCAAGCCAATCCGGAATACGCCTCATTGTTAGTGAAAATCCCTGTATCGGGCGCGATTTGCTGCCAGGGGCGCAGTGAGGATGCACTTGTGGTGTGGAGTCGGGCCATGGAGACGTCGTCATCTCCTTGCAGGCAAGTTTCGGAGGCCGCAGATAAGGCAAGTAGGGGAATCCACATTTTGGAAAATGCACGAGGTGTACTAACACGAAAAGTGAGTCTGCACCGGTGAGCTGTGTTGGCATGTGTTGACCAAGTTGGCTGAGAAATCATAGCGCGAGCGACATATCGCTGCATCACCCCTCTGGCGTGCTGGGCATCAATCACTGTGTATTCATAAGTCAGCTCGGCGTGGGCATGCTTGTAATACGGGGAACAGAAAGCGTTCGATGGGCAGCCGGATGGAAGGAAAGGGATCACGGCGTGTTCGTCGAATGTTAAGAGGGGCACCGATGAAGTACCGCCACATGGACTGCATAGCCTGCAGGCAGTTCTATTTACATTGCGAACTCCTTCGAGAGATCTCCCTCGCGGATAGCCGAGCCCGCTGCTAACTGGATTCATAGGAATCCTATAACGGTTAGCCGCAACGTTGATACGAGTGAATACGGCCGATACCAAGCTGTTCCTGGTCGCCTGATCACCTAGGGGAGAACGGGAAAGAGCGGAAGGAAATGTACGGTGGCAAACCGAAGCTCGAAAGGCCGAAAAGAGCGCAAGACAGGGCTGTCCAATAAGCGCCCAACACCATGGACGGCTTAGTCAGCGATACGAACACCTGCTATTATGAACGAAATCGGCGCTCTGCCTCTGTCCTCTCCCATCTTTCCCGCCATCCATCGCAGCCTTGTTGCTGTTGCCAGCGTCGTCGCCAGCGGCACAGCCGTCCGTGCTGGCTGCCCAGTTTGTTTATTCCCTGTTGGGGTCTGTAAGTATCGTCTGTTTATCACAGGCACAAGGCCCGTTTCCCATCCGAGATCGGGCACGAACAATTAAAACACAATTGGCGCGGAACTGTCAGACCACCGATTCCCTGCTTGGGGCCGTTCCCTTCCGCTCCTGCATCGTTTTACTCTCCGACCTACTCATATTGGCACTCTCTTTGTTCGTAGTGCGCTCTTTTCATCCCTCCATAACCTCCCACAATGCCTGGGCCGTCTAGAACCCAGCGGGCGGAAGCAAAGTACAACGTTACCACTGATTGTACGTGCGTCTACGATTGGTGCCTGAAATGCGCGCTTACCTCGGTTTCTAGTCCCGCATCTCGGGCTGCATTCGGCGGCAGCGAATGGCAATATCGGCCTCGTCAAGTACGCTTTGTCCCATGGACAGCCAGTCAACTCGGTGCTTGACGGAGTCCTTCCACTGCACGCGGCGTGCTCGTTTGGCGACGAGATAGTAGTGAAGTATTTGATAGATAACGGGGCGGACGTGAATGCACCTCGGTGAGCATATTTCTTTGTCGGTGAAAGACTCGCGTGGCGCAATTGTAGTGCCGTCACGTCTGGTTGGTCTCTGCCCCGGTGGAGCTGAGCCAGAGTGCTGCGATGTAGTACTGTCTTGGAAAGATGGATATGATGCTTGGGACGACAGCTGCTTTGCTCGCGTACGCGTTGAAATTCTGTTCGAATTGCTAATACGGGCCAATGCACAGACTACCGCGCCGGTACTCGAACGAGAAAAACCGTGCCAACTCGCAGTTGATCATCGGCACGTCCGGGTCCACTCCCCTGCACTTCGCCTCCGCGAACGGCCACACGAACATCGTCATCACCCTCCTCCAGCATGGCGCGCATCCCGATCGGCCAGATAAACACGGCATCACGCCCGAGATGCTTGCGCGCGACAACGGGTACACTGAGACAGCAGATTTACTAAGAAACTGGAAGATCAATAAGGACCGCGACCTCTGGGAGCGGCAGGGCCCTATGCCAGAGTATTATGAAGAGGAAACGTCGCGCGATAGGCAAGGGAGCTTGGACGCGGACTCTAGCATGCGGAAGCGGCTGCGAATGAAGCGCTCACTCGAGTTCGCGCTGAGCACGATCAAAGCAACGACCTCCCACTCGCATTCCCAGTCGGGGTCCAGCACAGCGACTATGGTGTCGCGCGACACGTCGCAGCCCCGCTCGCCGCCCGCACTCGGCGAATACACCTTCTACCCGCAGCCCTCCAGCTCTGACTCCGCCAACCCCAACCCCTCCGAGCGCCGACCATCACTCCCGCATCTGTACGACGCGCCTCCCAGCGCTGGTTCGCGGAAGGCATCGATGTCGTCGGGAACAAGCTCTCGACGGCCCCGGTCAGCGGGTACCGGCGCCGAACCCCCACCTCGTCGAAAGCTAGGCACGAAATACTCCCTCCTCAATCTATTCAAGAAAGCCAACGGAGACGGCCAACCCTCCGAGTCCCCCTCCCCGCCCTCCGAATCTTCCTCACCCCCTTCCACCGCGCAGATTGCGCCCATCAGTACGTCACCGCTCCCGACCTCCCGATCGTTCTCGGACAAGGCACCCTCGCCCGTCGAGCCCTCCAGCCGGTCGCGCGGGGCCCGACACGGAACCGAACCCCCGGTGCGCATGCCCGCGCACGTCGCGAGCGCGTTCGACCTCGACTACTCGGTGCCGGCCGCGCATTCCAGGGCGCGCTCGGGCTCGGGTGCGAGCGGCGCCTCGAGAACGAGGGAGTCGAGCACGCCGCCCAGCCGGCCCGGGCCCAGTATACTCAAGGGCCACCTTCGGAACCCGTCGAACCAGTCCCAGCAGGACGGGCAGAGCGGCTCGGTGAGTGGACGGTCGCTGAGGTTCGACTCCTCGTCGACGACGAGTGCGAGTGTGGTGAGGCAGGGCCAGCGCACGGATAACCCGAGGCGGCCTGCGCGGGCTGCCGCGAGTCCCAGTCCGGCGAGGGATTTGAGGGACCATGCAAGTGCTGGGTCGTTGAGGCCGGGTGGGGTGGCTGGCCGAAGGTACACGAACGAGCGGGAGCGCCCGGCGGGTGTCAGTTCCCCTCCTGTCGCTCCCGTGAGGCTTGAGGGAGAGTCGGTTCGTCAGAATAGTAGTGCTGTCGATGAAGATGACGAAGAGGAAGAGTACGGAGAAGTCATCCGCGGTGGCCTCGGGTTCGCCGCAAGCCCTCCGATGGACGCCAACGCGATACTTCCAGACATTGTGACGAGTACCAGCGGGCGTCCGTCTGCCCTTTCCCCGATATTGTCGCCGGAGAACTTGAGTGCCTCTCCCACGGACGCCGAGTTCCCCTTCAGCATGGACCGACCGACCACTGACTTCGGCAGCGACGGCTCAGCGCCGCAGAGGCCAGGTGGGCTCCGTGTGTCGGCTAGCCAGGGGGACAACAGGTTGCGTGGCGACTCGGTCAGCAGCATGGCTACTGATACCAGTACAAACCCTCCGAGTTCGAGTTCTACGAGCGGCACCGCCAGCGCGGGTATTAACACTCCTGCTACAGGCTGTCATGCATTACCGGTCGGGACGGTCAGTCCTGGCGAAGAATATGATGCGCCTGGCTCGTATGCGGGGGATGGCTCCCATGGACTGTTGCTGGATGACTCGGAATTTGGGCTGGCGCTGCATCGACCCCATATACCAGGGGGCATTGATATACGGTCCATTTCCTCTCATGCTCAAGCGGAAGCCCTGGTTCGACAGACGCAGAAGTCGATTCTTGAGATGGATCCTCACGAGGAAGACGGTTCAGGACTCGGGATCTCGCCTCTGAGCGCGAAGCTAGCTGCGTACGGCAAGAGTCTTGCCATCGAGCGGAAGTTCAAGGAGGAGCAAGCCAAGGCTGAGTTGCGGGCCCGGACTGGCGAGCTCGATTCCGTGCGGAAAGGCAGTCTCAACCTGGATCGATCTGAGCAATATACCTCTCATGCGGGGGAGAAGTCCTCGCCTACCCCTCCCAGAGTGAAGAAGGTTCGGCGTCCCCACACGGCTGGAGGTGAGTGCTCCGCGGAGCATTCGTTTGGCCCCACCCATGCTCGCCATCGTCAAGGCCTCTCGCGATCGACGTCTGTGCACGTCCCAGCCCATTCTTCGCCTCTGGGGCATAAAGACCCAGATGTGGCGAAGCCGGCGGATATCGAGATCGTTGAGACCGCTGCCACTCCCGTTGAAGAGAATGCACTGTCGAACTTCGATAACGACACAGTTCAAGTCAATCCGTACTCGTATGAGCGGGCGCGCTCTCGTACACCGGACCCTGAGCCTGAGCGGTTCAGTCTCGACGAGGAGCCTACGAGTACAGTTGGAGTGCCTCTATCCCGGGTGTCGACTGCGCCATGTCAAGACACGTACAATACCGCGCAGTCGCGCAGCCTCAGGAATAAGAGAGATCATGCTGCGCGTCACATCGCCAGTGCCAATAAACTCACGAGGATGGGTTTCGCGGCGCCGGACGGGTGGCAGGGCTCGACCGGATATGCTTCTGCTAACGCATCGAACAAGCAACGATTCGGAGGCTTAAAGTCGTTCGTGCAGTCCCTCAAAGGCAGGACTTGAGGGGTCATCGTGTAAACGTTTCTTCTTGGTCGTCCGGAGGACGCATGGACATACATTCTTACGGTTGGCGATTGAGGCTCGCCACACTCTACGCTCGACTGTGCTTTCTTGTCATCATCCAGCAATTGTTATTCTTATCCTCGAACATTCTGTCCTTCCTGTGTATCGACGTATGTATGATGTGATGTTGTTGTATGCCTACCTGTATTGTCGCTCTTTCGGCTTCAGCCAGCGCATGTATGTTATCCACTGTATTCTGAACTTGAACCAAGTCTACAAAGATCAGATTTCCGCAGAGAATCACCAGAGCATTGCATTGAGAGCATGAGGAGCACTACAGAATAGCGGTGCACAACACGAATTGACAAGAATAGTATGGTACAACGGGAGGGTAAGTTCTACAATATATATAATAAACTTACAGAGCGGTTACCCAAGAGATGTCAAAATTTGAGCTAGGGAGGGTGGCTTGTCTCTACCCTGATTTCTCTACCGGTCCGAATAATGACAGCGACTGCTTGAGGCGCGTCCACCCTCAATTAGTCCTCATGAATCCGTTCATCCCCAAGCTCCTGTCCGTGACATAAGAAAGAGGTCTATTGCCAGCTTTCGGAGTCATACCAGCGTTCGTATTCGCATTCGCGCCCCATCCCCGGCCGGGCGTCTGCGCATAGAAACTCGTCGTCGTATGCGGCGTCGACGAGCCGATCGTCGACGGCGGCAGCGGCACGCCCGCCGCAGTATACCCAGATGTCGACGTGCTCGCCCGGCTCTTCTTCGCCGCCTTGCCCTTCTTACCGCGCGGTGGCGGCGTGCTCAGCGTGTCGTTCGAGAACCCGGAGGACTGCGTATCCGTCGTCGTCGACGTCGACGACGAGTCGCGGCGCGTGCCCGGCAGCCTGCCTGCGGCCGAGTACCCCTCGGGGATCACGGGCTTCTCGCCCTCCGCGAGCCCCTGGTCCTCGTGCATCATGTACACCGCCGGCGGGGGCATCCCCGACCCGGAGCCGCTCGGGAAGGGCACGGTGTTGCCTGGGCCTGACGGGAGACTGGCGTTCCCCGCGGCGGGCGTCGGGATCACCTCGGTCGGGGTGAACAGCTGGCCGTTGGGGAGCACGATGGGACCCATGGAGACGGGCGTGGCGCCGGGCATCGGGCGCGCGCTGGCGTAGCTCGGCGGAGCGGGCGGCTCGTCGTCCGCGATGGGTGGTAGGGGCCGGGATTCGGCGGCGTCCCGCGGGGAGAGGAGGTTGCGCGCCTGTGACTGAAGAGACCTGTTAGACGCTGGGCGGGACTGTAGGAAAGCAATCATGACAGCGTGAGCGGACTCTCGATTACTCACAGTCACGGCGGGAGGGGACGTACGGGAGGGACGATGGTGATGTCGGGCACGGAGTTGCCCGAGGAGACGGAGTTGCGCGCGGGCTCGGCTTGCGCGGGGGTCGCGGAGCGGCGCGTGCTGCTGCGCCTGCTGGCCCTGCTTTGTCGACCTGCCTCTTCCGAGGAGGTAGACTGCGAATTGCGCGATTGTTGGTAGTTCGACGTAGGAGGCTGAAAAGAGGATGTCGGGGGCGGCGGCTGGGGCGCGGGGACGGTCATAGGCGTCGGCATATACTGCGTCCCCTCCGGTGTCCGATTCTGCATTAGACAATCACGACTTGATCAGCCACATGTACCGCGCAGTGATCCATCAACTTACAATGTAACTGGGCGCAGGACTCGTCGCGCCGCTCAATACCTCCGGAATAACGCTCAGCCCGCTATCTTTGCGCTCCCTCAGATATCCGGGGCCCGTCTCGCGCGCCTGAGGCTGAGGCATGACCACCGGCTCCGGCATGTTGGTGTGCTGCGGGCTCTCGTTCACGAGCCCGAACTGCGAGATCGTCGTGCTCTGCGAGTCGGGCGACGAGCGGCGGCGCACGCGCGGCGGGCGGCTCTGAGTGAGAGACTCGCTACGGCCGTGGCGAGTCTGCGCGAAGGTAGGCGCGCTGGGCGTGGCGGGCGGCGGAATGTATCGGATCTCCTCGGGCTCCGGGGGGAGCGGTGGCGCGGGTGTCCCGGGCGTGCGCGACATCTCGTGCGGCGGGGGCAGGCGGATGCGCGAGTCGTGCGGGGAGACAGTGGGGATGTAGTTGTCAGGCGGGATGGGGTTCTCGGGGTGCCGCGGCGACATGGGCGGGCGGGGGTCGGGGACGGGCGTGCGCGAGGGCGACCCGGGGCGGCGGTAGTACTGCGTCGGGGGCCGGGGCTGCGGAGGAGGGGCGGGCATGGGCATGGGCTCGGATTCGCGCTCGGGATCGGGGCCGGGGTCTGGGAGGTTTCGTATGGACCCGAGCGCGGCGGGGGTCTCCTCTTCCAGCGCGTCTCCCAGCGCGCTCTCGAACGCGCGCTGGGACAGCTCCCGCCCCTCGTCGTAGCCGACGAACCTGCCGTCCTCGAAGCCCGCGTCGCGCCCACTACGCAGGCCCTCCTGGTAGCCCTCCATCCGGCCCTCCTGCCGCGCGCGCTCGACCATGCTTTCTTCCCTCAACTTCCGCGCCCTCGTGCGAGCCTTCGCGGCCGAGTCCTCCGCGGAAACGCGCGCCTGCTCGAGCTCGTCGAGGACGGCCTGCGCGCGGAAGATCTCCTGCTGGGCGTTGTGCAGCTGCGCCTTGTACAGCCTGAGCTCCTCCTTCGCGGCGGCTGCCTCGCGCTGCGCGACGAGCTTCTCCTCGTTCAGCACCTTGACCTTCAGCAGCAGGTCGCGGGAGCGGCGCTCGGCGGTGTCGGCGCGCTCGGACTCGAGCGTGAGCTGGCTGGTCAGGGAGGAGTTGGACGCCTCGAGTGTCTGGTTGAGTTTCTGCTCCTTGATGAGCATGCGCGCGAGGTCGCGGGCGGAGAGGCCTGCATAGTCCTTGGAGGTGCGTTCGCGGGCGCGCCCAGTAGCAACTCGACGCAGGCGGTCTAGAGAGTCTATTCGGGGGAGTTTGGATAGCGGCGAAGGGGGAGTGTCGCTGTCGTCCATGCTTGGATAGACGAGTTAGAGGCCAGGTTATAGTAAAGCCTCCTCCGCGCGCACCGGCTTAGAAGATCTCAGGATTGTCGCGGTCGTAAAGGTCGTTAGAAAGGCGTGAAATAAATACAAACAGTCCTAATCGTCATGAGCGATTCGTGAACAAAGGCGAGCGTGTAGAGCTTGCAGGTCAAGTCGACTCCGATCGCGTACGATTCCACGAGCTCGGAGCGTGGCGATCTAGCACGGGAAAATGGCGAAGCGTGGCAAAACTAAGTAGCGCCTCCTGACAGTGATAAGCCTCCGAAAGGTCTGCCCCACACGGAGTCTGGAACGGAGCGTAAACGCAAGAGTGATGCCAGAGAAATGCGTGTTCAGCAGGAATGAACGGGAACACAACCATGTGAAGAGTAATGTCTGAGTATAATCGTTCAAAATGCTTCAGTCGGCTGAGTGCCCAACTCAACCTTTGGACTCGGAACGTAAACGCGAACTTGGTGAACCGCTGCCAGTGGCGAAGCCTTGAAGAGTTCTTTGTACTCAGTGGCGACCCTCACACTCGTACTAGTAGGCTTGTACTTTATTAGGCGACTATCTTTTGTACACCTTATATCCATACCCCCCTTATATGCCAACCGACGAAAGATAGCCATGAAAGAGTATCGATATATCAATATTGGTACCATAACCTGTTATACAACTTATTCTAGTGATACACACTCTGTTGTGAAAGTGTACGTACCACGAATACCCTGGAACTCAGGTAACTTACACATGCATGCGCATACGCGCAGAGCTGTGGGTACCAGAGGAGGAACGACTCAATTTCGTCCGACTTCGCCACCACTTCGCCACGGCCCTTGGATGTCGCCACTTCGCCATTTCGCCACGTTTCGCCACGGAATTCGCCACTTCTAAATTTCCGGTGCTCACAAGCGTTCCCCGCAAACCCCGCGTTTCTGATCGTGATTGCCACCCCGAGGTATGCCCTCCTCGCAGTCGAGGACGTTCCGTAATAAAGTTTGGCGCCTGACTTGCCCCATTTACAATGCGAGACTAGCCTAGCAGCGATGTTCGCACCGTTTCCCCCCACAGTCGTTTGCCCGATGGTCCTGGCTTCGGTGCTCACTGTGATTGTGCTCGTGTCCAGTGCTTGGCTGATCGTGCGCGCTATCGAGAGACGTGCACATCACACGATATGGTCGAATATCCTTCCAGGTCCTCCTCCTGCGTCTCTCTTAGCCGGAAATCTGGGACAGATATTCAGTGCCGGGGGTATGGAGTATCATGAAAAGTTCATGAAAGAGTACGGAAGTATATTTCAGGTGCATGGATTACTTGGGGTGAGCTTCGTGATGTCGCTGCAATCGATTCGTACGTTATAAAGTATGATCTTACTATGGCTATTAACAGGAGAAGCAGATCTTTACCTCAGACTGCGCCGCCATATCGACGATACTAAATGATTCTGATACCTTCCGTCACACCGAGTAAGCAGCATTGAAACCAGCGGTATGTTGATCACTCACGTTTCACTCTCGCTACTACGTGAAGGGAATATGATACCATTGCTACTCTCATATTCGGCCCTGGCATCATCGGCGCCCAAGGTGCGCGAAAAAACATGTATATTGCAACTATAAGTTGTTATACTAAACGAATCGCGCAGGCCGACAGCACAAACGCCTACGCAGAATGCTGAACCCCATTTTCAGCTCGCACAACATCCGGGAACTCACAGGAGTCTTCTTCTCCATCGCTCACAAGGTACCTCACACGACCCGCAGAGCCCATTTTGATCCTTAGATCTCACTATCCTCCTCCCTGTAATGCAGCTCCGAGATTGCTTGGAGGGCGAACTTCCACCAGACGCCGAGCGCGAGATCAACATCCTGGAATGGACGTCCCGTGCCGCGCTCGACCTCATCGGCATCGGCGGTGCAGGCTACCGCTTCGGCGCACTCGACGGCTCCAAGAATGCGTACACCACTGCGGCCAAGGGTCTCCTGTACGCTCGCCCTCCTTCCAATCTCCATTTTCTGTCAACAGATTTCCGTTTCCCTCAGACCCACCCTGACGAGCCTGACCCCGATCGTCCCCCTCCTCCCCTACCTCCACCACCTCGGTCCCAGCCAGTTACGGCGGTTTCTCGTCCGTTTCGTCCCCTGGCCGGCAGTGCAGAGGTTCCGGCGCATCATTGACGTGATGGACCGTACCGCGTGGAGCGTGTACCGCGACAAGAAACGAAAGGTAAGGGAGAAGGTGGCGGTGGGGGAGAGCGAGGGCGGGGGCAGGGACGTGATCAGCTTGGCTAGTAAGTCATGGTCAAGGAGGCGAGGAGGGTGCTGACTGTGTGTAAGTTGCTGCGAACGAAAACGCGGACGTGGACTCGCGGCTCACGGATGAGGAGCTCGCCGCGCAGATGGGGTGCGCGCTCCGTCCCCGCTCACCTTTCACAGAATACACTAAACAAAACGTTGTCGCATCCACAGAGGCCTCATCTTCGCAGGCCTAGATACAACCTCCGGTGCCCTGTGCCGCACCCTGCAGGTGCTGTCCACGCGCCCGGACCTCCAGCGACGTCTGCGCGCGGAGATCGCGGATGCCAAGCAGACCCGGGGCGTCGAGCATGGGCATCTGGACTATGAGACGCTGCACGGGCTGCGGTGTCTCGGCGCCGTGTGCCAGGAGGTGCTGAGACTGTGAGCTCCCCCTCCCCGCGACTGTTGCCGGGGCGACTGAAACGAAGATGCGCAGGTACCCCCCGGTGACGTGGTTCGACAGGACGTCAGTCCCTCTGACTCCTCGTATACACACAGTTGTACTCCTTACTGATTGTGATTATTTTACATCTATAGCTCCCATGTAGACATATCCATCCCGCTCGCCTCGCCCCTCACAACGAGCACCGGGAAACAAGCGACTAGCGTCCCCGTGCTGAAGGGCACGACGGTGATTATGTCCGTGCACGGTGTCAACCGCGACAAGGCACTCTGGGGCGCAGACGCGGAGGAGTTTAATATCGACCGCTGGTTACTCCCCGAGCGGGCGGAGAGGCGGGGCGGCGTGAAGGTGCCGAGTGTCTGGAGTTCGCTGTAAGTATACTAGGCTCTTCGGGCTATACAGGTACGCATCTCATAAGTGACCGACTTTGCAGGCTGTCCTTCGGTGCAGGCCCGAGAGCGTGCATCGGGTTTCGGTACGCGTTGTTGGAGCTGAGTACGTGCCGCGTCCGTCTGCCTGCCACATACTTACTAAGATCGTCCTTCGTGGCAGAGGTAGTCCTCTCGGTGCTCATCGAGTCGTTCGAGTTCTCGCCGACGGGCAAGACGGTCGAGTGGTCGCTCAGCTTCACGCAGTCGCCGCATGTGAAGGGGGAGGACGCCCCCGGGATGCCTTTATTGGTGCGGAGACGGGCGGTGGAAGGGTGATCTCAGGTTCGAGGGTGGGTTATAGGGTGGTGGTGTTCCACGGGTATCTATGTTGTTATGGAATTGGCTTTTCATGTACGCTTGGCCACCGGCGGGAGCGCACCCCAGTTAGTGTTACTTTGTTATTTGGCTCGGTTTGGCACACTTTGTGGCAGGATCTCTGGGGGTTCCCACGCTTCGCGTTAATGATGCTGTCCCGATTCTCAGCAACTACTCCTCCAAAATTCAACTATCCTGCCGCCCTCTGTTGGAATTTCGGGGTAATCGGTCAAGCTTGCGAGCTCGCGCGCGATAGGACAGGGCCGCCGTAGGCGGCTGTTGCGGGTGAATGTTTATGCGGAACTCGTATATAGTCGCTGTATCTATCATTGGACCAGTAGTGAATGATTTGAACTGTTCCCTAGTTGAGTCATCTTCCTCTGATTGCACGTACCCCAAAATTGGTGTGAATGGTTCAGATACTATTCTATACCCTCTGCAAATTTCTCAGATTTTTCCAGAGGGCGTAGAGGTTGTACGGCGTAAGGGGACGGGAAGTGAATAAGATGTCACACGTGTCACAATAGGGCTGTGCGGTCACGCTCTGTCACGCTTAGAGCTCGGAGATGCAAGACAGTTTTAAATCCTGAACGATGACCACCCCTGCGTTCCACATACAAACTTGAACATGGCATCTACAGACATTTATCATTACAGAGAAAAATTGCCGAAGGTATAGGGTAGCCACAAGGCCCCCAGTGCACAAAAGGGACGGGAAGTGAATAGTTATTCACTACTGGTCCAATGATAGTACTCGTTGTACGGTACGCGATAGGCTGCATCTAGTCGCGCGGCATTTGGCGTGGTGCGCATATTCCAATCACGTGACCTCATTAGTGTTATGGAATCGTCAGATTAACCGCGTTCCCCAGCGCGTCGCGACCCTCTAGAAGAATTAATGAGCTTCAGGTACATATTTTGAAGTGACACCAAAGCTGTGCTCAATTAGTGTCTGTTTTGGGTGCCGTATCGACCGATAAAGCCTATTCTGTACCATGATAGGCTCCAGCGCATATTGATAATAATCCATTCCCCCCATGGGCTGGTAGAAGTAATGAGTAGCAATACATATATGTTTTTAAGCCATATTGAGGTATGCTGCCGAGCGTGGTGTCTTTAAAATGAGCTCTGAAGGGTAGAGCTTCAACATGTTCCCCTTTTGGGACGGCCGGAGCTGCTGATGTCAGCAGCATGTACCGAACGAAGTTAATGCTCCTACAGCGGAAAGAGAGCGCCAGAAAATCTGAGACTACTCAAATTGCATCAGGACCAGCAGGTACTCCTGCCCTATCATATATTTTTCCCTCGCTACATGGAGATGGCATGGGTACGAAACGGTGAGTCTGTCGAGGTGGCCGTGGGAATAGTCACGTGATGTTGAATATGCGTACCCCTACTAAGGGGGCGCGATCCGCGGCAGACCGTTATATGCCGACTGCCCTCCACCTGCCTTATAAGGGAGGCATTTAATCGGTCGCCTTTGGGAGACTAGGTACGCGATTGCCCTTCGGGCAACCGACCGCCTGGGGCAAACGCGCTCGTCTTCCGTTTGCTTGGAATATTTCAACACCCTCCGAGTCAAGGGCCCGTCCCTCAAATTCACCCATCTGACGCCATATCAAAGTGTCTCTGTTAACTCTGAAGTCGCTCGCAGACAACCTCGTTTCCTCCATCCTTCACGACATTTTGTGTCATGCCAGTTCGCGGGACTTCGACCCCATTCCGACTCACGAATCACGGGCTCCCAGCCCCAAACAAGCGATCAAGATTTCAACCTTCTATGACTCTCTCTTCCGCTTGTGTTAATTGCCATTGGAATACGGTTTCCCGAGAAATATTCTACCACTCGGTGCCTGTTCGAGATAGATCCAACACCAACCTCCCATCCCTCCAAGAGTCCTCACACTTCGCTTCCCTTGTGCGCCGCTTGGATCTTTTCATGGACAGCTGCTTTACTCACGAGGTAAAGAGACATATCGCTCTCTTGGAACTCTGCCCGAACCTGCAACATGTACCCCTGCCGGGGTACGATGTGAGCTACCGGCCGCATTACATCAAGGCGCTCAATAAATGCACGCAGATGCGCTTCTTTTATCTTGCGAAGAGAGGTTGCTTGGAGGCAGCATCTGGACCTTTTGCTAACATCTGGCAGATCTTCGAAGGTCTGAAGCACCGGCCGCAAATTGAGCAGCTTCACTTGGGGCGCGGAACCATTAGTGTTGCTCGTTAAGTGAAGCTGAAGTGACGTGAAGTGGGGCCTGTCAAACTTCAGTCCGTCTGAAGTGAAGCTGAAGTCACGCTGAAGACTTCAATGAAGTGTGAGACAGCAGCCCTCATTTGGCCAACTGAGAGAGATAATGGGTGAATCACTCAGCAGACGTTGAGCTTTTGTCTCTCGTTTCTTTTCTATCACAAATTACAAACCTTACAGACTCTGTCTGACACCAAAGATGCACATTTTGGCTGCAGTAGGGTGGTAAACCGCGTCGACGACGGCCGTCCTCTCCAGTCCGGCAACTGCCGGTCTCAAGGCCGACACGGGCACGAAGTCAACCACGCGAGCGGGCTTACCCACTTCGTGTAGGTTTACTCCTTTCGTCAGTGGAGTGGTGGGACTGAAGTCATCTTGAAGCCTTCAGTGTGACTTCATGCCACGCTGAAGCC
>NW_006920413.1:2697553-2714192 GCF_000344685.1 Gloeophyllum trabeum ATCC 11539 | reverse complement strand
AATTCCTCGAAGGGGCCAGCCCAAGGGATGCATGGAGGCTGAGGCGTTATATATGTTGATCGACATGGAACATGGGTAGATCGGGCCTTACGGCTTGATGGCTGATGGTCGTGATACGCGCCGTGATCTTTGACGTGCGTGAGTGCGGGGGTCAGATCGCCTCATTAGCTTAAACCAGCCTCAGAGTCGGGCACAGGCGAGCTGAGACGGTCTGTACTGGAACACTGTCTCCCCCGTGCGCGAAGATCAGGTGAGATATTGCTGATTAGGCATGATATGACGTACATGTTCAGATCGCAAGAGAAAGGCAGCTACAGCATGATGTCCTTCGGCGAGAAACAGCCAATTTCCGAGGGAATGTTTAAGCAAGTGTCATCACATCTTTAGCTGTAGTCATGCCTCCGAAGAGGGCCGCAGGCGGGCTGCGTGTTGTCAGAAAGTAGTAGTAACTGATATCGAGACCGAGGTTACAGCAGATAATGTGAGAGGCATGTCCGGGTTTGCAGGCGAGTATGTATTATGTAGTCCTCAGGAATGGAGACTGACCGATGGAGTGGACAGCAAAGCCCATATTCTGACGTTGGAGCTCACCGTCGCCGGTTGTCGCAACCACAGGGACAGGAAGCTGAACGTTTTGCACTAGAGGGATAGTGCGCCCTTCAGGATCCAAGCTGAAGAGCTGAAGACCAAGGGATGTCAGGACCTGATCGACTGTTAATCCGGAGTACTACTACTACAGTGCCTTGCATAACATCGCATTTCCCCGCGCGTTGTTTGTTCGCGCCAAATATGCCCTTTTCGGGGAAGGCCTCTCGCGGGGCCATTTGCTGGGCAGGGACTCGCAGACGCCCCGAGAGGGCTCGAAAGGCTTCATAGAATACATGAAATGTATATTCTACAACTACACTAAGGGCTGTAAATCATTAGACTCTGCCCCCAGCGGCATGCCCAGCTACTCTCCCTCTCGATGGGTCTTTGCCGCACATTTGCCGATATCCGAAAAGGGTATATTTGGCGCGGACAAACAACGCGCGCTGAAATGCGATGTTCAGTTTCTTATGCAAGGCACCAACAAGGCACTGTAGTACTTTGCATCCGCTGTCGAGTATCCATTCTCGCGAGTCCGAAAGTACTCTCCGACTCAATTCACACCCACGATTTTGGGCTCCGACACTGGCAGGAGCGTGCCGCCAGCCTGAGCGCGAACTGATTACGCCTAATAAATTCCAACGTTCGTGCCCTCGGAGGGGGCAAGTCACTACAAAGGAGCTTCAAATGTTTGCCAGAGTACGAGCAGATACAGTCTATCCTAGAGCCAACTGCTCAGGTTGTCAAGGCCGTGCTTTGCAGCGGTAGGTGAATCTGAGCGTTCCGAAGCTTATACTTACTGCGACTTGCTCAAGCGCGCCAGGTCCAGAATTGGCAGTGTTCCTGAAAGTTGAGACCAGGGCCTCTGGACTTATATCACCTCTTAGAAAGACTTGGCTCTGTTTCTGTCTGTTAGTGCACGAAGTTCCGTTGAATGCCTCAGCCCTCTGGTTGGCATCAGTGGTATCGAGGCCCTGACGACACATGTTTCCCTCGTAGCAGGAGGACCCGGCCCCTCGGATTAGTATTGAATGGGCGATTCCTAGCCTGAAATTTCTAGCGCCCGGTTCTCTCAACGCTTGGGAACCCACTTTCCTCAGGCGCATCAGCAATTCAGTTTGGATCTCCCCCTTATAATCCGTCCGGGTGGGAATCAAACGCGAGTCTAGCTGTCACTGTCTCGTATCTAGTAGTCTCAGGGTCACGAAGGAAAAGCGCGAAGAACTGGGTAGAGGGGCGGCAATTTGGGCTGGCGAGGGTCCGCTCGCTGACTCTTCGTCTCGCTGCCGTGCCTTCGGGAAAGGTGCCAAATGGCGCATGGACGTCAATTTTCTTGAGGTAACAGGGCGTATCACGCCTGAATCTGTTTGGCGTGATGTAACCCTAACCCACATCGCGACGCGAAGCATATGTCATCCCGAGCGGTCAAATACATGCTTGGCAAACCGGGTTCAGTATTTGGTGCGGTGGACACTGACTGCCCTGGGGTCTGCTATCTTGTTCAACTCTCAAATTGCCAAGCTGACGTTGTCAGATATGCATGCATCTCAGAGACAGGCGCAACCAGATAGTTCCAACTTCTAAAGCCCAATCTCCCACGGAAGCAGTACGTGGTTCACTCGGATAGTGCCTTTCTCAAACTCGCTATCTAGTGTAGCCCTGCTAGCGCCGTTGCACACAGGAGCGAGCGCTACGATATTCCGATGCTGTGCTGGAGTACTCTCGATACCTTCTGCGTCGGAGCCGACAAACATGGGCGCTAAGCGGAAGCGCCCGAAGAGCGCTTGCAGTTACTGTTGATATTTCATATCTCTCTACATCGCTGCTTTCCTGGCGCGGTTTCCAGAGCGGAAACGCTCGATATCGAGCGTAACGAAATGAAAGTGAGCAAGTCATCAGTGTCGGTTATCTGAGTAACGCAAATGATTCAGATTCAGAGCTGCTCGCACACCACGGCATGCCTCCATTCTAGAAGCGAGACTCGCTACCACCTGATGTGCTTTGGGGGTGGGTATCCGTCTGTCTGGAAGCTGCTATTCTCCTTCTTTGGGCGTGTCGTTTCACTCCTTTGAAGTTACGTCGGCGTTCAAGCTGCTCCTACTGAATGGAGCAGTTCACAGCAACCTCTTACCGAGCAGATCTGACTCGACGACCATCACTGCTTCCATTTATGACAAGTAACCTTGTCTCTGAGAGTCTGAGACGACCTCCTTGAGCACTCAGCTCGCCTTTTCCGGTTTGTCCGGCCTGTACTGGAATACTGTCGCGTGGCTCGACCGCAGCAACACGCGAGTTCGTTCATCACATTATTTTCATCGGGACCCACTGCTTTCGCACAGACGAAGGTCCTGGGACGAACCTCTCTTAAGGCGCATTCGGCTAACCTGCCTCTAGCAGAGACAGCTACATATATGGCTCTGGGGCAATATGTATGTATGGTAAAATGGAATTTGAACTGACCGTCAGACTTTTGAGCGGACCGCCTTTTTCGCGGACATAGCATCGTTTTCGCGCGATGACTCGGTCAACCGTGGCATCAGTCGCTTTCCAGAGAGGAAAGATATGAGCATCCGGGCGACAACAGCGTCTCTCTTGGTGTTTTACGGTAGGTCAGAAATGTATTGACCGTCGAAGATCTCTTTAGCTCTGTGCACCTTGTGCTGCTTCTTTTCCCTCTCAGTCCACACTTAACGTGATCCGGATGCAGCCCTGACTCACGGGCGCGTAGGACTGATTTTCCAATGCAATGAGGTCCATTCCTCGCGGCTCCGCTGTTTGAGTGACGAACCGGATCCAGCTATTCCACAGCGTCTGGAAGGCTCTCTAAAAGCTTCAGGGTATGTTGCTCTTGCGGGATATCCGCCATATTAGCCTGGCACAATCACTTACTCTAGAATCGTCGCCTCTGCTACCGAGACAGTAGATCGTGCTAGCAATGTCATCCGTCGATCGTAAGATTAAATTTATTTGATCGAGTCGCGAAGCTGAGGCCCTTTGACAGAATGGCGTATGGAGCTCAACAACTACTTGCAGCGCAGTCAGCAAACTGGCATTTTATCCTGGGAGGTGACCTCTTCTGGGCCGCCTCATGCGAGAATATGGACGGCTGTTGCCTACAGTAAGTACGCATGAGCTATTCAATTTCCAAGCTCTTGACAGTCCCGGTCGACAGTTAGAGGGGTAGAGTACGGACATGCCTCCGCAAGTACTTCCGCTGGAGCCAAGGAAGAGGCAGCTCGCCAGACTCTTTCGGCATTACGAGCTGAAAGGGCCGGGTATTGATTATTCTCGGAGAAGTAAGCGCAGTACCTCGTTGCCTGCAGTCTTACTAAACTGTCCCTGCCACCATCCTAGATATTATGAATCTTTCGATTATGTCTTCACCTTATGAAAACTCTATCATAGTATACTAGAAAGACTCATGCACACTGGTCTGTCTTGCCACGTATTAGCCTTATAGCAATTTAATGTGCCCTCACCTCTGTCACTGAAGCTGGTATGGCGTAGGCATACGCCTTGCTCTAGGCATCGCACGAGCGTGATGCATAGGTGAGCTCCGTACAATGAGTTACCGGCAACGGATGGGTTCACTGTACAGCATTTTCCGATTCCCTGGAAGTCCGGGTACGGATCTCCCAGACTGCGGAAAAAATCGAGTCCACATGGATGGTATTGTCGTTGCTCTGCTTTCAAGTTGAGCAAGCTCCACGGGTACCTGTGTTTTCACCGCAGGGCTGTTTGTTTATTCGCCGGTCGGCTGGAAATAAACACGTAATTTATGTTTATTTGAGAAAGAATGCACGCAGAAAGGTCAACAGTAGAAGACAACGTGTTGCCAGTGGACGGATAAGTGGATAATCTTGAGGTTTCAATCAATTCGGGTGTAAGAGACGAAGTGGAACGGTATATACTCCGTTTCCGGTACGGCTGAGTAAGTATATATACTGTAGTGGAGGCTTGGTAGAGCGGGACCGGTCGCAGGAACACCTCCTTTCCTGCATGTTTCGAGATCCGCAGATGCTACCACAGTTGTCGGAATACCTATGGACAGAGGTCCCAGCCTGAACGAATATTAATCGTCTACTGTATTGGACGTTCAGCCACTGGCACAGCGAAAATGAAGCTGAAATTTCCCAGGCTCTTCAGGCTGTAGTGTAGAGAGTTCTAGTATTTGCCGTCTTGCTGACGGAAAAGGCAGCCATACGCCGCAGTACGACTTCAAGCTGTCCCTTATATTTACTCCGCAATCGCGATGCGCACCATAAATGCATGGGCATGTTGAAATAATCCTAGCAAACGGAAGATGAGCACGCTTGCCCCAGGCGGTCGGTTGCCCGAAGGGCAATCGCATCCAGTACAACAAGTAAATACAGCAAATATAGAGGATTTTCTTATCATCTTATCAGTCAGGGCTCACCCGCGGCAGTCCCCCCTGACCACGCGCAACACAGCGCAAGCTCGCAAGCTCGAACCCGAAAGCCGAAATCCAACCGGGCGCGGCACTCATCCCCAGTGAAAACCGACATCAATGCCTTCCTTTCCCGTCCATTTGCATATCTTAATGAACGGCAAATGAGTAATGTAGCCATACACTGACTGGCAATGTATGATGGAAAAATCATTCTCAGCCCGTCATTTGACAGGTTCTCCGTATCTAAATGTACAGGATGCATTGACATCCATTCCCCTCCTTAAGGATTCCTTTCACTCAGAGATTTAAAAATCATTATTGCGAAAACAGCATATATACATAATATCCTATTGTACAATACAATACTAGAATATACATACTTTGACCCGCCTTCCGTCAATGTCGTGCGCTGCCCATACAGTACACAACCCAGTTTGCGGGACAGGTGCCATAGTGGAACCTCTGAGCATGTAAATCAGAAGAGAGGACTGGACAGAAGGCAATGACGACGAACCGTTCGATGTATGCTTCTGCAACATGCCCGGATCACTGGACGCAATCCTCTGGGTCAGTCACGAAAGCAACTCGATGGGCGGCAACTTATCTCTCGCGCATGAAAGAGCGCGCGAGGGACGAGCGCGGCCAGACGCACGAATTCGGGCTGACCGACGCAAATAGGGGCTAACCAACGCGAATAGGGGCAACTCACGCGCACCGCGCAGAGGCCCGAGAATGATAATTAGCACACTCGAGTGGTTTCTGGAAACGACACAGAATTCGCACCTGTACATACAGCATCGAATACACAGAGCAAAGCATTGATGGTGGCGGTCAGAGGAAGAGAAGGCGGGGCCTCCTTTCGAACTCCGCATCGTTCAAAAGGCGGCGTGACGTCAACCAAAGGAAACTCGCACTTATGTAAGTAGGCGTCGTCGTTTTTCTTATACAGTCGACTCTGTCTTAACCCATACCTGTCATAACCCATAACCTGTAATAACCCATAGGTTTTTGGCTTCCACCAACATGGTAGATAGTAAAAACCCATAAGTCTGCCGTATCCCATAACCCATAGCTTTTTGGAGGGTCATAACCCATAAAACAACCTATATTAGGAAGGTACAGGTCTCCTTCCCACGAGAACCTAAACCATCTGGACCCTTAATTTTTGGTTCTCGTGGTATTTCAAAAGATAACCCATGCCAGACTCAAGATTCGGTATCTAAACGTTGTCATAACACTGGGTACAATACCCATATTGAGCCACTGAGAAAGTGTGAAAGGAACTGGACAAAGGTCAAATTTTGTTCATAGTGTTGCCTTGCAAAACAAATGGAAGTTCAATGAACAGTGCTGAACAAAGATCATATCCCGTGTCACAATCAGATTTTTGCGCACTCAAAAGTAGTATTATTCTAATTCGTTTCAGTGACTGTGCAATGGACAATCATGAAAAAAATTTGACCTTTGACCAGTTATTTTCAAAGTTTTGTGCATGCTCAATATGGGTGATGTACCCAGTGTAAACGACGTCTGGCCTATACGGGATAGGCTGTGTGTCACGCTTACTAGGTAGTCACACAATGTTACACGTTCTGGTAACCCATAGTCTGCAAAAACCCATAACTTTCGGGTTCCACGACCCGTTATGGGTTAAGACAGAGTCGACTGTAGTCTTCGACGCGCTCTCCTTGACTGACTCATTGAAAGAGTTTGTTGTCGTCGATTTGGTAGTGTGGGAATTTCTGATGCGCGTCTGAATTTTGATTTTACCGAATTTGGCAAACGTGTGAGAATATGTTCCCTTGAATTTCGGAGCAAAAGGTTCTCAAAGACCGGAAATGGTTTGCGAGGGAAGTAAATGAACCGCATTGATGTCGGTTTTCACTGGGACTCATCAATGGACCTACACTTCCGAGTCGGGAGTTGCAGCATTTAGGGCCGGGCAGAAGATTGTACGAAAGGTAATTTCCAGCCAATCAGAGCTCGTGGAATTCCCTTGCGTACAATCTTTCGCCCGCCCCTAAAGACTGCAACTCCCGCAGTGCTGCTAAGTGCTGCCAGGCGTGCAATTCGGCCGTTCGCTCGAACAATCGTTCGCGCTTTCGTTCGCGCCAGGAATAGCTCAAGAAGGAGATGGCCGAAGGGAGCCGAGCATCTGCTCCCTCGAGCGGCTCGAACTTCAAAGTTTTGCAACGTGTCCTATTCACTGGCAATAAGCTCATTATATGGCGGTAACATAGTAACCAAACAGATTTTTAGTGCCTGTCATCATTATTTTAATCCCCATCCTACGGCGCAGGCCCAGTAGTACATTCCTAACCATATCATTTGGGTTACACAGAGAGCTCGGGCGAGCCAAACCAGCGCGGAGGAGAAAGTCACATGATGATTCGGCCATCTCCCGCATCACTTCTTGAGCTATTCCTGGCGCGAACGAAAGCGCGAACGATTGCTCGAGCGAACGGCCGAATTGTAGGATTGAGCACGCCTGCTAGCTCTCACCTCGGGAGTTGCAGGTTTTAGGGCCAGGCAAAAGATTGTAGGAAGGTGAATTCCCAGCAAATCAGAGCTCGGAATTCCACAATCTTTTGCACCCCCCCTAAATACTGCAACTCCCGCAGTGTCTGTCTTGAACGTATCATGGCTGTGGGCACCGGTGATTATCTATCTCCACGGGGTTTGACCTAGTTTGACATATGATGGTAGCGAGACTGCCGACCAGGCAAACAATTGGCTCGGGCATTGAGTGGCGTACCAGTTCCATCTCCATCTACGATGGTCCCTGTCGACACCTTACTCGGCACATCAGGGCCGAGGTATACTATCGTTCAGTCTAACACCGAACTGTCCGAGCCAATATGTTTAGCGCGGTTACACACCCATCCCCTTGCTAGCGACTTGGCTCTCCGGCCTCACGTACCACTTCGTTCTTCTAAGGCTGGGCCTTCTGTATCTTACCACTGACGACCTCTGATTTGACGCAGGGGTTTCATAGTACCGACTATAGGTGCGGGCCGCCTAAGGACGTTCCTTTACCCTCTCCTCGGAGCTGCCTCCTAAGCTATGTCAGACATGACTTATCAATTGCGATCCGAGAAGGATTTCGTTGTCAAGTCTCTATACACCGGGCAGGAAAAGAGCGGTATTGTGGTCAGTCTGTCATGCTATGGGCTGATCTCACCCTTACACCTATTTCGTCGCTAGATATTGATTGCTGCATCGGCGATCTCATGCGTGGCAGTCTTGGGCCTTCTCTCTGCCATTTCAGTGAGAATCGTTAAGGCGGTTTGAATCGTGCTAACTCTCCGTAGCTGTCTGCATTCAATACCCGCACTTCTGCCAGTCCGCATCTCTTTGTCCGTACCCATGTCGCGGCCTATTTCATGTCCTTAATGGTCTCAGACCTTATGCAAGGTATGCATAGAGCATCGAGACACTTTTTCTTGGTACATTCCACCCTAACGCGGACTGTTGAAGTGGTCGGTTCCATTATGAATGCTAAATGGGTGCATGAGATGGCGGTGACCTATGAGCATTTCTGCACTATCCAAGGTGAGACACTCATAGGTGCACGGTATCACCCTTGGAGTCATCCCTCACGGCTTTCGTTGTAGCGTGTATCAAGCAGGCCGCTGACATCGGTCTCGCCTTGTGGTCTTTGGTGCGTATCGCTGCCGTCGTCTTCTAGTAAAGTATGGAACGGATTTGCTGTAGATTATAGCTGTTCATACCTTCAACGTTCTCTTCTTACGCTTGGAGGTGCCTCGTGTCGCCCTGTACGTGACCATAGTGGGTGGGTGGTCTACAGTGGCTGCGCTAGTGATTGCAGGGCCGGCTACTTCGAGTAATCAGGACGGGCCGTTCTGTGCGTCCCTGTCGATATAGACGATGTGTCGGGGGCTTATTTGGCTGCAGATGGTATTTCAGGATACTGGTGTTGGATAACAGACCTGTACGCGACGAAGCGATTTGTGTGCGTCTCTTGCTTCATCGTTCTTAGATGTCATTAACATCCTATGTCTTTAGCCTGGACTATATGATAGTACGTACGAAATGGGACAGCATTGACGGATCGTGAATATTTTTTTACAGATGTTTATCTCCGCTTTACTGAGCTTCGTCCTATACGCTCTGATATTCCTACGCTTGCGCGGGATCCTCATCGTAGAAGGCAGACATATCAGCTTCCGAGTGCGTCCCGCCCTATCGGGATCCCTTGGGAACAGAATGAATGAATCATATGTGGCATCTGTCACGAGGCGTATGCTTTTGTGAGTTGTCTACAGACACGGCACGAAGTATTCGGCTTGCTGATAGACGCTTCGTCACTAGGTATCCGGTAGGCGGTGTCCGATAATTATCTTGCACGTTGCGCTCAGTCAGCTGTCACAGATCGCCTATACCATCATTATATTACCCATTGCAGTGGTCCGCTTTGTCGAGTGGTCCGGCCACAATGTTTCATTCTCTCTGACTATTGCATGGTATGTGATTCCGAGAATATTCTTGGAAAAGACATCTCATAATGTCTGTAAAAGCGATACGGTCTACCTTTTCTCAGGTCCGCACCCCTTGGTCTCAATTCTCAAGGCCCACGGCGCTCAGGCTCTATTGCTTTACAGGGGCCATCAACGCCATCCTATTCTCAACGACTCGACGGATTCTGCCACCCCGCAGCGTCCTCGGAAAACTCGCGATCTCCAAGCCGCATCTGATCGAGAGCTCTTCGGCAGTGGAATCAACGCTGGCGCCGGAGAACGACCCATACTATGCCCACGCCGGCGCTTATGCCAAGAAGAAAGGCGCTGGTCAGCTCGCTGACGATGAGCCGCCCATGCTGGACAGCCCAGACCCTGAGACATCCTCAGTTGAGCATTCTGAGTATTCATTCGACTCGGAGTCCACTGTTCCGCATCTTTATCCGTGTCCGGCACATATGCCTCCCATTAGACCTCAGCGCGGCCACGAGGCGCAAACCTTGTATAGCACTGAGAGCGCGCCAGGGATATCGGGTGCGAGTCATGAGCGATTCTAGGTAGGAATGCTATTAAAATAATATGATATTGGACTATTGACCCTTCTCGAAGGCGGGTTATGAACGATTCCCGATGCTGCGCTCGTTCCTTGCAGGGACAAGAGTTTGTTGTGTATATTATTACAATACATGCAACCGTATCATTACGGCGACTCATCATCAACGGGACCGTTGTAGTTCCTGTTGCTACTAGACGGCGGGTTTTGCTGCATAGGTTGGAAAGTTTGAATGTGTCTTCAGATCACAGTGAGATTCTTTTCTCAGGCTCATTACTTGCCATGCCGATTGGATCTCGACGGAGGCAGCCTTACTCAGCCCAGGATGAGACGCGTTATGGACGCGTTATGGAAGCCAATGTCTGCTCTGGAAGAGCTTGCAATCATGCATGTGAGCAGTACTGTATGATCCACGGACTTCATGGAACTGGTCATGTAGGCACTAGGACTCGCTTTCGGCGGATGCAACTTCCAAACCGCTTTCCATCACATGCATATGCATGAATCTGTGTTTGATGAAGACCTGGTGTGGATGAGAAGCACTCCCAGAGACCTCAACTTCCGTCCTACTGCGGCTGAGACATTTTCTGGGTCTCACTATACTTGGACCGTTGGCTCGACGTCGTCCTCTTGGTCTTAGTGGAAATGGAAGTTCCATTCAAAGCGACTCGTGTAAAACGACTACCGAATCCGACGCGGTCGAGTCTTGCACACGTTTTTGGCAGGCCCACTAGTACTGCCTTAAGTACTTTGCCACGACTCAGAGGTCCTATGTACAGTCGACGCCGCAGCACAGCGGCTGACCTGACGTCGGCGCTGCGTTGTACTGCAGCTTGCAGACGTCGACGCCGTCCTCGCGCCCGCCCGCCGAGCGCGGCACACGCCGATGCCACTATTCCACATTCTGGTCTCTCGCCTTAACCACTCGGCCACCGCGTACGCTAAAGGGCGTCTCCAAGATTATATTTTCAGTTTGGGAAAGATACTCTGATTACAGCTGCCACTAATGCAAGCACCATAGTACTACCTCGTGATCTTTCTCACTGCTCTACCCAGCCGACATCTGGTGTATCCAAGCGTAGTATTGCCTGGTGAGCGAACCAGAATTCATCCTGACCCGTCAGACTCACTTCACCCGTCTAAGTATTCCCGCATCTAGATTATTCGTATCCCGCCCTTGGAAGCACTTGCGTTCTACGAGCTCGGAGGCAAGGCGCCAAGACGAGTCAGCAATGCTGCTCCGCAGACGCATTGCTTTGATGTAAGCTACAGTATCAATGAAGGTTTCATCGTTCACAAAACTGCTTATGATCTTCCCAGTCCGCCTTCTGGCAATCACGAGAACAGTATTTAACTCCTTTACACCCCTTGCACGTCGAGAGCGTGGGTGATCCGAGGCCCCCGCATTTCTTGCACTTCCAGTCATTATTGCAATAGCCAAACTGCCGCCATCCGGTCGCATTACCTATGCTGCTTTGCTGAGACCCCACCGGCTCGACATACGACACGGAAAATAGGGGACTTATGGCCGCCCGTGTGGCATACGCCCTCAGATATCTCCAGCTCGTGATCGCATCGAGGTCCCGGAAAGACTCCAGATTGGCACCCTCCCCGCAAGAGCAGATGCAAGGCTGATCGATCCCTGCTGAGATTGGGACTTTCGTGCGACCAGTGGCAGATACCTCGCTGCCGTACTCACAGCTATCTTTGTGAGCCCAAGTGCGACAACGCTCAACCGCAGATGGGAGCAGCTTCCTCCAAGTCACTCCTTCGATGCCGCCCGTGGTGATGGTGCGGAGGGTACGGTGAGAGGTGCTATCCATTTGGTCAGTTAGTGCCTGGAGGCCGACTCCGAGGTACGGCATGTTCATGTCATGCAGCGGTATGACAGCAACATCAGCCACGACCGTGAATGCCTGTAGGTCCATCCGGAGATTTGACATGAAAATCAGGGTGTGGATGCCAACATTACCGGGATCCCTCAAACCGAATACCCGACGACTCAGGCCATCTCTGTCGAATCCCGCGAATGCACCGATCAAGCAGTGTATGCTGTCCTTGACGTTCATAAGGGCGTCTGAATGGCCTGTACCATCCGCACGTAGCGTCTTCTCACGATCCGACATTTGGAGGGTGACGTGTGAGTTGAGCCATTCCATTTGGGTAATTTCGCCGACATCGACGACTGGTGACTTATCGAGATTGACGGCATGCAATCCCCATGCTGCCAAGGACGACCTCCCGATGACCGGGAAAGGATTATACAAGTAGCCTCCCGGGGAGAGGGGACCCGAGGGTGGGACAATAGCCTGAGACGGGACGGTGAGACGAAGGACAGTGGAAGATAATCAAGACCCACGTACTTCGACGTAGCAAGAATTTCGAGTTATCCTCCCCTTGATCCGCTCTCCTATGATCGGGAACGGATACGGTATCACATGCTTGTAGCAACCTATCGATACTTCCACAGTGCATGGTCCCTTCTGCTCCATCAATACTTCCGCCCCTCCGGAGAGTTTAGACCTTGTAGCTTCTGCACAGACGTCTAGTCTTCCTGTCAATGTAGAGATTCGATTGTCAGCCAGATTGATAGTGATACTAGTACGGTTCGCTGGATTAGATGATGGCGACTGTCGATGCACGGTATCCGGAGTGGCTTGCGGCTCTGAAGTGATATTCGGGCGAGTATTTAACACCCGGACTCTTGCTCTATCCGTAAGGGGCGCGGTGTACAGGTCTAGAGATAGACCGAGTCGAGGCATCAATTGCTCCAATATAGTTGGTGTGTCCCAGACCGTCAGGCTGATCGTCGACGGTGAAGGGCTGAGCAGATATATCGGTACCCAGCACAAGAACACAAAGGTTGCGGCGTCAAGGCCGCGTCGTGACTGCTTGATTACCGGTGGATCGACAGATACATCCAACCGACCTGGGACAGCATGAATGCTAGAGAAAGTCGGATGGGCGATACCACGAGCCAAGCGTAAGAGTAACACCGGCGTACCCTCGAGCGGCGTATTGTTGGGGGATAGCAATGGCTGCAAAGCGGCGCGGGGAACGGTGAGTGTAAGGCATGCCACCTGAGATGCCGAGCTGGACGACAGGCCCTCGGTGATCGTTGGGGGTATTGCTCTCCACGCGCTCTCAATTCCAGCTTCACGCCACACAGTGTAGACGCCATACGTATACAGCTGTGTAGCTAGGTCTTGCATAAAGCCTTTCCCCACCAGGCGGAAGGAGTCAGCCCGCACTTTGTCCAGGAAGATCTTCATGACTACACTCCATTCTTCATCGGTGCAAGTGACCCGACTCCTTGCGTGTCTAAGCAGCATCGCGACCGTTCCCCGATTATATCGAATCGTCTCTTTCGCTACCACGTTGAAGATAACCTGCCGTGGCTGACGTGCAGCCATCCGCAGAGATTCTGCAGGACCATTATGTTCGAACTCCAGCATTTTATCGTAAATGTCAAAAAAGAGGCAGGCGGCATCTTTAGTATCAGAAGGGAGGTGTAAAGCAGCCGAAGCTTCACGAGAATCATCACCTCCCACGGGACAGACCCAAGAAGTGCGCTCATGATACTGCCCTGCTGTGCTATCCTTGTTGTTCGTCGCATAGTGTATTTGACGTTCGTGGCTATGAGAATTCGTCTGGAAGCCCGTCAGCATGGGCCGGGGGATGAGGCCGAGAAGGACAGCCATGACCTGTGGGTCCCCACATAAGCGACCCGGGAGAGAGCGTAGTGGGTCTTCCCCAGCTCGTAGAAGCGTCTCTGTGTAGAGAACAGGACAGCGGCCGGAAGTCTTCTTCATCAGGGGTTCGCCTACAAGCAAGAGATTGAGCAAACCCAGGTCATCCGTCAGGTTAGACGTATCGACGACGTCGAAGAGCGAGGGCGCTTCGGTAAGAATGAGCTGGTCAAGGTTCACTTGACGGCTCTGCCAGGGACACGCATAGTGCGGTGTCGCCGCGTCACCGGTTTGAGCGACATGGGATAACCCAGAGCCGAAGGCCAGCGCATCTCCGGTGTAGAACCGGATCACCACGGAGGGCGAGCCTGCGACATTCACAACCTCCCGAAAACAGGAGCACCATGCAGTGAACTGTGCCTTTGCCGTTTGAAGGAGCGTCTCCATTGGATCAACAGTCTCAGGTCGAGTGGAGTTAGGTATGAATGCGGCGGCGGTGTGAAAGGTCTGAAGCGGGAACGTCCCGTAGTGAGGATCGAACGTCTCTCCCTGGAGAGAGTATACGAAGGTCGGATTGATAAATGATGCAGCCTGTACTTCATCTGGGTGAAGGAAGGTGGTACCAGAACTCCAATACCGACGAAACAATTCTGACATGGAAGCCAATGCCTTGTTCCACACTGGCCCTGCGGAGCGAGCAGAGCCGATATTCGTGGAGAGATAGCCAGAGTTGCCATTATTGGAAGCGCCCATCTTCTTGATATGTTTTCGCAGCTTAACATCTTTGCTTGGATCGATGTCCTGGAAGTTAGCATATCGCTCCCAATATTGACGAACTTCAGAGAGTGTATTGCTGTCCAAAAATTTCAGCCAGGATCCATACTTGCACATCCGCCAATCCTCGACGGTGTTGGAGAAACGAAGCAAGGCTCTGCAGTAACGTGTGAGGAGATTGGAAGACGCTTCATCAATGAAGAAGTGATAATAGATGTTCCAGATTTTCTCGATAGGTTCGTTCTCCTGGATGAGGACATACAGCAAGATATTTCGGGCTATGACGATGCCATCACGATAAGCACAAGTGACGAGGGGTACAGTGTCGGTCGCTCAAGACCGACGCCTCGGGCATAGCCGAACGCGTGATGGTATCTCGTCCCGGGCAAAGACTCCAATGGGCCTGAAAACAGCGCCAATCGACTCGGATTGCCCTTAGCTTTCAGGCTATCTGATTACTTTCTCGAAATTCCGATATTAAAAAATTTGACATACCTGAAAAGTGAATTTGAAGCGGAGTTGCGTCGGAGTTACTATATATAGATATGTATTGATGGCTGTAATTAGTAATACACCCTAACCCTAATGCAGTTAACCCATAATGGGTCTACTACCCCTATGTCAGGTCCCATTCTCGTTACACAGTTCTTGATACTGAGAGCAAACTGAGAGTGTCAGGTAAGCTTGAGGGCATGATGAGCTGACTTGTGGAGATCTAGAATCATATAATACGCCCTCATACAGCACTATTTCTGGAGTAAGGTCACCTTGAAGGGGCACTGGGACTTCTGTGAGTGAGGATACCTCACCTTTCGATGCTTGTGATACACCATTCAACTCCAGGATCATTCCCTCAGCGAAATCCGTAATATTGAAATTTCCACCCCTAAAAGTGAACGCTTACGTAATCCATAAAAAATCGAAATTGCAGGATTACGCATATTTTGGCCAGGTTTATGTTTCAAATTTTTTTCTGGAGGTCTGCGGCGCCCTAATTAAGGCGCTATGGAGGCGCCGATCCTTAGTGACCGACACTGTAGAACCCACCTAGGATAGCAGGCTGGTTGTCGCAGCAGGTAAAATCAAGTTTACGACGGCCTAAGCGAGGCTTTTAGCGTATAAGCAAGGTGGCCATTGACAGAGTACTCACCCGATAGAGAGGGCAGATCATAGTAGATCGTGTATAGTACGTTCCGCGCGTCGCCGCACCCAAGGAGAAGCACATCAGCCGACTGCCCAGGTGGGAGATCCCGCGTGAGGCAGACGGCAGCAGTGTTCCCGATGGGATAGAAGAACCTCTTCGTCACCCAGTAGAGGGGCAAGGACATTGTGGACAGCTGGGAGAACACTTGAAGGTGTAGCACCACTGTACGCCAGAGATCGATATATATCATGGCGCCTCTACCCACGCCTATGCAACGAGGCAGGACGAGAATAGGTGGGCCAAAGGTGGGCTATTATTATGGCCTGTTATAGCGAGGTGCCGAACATTCACGCTATAGTGTGCTTTCGGTGCGCGCCAGCGGGCGTGCCTCTACCTGGCAAAGTCCAAGCTCTCCATATTGATTAAAAATTTCCCTGTACGATCAGCAGATGGGACCATGATATAGCTCGGGAGCAGGCCACAACATCGGTGGGATGCACACATCCACAATTACATCTACTTCATTCGCGCTTGCTCCAGGCCTGGGACCGGCTTCAGCGAGAAGGCAAGAGGCGCAACGACTGAATGCAATCCTCCCAATAAGTTACGGGACGCAAGTCACGTGCCCCTTTCCACGCATTCGGCACGCGCATCGAAGGTGCCACAACCGCGTCCGACCGCAAATTGAGAGGCGAAAGGCTATTTCAAGGGGCTCCCCATGTGCTATAGGCGGCCCACTGCTATTGTATACGCAGTAATAATGTCAGAAATTTGATATCATGATTGTGTCTTATACTACTTATAGCTGCCACTCCAAGTATGCACTACTTAAAGTCTAATAGGGGAGCAGGGTCTTTCATCACTCAGGAAAGAGGCTTTAATAAAGCAAACTTAGTAGGCAAGCTCATATTTATGCCTTGCTGGTGCCAGGGTTCAGACTTCAAATGGTTGAATGTGCGCCACGTAGCAGTGGATGCTCATTAGACAATGGAATTTCCGGGT
>NW_006920413.1:2640865-2697204 GCF_000344685.1 Gloeophyllum trabeum ATCC 11539 | reverse complement strand
CGAGAAGGCAAGAGGCGCAACGACTGAATGCAATCCTCCCAATAAGTTACGGGACGCAAGTCACGTGCCCCTTTCCACGCATTCGGCACGCGCATCGAAGGTGCCACAACCGCGTCCGACCGCAAATTGAGAGGCGAAAGGCTATTTCAAGGGGCTCCCCATGTGCTATAGGCGGCCCACTGCTATTGTATACGCAGTAATAATGTCAGAAATTTGATATCATGATTGTGTCTTATACTACTTATAGCTGCCACTCCAAGTATGCACTACTTAAAGTCTAATAGGGGAGCAGGGTCTTTCATCACTCAGGAAAGAGGCTTTAATAAAGCAAACTTAGTAGGCAAGCTCATATTTATGCCTTGCTGGTGCCAGGGTTCAGACTTCAAATGGTTGAATGTGCGCCACGTAGCAGTGGATGCTCATTAGACAATGGAATTTCCGGGTGAAAGGATTACCTGATGACAACATTAATATTTAGAGTTTGAGCTGGCAGAGCATCAAAACAGCATCTAAAAGCAGGAGACGAGGAGCAAAGCCGAAATGAGGATCAAAAGGCAAGGTTCGAACCCACGATATATCACAATTCTGCTTCCATGAGACGAACGCGCAACGATTACACTACAAACTCAACACAGGGACAGGTAACAATGCATATATGTCGCCCAACTACCCTTGCAGAAGCCGGTTATCACCGGCCCGCGCAGCGCACGTGATATGCGTCCCATAATTTATTGGGAGGATTGCATTGAGTGGCGCAACGTCGGAAAGTCTCCCCTGGACAGTGAAAGAAGAGCGCAAGGCCTAGGCCTTTAAAGCCGTTGCACAAGATGCCAGCACACAGGGAGACGGAGGGACCAGACTTGATACACAGTCAATGTCCAACTCATATGCAGTCGGGGAGAGTAGTATACTCGATCGAGCTTGCAACTGACCCTGACAGGTTCAGCTCCCTCGTCATAGGTCCACAGCTCCAGATATGCTGCGTTACAACAGCGAGTCTACGCTTGAAAACTAGTGCGGTATCCCGCTCAGTGACGTGCTGAAGGCTGCCTAACAGAGGCGTAACCGACGTCGAGTCGTCGTCCATGCAATTGATCCCTATACAGTATGCCCATCTCTGATATCAGCTCTCAGTCATGATCACTTCAGCCACATTTTGGACTCGTATGTTGCGATACTCATCCTGTTTTCTAATTCATCACCATGGGACTCTCACCGCTGATTTGCACTTGTCGTAGTAGGTATTCAGGAGGAGAAGCGGAAGAGACAATGGAGAAGTGTCAGAACTCAAAGGAGTTGCGAAGTCAACTCGGACATTACTGCTATCAAGCTGATGGATTGATGTCGAGGCAGCCGGACCATATGCCAGTGTCCCGCGGAATTCGAAGGTCTCACTGCTGGAGGTCCCGTTTATGGCACGGGAAGCTGTTTAATCACGCCTTATCGTTGTCGCTCGTGGTCAACATCCGAGCTCGCTGCCGCGAACCCCGAGTTCTCTAAAGTTTGTGATATCCGTGATATTCTCTAGGCTCTGTTGTACGCGTCCGTGTGCACGAGGTGCCTCAATCTTGTTACTCCCGGCCTTAACGCACATGATCGCTTGCTTCTCAAAGGTCTGTTTAACGAACGTTGCTACTCTAATGCGTGATTCTTGACAAGTACACGCTATCCGCTCGGAGTTCCTTCCTCATCGCTTCTCCGTGATCTCGAGAGCGTTGCTCTGGCTATCCATGTCTGCCTCGGTATAAAAGCTCCAGGACATCGAGGGGACACCCCAGTCCCCCGGCTCGGTTCTTACCATCCCGGTCCACAGAAACTGGCCGTCATGCTCACCGCCGCCCTCGCCGTAGCTGCTCTCGCCTTCCAGACGGTCTCCGCGATCACTCTGGAGAAACGCGCTGTGGACTACTACGACCCGACCGCCAACGGCGGATCTATGCTCGACAAAGTGGGCGACACGGGACTCGGTGAACCCCTCAACGTGCGCTTGTCCTTCAGTTCTCGACGCGCCCGATGGTCTGTATTGAGCTGGTGATGCCCACAGGTTATCATCTCTGGTCTCAGCTCCCGGGACGTTCTGACTGACGATGGGATCCTGAACTATGCCCGATCAATCGGTTTGTAAGTCGAAAGTACCAACTCGCATTAACGCGGGAGCGAGTGTTGACCTTCCCACTGCACAGCTCGGAAGAGTGCTTCGGAATCCACCAGGGCGACCCCCAGGCGGCCAACCTAGGCGACGGGAACGGCTGGGTGAATCAGACGGTCGAGCTCCGCCAGGACTACGGCAGCGCTGGTATCGGGACCTGCTTGGAAAGTGTGATCGGTGGGAACCATTTCAGGTAAGCCCTCATTGATTGAGCTTGTCTGAGAGTGTCTTGATTGCGTCTCTTCTCTCCGGAAGGATTTGGCGTCAGAACGGCAGTCAGGCAGATAGCGGGGCGTTGTTCTTCGCGTACGTGAATCTGTCCGGCTTTCTTCCGCCCATATCTTACCGAACTCGCGAAAAGGGTGTCCCAGGAAGAGGTAACTGAATAACAGGCGCACTGTATCCGGCTTCGGAAAGCTCATAGTTCTCGCAGCCTTTCACAGAGCACCACACTATCGTACCTGACGGGTACAACATCGGCAGGTACGTACCAGACCCAACCGATGCACATCGCAGCATTCCTCTGTCCACCTCTCACTTATCACATCCAGGGACCGCCTCGTGCAGAACGCGGTAGGCCAGACGAGCTTCAACGACGTCTCATACAGCACCGTCGCCCGCAACATCACGGGGCTGCTCGCTCCAGGCGCCAACGGCGTGAATCACAGCACGTCTTTGCCCTCGTCCGAGTTGTATGTGATAGCTGATCGTCCGCTGCAGATATCTCGACGGATGGCATCGTCACTCTGTTGACTGTCACTATCCTCTAAAGCGCATCCTGCGTGGCCTTGGCCTTGGGCAGCCCGCGCGATGCAGGATTATTGTATTTATTCATTTCATGTATTGTCATGCGGTGATGGTGGGCTCGTCGTCCCTCTCCATCTCTTCAGATCAGCGAGTGCTATGCTACATGGGTATCGGTACAATCCCTTTAAATCACGCCATCCCCATCCCCATCCCCATACCTCCAACTACCCATCCACCCCTCTTCCCCGCACTACCACGAATGATGCCCGCCCGTAACCATGATACTACCGCACCCCATCAATCAATCAATCAACCAATCAGCATCCCTTCAATCCCTTTCATTCGCACAAACTAAAGAAAACTCACTCGCTGCCGGTACAGTACGTGCTCGCGTCGCTCGCGAGCCACGCGACGACGCCGCGCAGCTCGTCCGGGCGGCCGATGCGCCCGAGCGGGTTCTGCGCGGACCATTTGTCTTGCAGGCCGGGGTGTTTGTCGAGGTATTGTTTGGTTAGGCTGAGGATATCGTGGGTTGGGTTAGCGGAATTCGGGGCGGGGACGGACGGGTAGGAGGAGAAAGGGGGGAGAGAGGGAGACGGGGGGAGAAGGGGGAAAGGGAGAAGGAGAAGGAGAAGGGGGAAGAGCAGGGACAGATACCTGGTGTAGATGTACCCCGGGGAGAGCGAGTTGACGCGGATGCCACGCGCGCCGAGCTCGCACGCCATGCTGCGCGCCATCTGGATCACCGCGCCCTTCGAGGTGTTGTACGACACCCAGTGGTGGTGCTGTATTGCCACAAACATTGGCCTTTATATTAGACGGGGAAAGAATAAGAGAGAGAGGCGCACCATGTTCGTGAGGCTCCCGCTCATGGACGCGACGAGGATGATGCTACCGGGCTTGTTGAACCTTGCCATCTGGAGTCCGGCGGCTTGCGCGGTGTAGAGCACGCCGTTGACGTTCACGTCCATTACCTGCACTCAGAGTCAGACACAAGTGAGGTAGGACGTGGCTTATACTTATATCACTCACCTCCTTGAACTCCTCCTCGGGATACTCGATGCACGACACATGATTCCTCAATATCCCCGCCGCAGCCACACAAACATCCACCCGTCCCTCCCGATCACCCACCTTCCCCACCTCCCTAACCACCGCCTCCTTATCCGTCACATCCACACTAACATACTCCAACCTCCCTCCCTTCCTGCGCTCCCCGCCCAGCCCGACGTCCATCTTCCCGACGTACTCGCCGACCTGGACGAACTCGCTCGAGGGCGTGGTGGGGCGGTCGAGGCAGTAGACGGCGCGCGCGCCGCCCTCGAGGAGCGCGAGCGCGGCCTCGAGGCCGATGCCGCGGTTCGCGCCCGAGACGATGGCGACGCGGTCGGCGAGGGAGAATTCGTGCGTGAAGAGCGTGGGCCTGGGCGGGGAGGACGAGGAGGGGCTAGTTGCAGCGGCGACGCCGTACCGCGGGGGATCGCGGAGGAGGGAAGAGAGGGAGAAGGGACGGGTGAGGGTTGGGGCGGGGAGGAGGCGCGGGGCGCGGGAGGCGAGGTGGGCGGTGGATCGGAGGGCGCGGAGGGCGCGGAGGGCGGACATGTAGAGGACTTTGCGTGTTACTCGCGGTCGATAATTCCCATTAATGCTCGCCTTAGGCAAGTATTAAATACATCCATGCTTCCGCCGTTCGATGCCTGACCCAAGTCACAGGATACCACGAGAAGCAGCCGAAGCCTCTGCCTGCTCGATGGGGGTGACTGGCCTGGAGCAGATGACTACGCTGGAGGCATCCGCGGACAAGCGGTCGGGTACGTGACCTCGTCAGACCTGCAGCGCAGAGAACGTAAGGACCATTCCTGTGACCTTCCACTAGGCATATCGGGAGCCCGAAACGGGTGGGGTCTGACGACCACTATCGAGATATTCAGTGGTGACGGAGTTTGCGGTGGCGGCAGACTGTTAGATGCTGCTCGAGCGTACTGTCGAGAGAGGAAGCCAGCATGCAAGATTGAAACTGGAGGAAGGAGTGATAGAGTAGAAAGGCAACGCCAAGTCAATAAGATTGGGCGTGTGGATGTTACTTTGCTCAAATGTCCAGATGTCAATGTTTCGAACTGCGTCGGGCCGTGATAACGAATATTGCCGAGCCGTACAGCGTTCTGAACCTTCTGATACAGTCGCGATACAATAGATGAAGGCAGATGAGCGCGTCATGTCTGGCGACCCGTCTACGAATTGGCCACAGCATCCTCGTGATCAGGGCAAGGACGAAATATGGCGCCTGATCCAATATACGCGTTCGATACGCGCGTCGGACTCGCTCGAGTATAACACCAGCGGTCAAGGTGCGCATACATCGTCGGCATCCCCGCGAACCGACTCACCAGCATGCTCGTCAGCCTGCTCACCGTCGGCCTCCTCGCGATGGCCATGCAGTCCCCATTCCCCGCCGCCCACGCTCACGAGCTCTCCCTCGAGTCCCTGCCCCCCGCCGCGCAGCACCTTTTCCACTCCTCCATGTCCTATGTTTCGTCCTACTTCGACCCGTCCGCGTCCTACCTCCTCTCCTCCGACCCCGGCACGCCCGGCGCGCACGACACGCGCTCGTCCGCGATGTACGCCGTGGGGCTGCTGCTGAGGTTCGACGAAGGAGACGTGGAGAGGGCCGTGGATATCATCGAGCGCGTCGCGGGGACGCAGTATGCGAACGCCAGCATGCCGTGGTACGGGACGTACCCGCACGCGCCGGAGGAGCCTACCTCGGGTGGGTACTACGGTGATGTGATATACACGAATTGGGACCCCAACTGGTGCGTTGCTCACTCTCTCAAGTTGCTAAAGTCGATGGGTAGCGTTTGGCGTGGGTATGTATGCATTTAGGTGCACGGCGGGAACCCTGTTCTGTAGGGCTGGTTCCGGGTACGCATGTCACCCGGGAGGGCTCCCGCTACGCTACGGGTAGACCATGGCTTACCCGTGATCCACCCGTAGCTCAAGAAGGAAGCATATACATGAGCGAGGGGATTGGCAGCTGGATTCCGCCCGTTCACGACTTGGCATTCTGTTTCGACGCGAACGGGCCATCTGGTGTCCCCGCCCCTGCTCCTCAGAACTCGGTACGATATACCGTGCATCTTCCACTACCCATGAGTCCTCGCTACACTCGGGTACTCGCGCGTATACTAGGACGCCCGGATCGCCTCCGGGCATCATCTTCATAAGCCCCCTCCCCTCCAGTGCCCATGCCAACCCCCACCCCACCCCGCCCCTCACCCATTCACTAACAAACCCCTGCTCTTTGCAGGCGAGACTTCATCGGCACAGCATGGTGCCTCGCCCTCGCCACGCGCTCCCACCTCCTGCCCTCCCCCACCATCAAGACCATCGAGCGCTCCCTCCTGCTCGCCGCCGAGGGCGTGCTCACGCGCTACCAGGGCCGCGGGCCGTACGCCAACGCGGTGAACGTCGATAATACGAAGGACAACTACGACGCGGTGCGCATACATACATACTGCATACCGCACCCCAGTTTCCCCCTGACGCACACAGCTGATAGGCATACACGAACCCCTGGCTGATGAGCACGTTCCTCCTGAGCTACGTCGGGCACCGCATGGGCCGCGCGGACCTGAGCGCGCGCGGGGAGGCGGACGCGCGGGCGATTTATGAGCTGTTCACGTACGGCGGGTTCGATACGTTCGCGGAGTATAACTCGGGGACGTACACGGGCGTCGGTACGTGTTTTCCCTCCCTTTTCTCCCCTGGATTCTGCCCGTCGCTCACCTATTCGTGCTCGGTCGCTCACCCATCCCCGTCGCTCGCTCACTCATTCCCCGTCGCTCGCTCACTCATTCCCGTCGCGCACTCACGTCATCCCCACCGCTCACTCACTTCTGACGAATTCGTGGAACGAAAGACGTGTACGCGCTGGCGCTCTGGATCGGCTTTGCCCCGCCGAACAGCACGCTGAAGGAGTACGGCACCTACATGCTGCGCCGCACGATGGAGGACCTCGGCACGCTGTACAACGCGGGGCTGCGCAACCTCGCGGGGCCGTTCGACCGGTGCGTCCTCTCCTCTCGGCCTTTCCCCTCTTCCCTTCCCTTTCCCCTTCCCTGACCACGACACCCGCGCAGGACGTACGGCTTCGACCAAACGCGGTACCACTCCGTCCTGGGGTACTTCATCGCGTCCCTCCTCCCGTCCCCCGCCACGCCCGCGCCGATACCGAGCTCGCTCCCCGGGTCGCTCCACATCAACGACTACGCGTGCTTCCCGTTCCTCGCCGCCCCGCTGAGCGGGGTCGTGAAGGCCGTCACGCCGGGGTGGGTGCTGGACAGCTTCGCGCGGTTCGAGAAGGGTGCGTGGATCGCTTTGCGGTTTGTTTGTACGAATGATGACAAGGGGCGTATTGGGATGTAGGGGCGGAGCGCACCCTGAAGAGGCAAGTGCGCACGAACACGGTGGACCCTACCGCTGTGCGGAACGTCACGGCGTGGCTGGGCGACGGGATCAGCATCGGCGGGCAATCCGTGCGTGCGCCATGACATCTCCCCTCTGCCCTCCTTACTAACCTGCGCGTCCAGCTCGACGAGCCCTACGTCCGCCAATCCTCCATGGTCGCCGCCCTCATCCAGTGGGCGCTCCCCCCTAAGTCCAGCACACCCTCACAGCCCCCACGCGTAGGTTACATCGCGCTGTCCCCGCCGACCGCGTCCGTCGTGCACGCCACCGCCTCCCCCGGCATCCTCGAGATCTCCTTCCCGCCCTCTGCGCGCGCAGACGGGACGAACGCGACGCTGCCGAGCACGGTCGTGTTCGCCGGGGGCGGGTTCGAGTGGGCGGAGTACGAACACAACGCGGGGAAGGGGCTGGCGGGCGTGCCCGGGTTGAGTGTGAGTGTAGAGACGAGCGGCTTGGGGGAGGCGGGCGTGGCGTATAATGGGAGTAGTAGTTTCAAGTGCGTAGTCGTCTTGCTTGGAGATCGAGTATTGCGGACACGGATTGGCTGACTTCGTGAATCTGTTATATTTGCAGCGGGTTTCATTCGTGGTATATCACGTACCCTGTGACGGCCAGCTGGCCGGATGTACCGTCGATTCGAATCACGGTTAGTCGCTAAACCTGCTATGCGATGGACGAACTTGTCCGTTTGGTCACCATCCTTTAGTGGTGGAGGTTCCCCATTCGGACTCTTGAAGTGCCATATTGTACACAGCAGTTTTCGATAAGATGTTTCTCTCCCCCTTGTCCTATTCATGTGCAGGACGTTTCCGTCACATGCATCAGGAGCTACTCATACACTGTCGTAAGGATGGCATACAGGACAACACTTCGGTCTCGATGCGACACGCCTATTCGTACATGCACTGCAAATTCTAGGTCTCCCTCTCCAGGATCCACAAAGTACCGGTTCCAGGACGGTACAGCACTAGGTGATCGGGGTTCCCGTTCGACTTGTAGTCGAGGGCGAAACACCTGTCCGCCGCAGACTTCAGGTCGTAACCACCTATCCCGAGGCCAGGATCACCCTGGGCGTAATCCGGCGTATAGGCCGCCCCGTCCCTCTGCAGGATCCACAGGGTCCCCGTGCCAGGACGATACAAGACAAGCTCGTCCAGCTTCTCCCCACCGTCGTAGTCGAACGCGAAGCAGCGATCCGCTGGCGACTTCAGATCGTATCCTCCGATGCCCTGCCCCGGGTCTCCCTGCGCATATACAGCTTTGAACACCGTCCCCTGCTTCTGCACGATCCACACCGTGCCCGTGCCAGGGCGATATAGCACAATCTCGTCCAGTTTGCCATTACCCTCCCAATCGAAGGCGAAGCAGCGGTCCGCCGGCGACTTGAGGTCGTACCCCGCGATACCGCTGCCAGGATCGCCCTGCGCATAGACAGCGGTGAACGTGCCACTGCAATTGCTCAATATCCAAATAGTACCCGTACCGGGGCGGTACAAGGCGAGGAAATCGATCCTACCGCAACTGTCATAATCGTATGCGAAGCATCGATCCGCTTTCGACTTCAAATCGTATCCCCCGATCCCACAGCTCTCCTCGTACACCGCCCGAAATTGCCCGCAGTCGTTCTTTAGGATCCATATCGTGCCTGTGCCGGGACGGTAGCAGACCAGGTGGTCCGCCTTCCCGGAGTGGTCATAATCGAAGGCAATGAGCCTATCGTCGGGGGATCTGAGATCATAGCCCCCGATGCCCTTCCCGGGGTCGCCCTGAGCGTACACGGGCACCCAGCCGTTGTCCCCTTTCTTCAGGATCCAGCAGGTGCCGGTGCCTGGGCGGTACAGCACGATGTGGTCGAGCTTGCCGGAGGAGTCGTAGTCGAAGGCGAACGCCCTGTCTGCGGGCGACTTGAGGTCGTAGCCACCAATGCCCTTACCGGGGTCGCCTTCGGCGTAGACGGGTTTGTAGGCGGTGGGAGCGGACATGTCGGCAAGTATGATAGGTCCGTGTCTAATGGAGGAACAAGTCAGTTAAAGTCGCTCAGAGGCTTGGTGAGTCTCCAAGTACCTTGCTCGAGGAGAGGAAGACGATAGTTATCGAGGCCATCCATGTGAGCTTATATAGTGTGCAGACGGACGCTTTTTAGTCGTGAATATAGTACTGTGCCTGCTCAGATGCTATTTTCGGGGAGAAACATAGATCCTCGCAGAGTCAGAGGTGGTTTGTAATAGCTAAATCGATTGACTAAATTCCGAATGCACCAGAAGCATCGGGGTCGTCTGAAAGCCGCGTTCAGCTGCTCACTACCGGGCAGAGACAATCTAAGGCAGGTGACATATGCCCACCGTTCGAATGGAAGTAAGCACAAAGATCGCATATAGTAGAAGCTCATGCGAACTCATCACGTACCGATGAGACAGGCGGGACAGCCTTGTCCAATAACAAACGAGCGGCCTGAGGAAATGGAAGGAATAAGATCCGCTCCAGCACGAAATTTCCCCGCTAGCCTTCCTTGCCAGTTGACATGATGTGTCTTCCATTAGCCAGCCTGAGCCGCAGTACGTGCTCCTAGTGTCCCGCTCTGCTGAGAGCAGGCGCCTCGAATCAACAATTTCTGTCACGAACGACGTCAGGCGCTTCCTGGTCAAATATTAGCACGCGTCGGCATGAAGAGACATCCGACCGAGGTCAAGACGCCTTCCACCTTTGTCGTATCTCCAACCGCAAACCGGGGCAACTACTACGTACGTATCGGCACCGGCGTTCCCTTAATAGTTGTCTATTCTGGAGCCTATAAACAATGAATGATCATCTTGCATTGTATAAATTAGAATGCGAGCCGCCAGGCTTCTCTATCTGCAATCTACTCCTGACCGCGGAGGGATATCGGCATCTCAACAGTATGCTGACACTGGCATACAGAAATCCCAGTTTTTGACCAATTGCAAAACACCGGGGCAGTGTGCCGGAGCCTGGTGAAGAATCGAAAGCGCATCCTTGGAATACATACCGTCCGAACCAAGATTAACCTCCCGGAACATTCCGGTCCAATGAAATTTGTGTTTGTAGATTATCGATATGACCCGATCAGCTCAGGGAGGTGAAGGCCAAGGGTAGAATTACGCCCCTTACAGTCATTTGCATAAGAAACTAAACATCGCGCTTCTCAGTGTGTTGTTCAACTTTGGACGGCCTCTCCAATTGCGAGCTCTTTGGCTAGGCAAAGGACTTGCAAATGCCCCAGGGCGGCGCAGAGGGCCTCGTATACTGAGTGCTATGGATGCTATAAAACTATACTAGGTGTGATAAATTATCTTGGACTTATGTCCCCAGTGCGATGGAGGGCCACTAGCACTCTGCCCTCCCGTAAGCGCTTCGGGCAGGGCAGACCGAATTGCCTCTCTTTTTGGCAGGAGAGAGGACGGTCAGCACATAACCCCCTTTGCCGCGCGTTTGCTGTTAGCCTAAAAGGACATATTTGGCGTGGACAAACAACATTGTGAGTAACGCGATGCTCAGTTTCTTATGCAAACGGCTGTACCTTGGTGGACTCTGTCTTCAGCCCGTTGAGGGCCACGGATCAACCGTGTTCTTCCGCCCGGGCCTCACGAACTTGACGAGAGTCTCACAATCAATCATTTGATGGTACAAAACACAGTAGAGACCGATCGGAACTACAGGTACAACTGTTTACTAGGAACGAGCTAGTCATCGCCCAAAGGCCGTGTTTTCTTTTCGTTTTCCGATATGCTAAGGACTATCTTACAGGGAGTCATAGAGAGGTTCGCATCCACGGCAACAATCCGACTTCGATGTGAGACAACGACCTATCTCCACACCGTGACAACGGGCAGCAGCTAGACTACCCTCCTCAGGATCCAAATAGTGCCGGTTCCAGGACGGTACAGCACGAGATGGTCGGGGTTGCCATTAGAATTGTAGTCGAGCGCGAAGCATCTGTCGGCGGGAGATTTCAGGTCGTAACCGCCTATACCAAGGCCAGGATCACCCTGGCGGTAGACCGGCGTAGAATGGGTGCCTTCCTTCTTCACGATCCACAAGGTGCCAGTACCAGGGCGATACAAGACGAGCTCGTTCAGCTTCTTTCCGAGGTTGTGGGCGAATGGGAAGCATATATCCCGGGCAGATTTCAGATCGTATCCTCCAATTCCCTGCCCGGGATCTCCTTGCTGATACACGGGTGTGAAATCCGTCCCCTCCCTCCGCAAAATCCATATTGTGCCTGTTCCCGGACGATACAACACGATAGAGTCCAGCTTGTCGCTGCCCTCCCAATCAAAAGCGAAGGCACGATCAGCGGGGGACTTGAGATCGTAGCCACCAATGCCCTTGCCAGGATCACCCTGGTTATAGACAGCGGTGAACTTGCCTGACTCGTGCTTCAAAATCCAAAAGGTGCCCGTGCCAGGGCGGTAGAGTGCGAGATAATCCACCCTGCCGCACCTGTCATAGTCGTAAGCAAAGCAGAGATCGTCTTTGGACTTCAAGTCGTATCCCCCAATACCGCTTTCCCCGGCATACACAGCACTGAACATCCCGCCGCGATTCTTCAAGATCCATATCGTGCCCGTGCCCGGGCGGTAGCAGACTAGATGGTCGGCTTTGCCGGAGTGGTCATAGTCGAAAGGAATAATCCTGTCGTCAGGGGATTTGAGATCATAACCCCCAATACCGTTTCCGGGATCTCCTTGATGATATACCGGGGACCAGACGCCGTTTTCGCCTTTCTTCAGGATCCAGCAGGTGCCGGTGCCTGGGCGGTACAGCACGATGTGGTCGAGCTTGCCGGAAGAGTCATAGTCGAAAGCGAACGCCGTGTCCGCGCTCGACTTGAGATCGTAGCCACCAATACCGGTGCCAGGATCTCCCTGATGATAGACGGGCGTGTAGTCGCTGGTGGAAGACATGGTGACGGGGAGTGGGTCGCGCTGGAGAAAACGGGTTCGTCAGAGCTCTACTCTTGTAGTCGTTGCAGTACTTACGTCCTCGGTGAGAAGGGAAGGCGATGTCTGTCAAGGTCGAGACTGTGTCCTCTATATACCCTGCAGTCAGACGTAACTGTCACAAAACTAGAGTAAGACCAAAATTCGCGTGTTCCAAGGCTATTCAATATTTCGTCCTCCACGAACCTTCATTCACCTGCACGCTTGACCACGAAAGGGTGCTTGAGAAGCTACCGAGTTGGCGTGGGTATACCGGTAGATGGAGATCTGTATCCACAGACAATACGGCGAAGGGGCGAACGTCACGCTGAACCCTTGGGACACGAAGAGACCGCCCATTCCATGAGCTTAGGAACAGCGGTCGATCTCCTGTAATAGTGCTGCGATAATGAATGAGTGAGTTATTTTCGCAGGTCATTTACAAGTTCTACGGGATATTCCAAACGCCAGCAATGCCGCATTAATGGCCAACCAAACATCGGGAAACCCACCCAAATCGCGCTTTGCCCAGCTGACCAGCTGTCAAGAGTAAGTCACGGAATTAGAGGAAGTCCAGAAGGATGCATTGTCTTCAACTGAATGATGGAAACAGGCACACGTCAATTGGACCAGTCGATGTTAGACACCCTCCGCTCACTGTCAGTCAGGCCTATGGCCAATCTGAGCGAGGCGGAGACTTTACACCTTCAAGTTTGTGTGATCTTCCACATGAATGGATTAACCAAGTGGGTCTTACGTACAGACGCGAGGTAAGCGGGGTGTTTGAGGTGGCGTCCGTCGAACGCTATTACTTAGCTCACCTGCTTGAACGAATCACTAGTATGTGTGACTACTACTAACCCGCTGACGGAATATAGCCTGTGAGCAGATGATTAGTGAATGATCATCGTCTGGTGGTTTCGCTTACAAGTTTTATGGAATGATACCAGCACTTCTCAACAGTGGCCTGCCAACAAGGAAATCATCGAAATCTATGTCTGTTCATCCATCCCACCAGAGATCTTGAGAATCGGACACGGAGTTAGAGGCAGTCCGGATGGGATGTTTCGTCTTGAACTCACATTGGTGGCAACAGGCACACATCGAGCTCAACAAGTATAGTGGATGTCAGACGCCTCCAGCTTCAACGAGAGCTCCGGGATAGGGATAATCATATGGCCAATCTGAATAAGGCGGAGGCCGCGGAGCCTTTGCACCCTTGTGTGATCCACCACGCGCCCTGATATACACTCGTCTTTCTCACACACAAACGCGAGTTGGACCGGGTGTTTGAGGTTGTGTCCGCCGATGCCATTCCGTTGTTCACCTTAAGCTTGATACTTACTACTAGTAGTACAGCATGTATCGAGCACGAAAGTGCCGACGAAATACTGAACAGGTGATCAGGCTACTCTTGTGCACGGACCAGGCGGCAAATAAAGCATATACCCAGAGATTGAACATATGCTGTGCTCTTCATGCCTATGTACACAGCATCGACCGAGTAGAAGAGAAAGACAAGGAGAGACCAACCCATCTACAACCAAGATTATCGTGCGAAGCTGTCGTCCACGAACCCACTGTACGTAGATGTAAGAGTGGTACCTTCGCATTGAACGAGGATTGAACGAGAGACCTCAAAGGTATTTTCACGCTAGCCCTTGGTACCGACGCAACGTGGATGTGCAGTCCGACAGTGCCGCAATTAGCGGGGAAATCTGCATAACCAGGAGGTCGATTGGATGACAGCCAGGAGAATTCGAATGCGACCTGCTAGACAGCGCAGGGGTGCAGCTGAGCTCCTCGTTCGCCGGATCGCGACGATTGAATGCAATCCTTGGATCAGGGCAAAGGAAGCACTTGACCTCGGCTCTCGAGCCTCGGCTTCGGCAGCTTCTGACGCAAATACAGGAGCTAACTGGTTATAGGTGGGCTCGGGGGATGCAGTCGCCCGAAAGCGCCGCATCCACCCAGCAAAGGAGACTACAACACATAATTGACCATGATTGCGTGGGATGCGGGGGCAGCACGTACCTCAAAGTAATCGGTCACAATTCATAATGACCTCATGCCAGTGATGGAAGTTATCGAAAGGAGAGGCGAGGCCCATAAGATCCTGCTATTCAGAGTGCAGATCACAACATTAACACGAACTACGACGCCTGGGCATCCCCAAATATTGTGGACGGTCGGCGATATCTCGGACGCAACTGGTCCAGTTGGCTGGTCACATCGACTGTGCAGTGAACGCAAGATTAACATGGAGAGTCGGAAGCGACGTCAGCCAGGCACAGGAGACATGCCACAATTTTCCGATCCGAATCTCTTTGAAGTTGTGGTCCGAGTTCAAACGCGTCAGAGCAGACTATTCATAGCAACGACGATTATGAGACCCTCCAGGCCAAACATCGTGACATATATCGACTTCAAATTGCCCACATCGCTTCATCGCCTGAACTCATTTAGAACTGCCTCTCCAGAATCCAAAACGTGCCTGTACCCGGACGGTAAAGGCAAAGATGATTCGGCGTTCGTCGTTGTCTGTAGTCAAAAGCGAAGACAAGGTCGGCAGGGGAACGGAGATCGTAACCGCCGATACCCAAGCCAGGTTCGCCCTGGTGGTAGACCGGTACCCAATTATTACCTCCCTGTCTCTGCAAAATCCAGATAGTTCCCGTCCCGGCCCTCCATAGGACGAGTTCGTCGAGCTTCCCGCTGCCGTCCCAATCGAAGGCAATCACCTTGTCTATCGGATTAGCGAGATTATACCCGCCGATACCGATGCCAGGCTCTCCCATCTGGTAGACGGGGAAGAACTTTCCGCGATTATTTTTGAGGATCCAAATGGTGCCCGTCCCCGCTCGGTACCAGACAAGGTGGTCTAACTTTCCGGACCCATCGTAATCGAATGCGAACCCCTTGTCAATGGGGTTCGCAAGGTTGTAACCACCGATGCCGACACCGGGCTCGCCCATCTGGTAAACTGGAGAGAAATTGCCGCGCTCGTTTTTTAGAATCCACACCGTCCCCGTGCCCGGGCGATACCAGACAAGATGGTCCAACTTCCCACTCCCGTTATAATCGAACGCGAAACCCTGGTCGATCGGGTTCATCAGGTTGTATCCCCCAATACCGTTCCCCGGCTCTCCCTCATGGTACACCGGGCTCCACTTCCCGCGATGGTTCTTCAGAATCCAGCATGTTCCCGTACCCGGACGGTAGCAAACGAGGTGGTCTGCCCGGCCTGAGTGGTCGTAGTCGAATGGGAAGATACGATCAGCAGGGTTCTTGAGATTGAACCCGCCGATACCATTTCCGGGCTCGCCTTCCTGATATACGGGCGTGAACTTGCCCCGCCAGTTGTGGAGGATCCAGATGGTACCTGTACCGGGGCGATAAAGGACGATGTGGTCGAGCTTTCCGGTACTGTTGTAGTCGAATGCGAAGGAGAGATCTACAGGGTTCTTAAGGTTGTACCCCCCGATGCCGTTCCCAGGGTCACCTTCCTGATAGACGGGCTTGTAGGCAAAAATACTGGTCATGACGACGCTGTAGACCTATATAACGAGTACCAGTCAACTGTGGGATAGACGGAACATGGTAAACAAAGGGCGTACCAGGATGATATTCACTTAGGCTTGCAGGAACAGATTATGTTTAGATCGTACTTATGTACGATCCGCGGTTGCGGCATCGAGTCGACGTCCTATCGTACTTAGGTCCCACCGTAAAGGCGCAAGTGTAGGACCGACGTCAAGTTTCTGAAAGCGTGAGAATCGGGCCCATCACTCGAAACACGGCTGTGTCGAGTTCACGACCGCCAATACACTATACCTAGATAGAGAGAATTAGCACGTTAAGGTGATATGAATGGAAGACTGCATGACTATTATGCCGCGGAAGCATTCGTGATATCAGTGCTTATGAACCAGTCATGAGACCAGGAGAAGAATAGAGCATCGGAACGAGTAGAGCGCCTCTTGAACAGCAGATGGGAGAACGTGCCGTTGAGGGTAGAAGGTCAAAGCCGACCTTCTGCACCAGAGGAATTGGATAGATTGCCTGGCATAGGTGATCAAATGCGCCGAACCGTGAATCTTGACTCATCACGCCTTAGAACTTCAAGATAAGGTGCCAGACGTCGAAAGCCTCAGTGGCGGATGCTACGGGCGTCCGGTGGACCTGATTCCAGACAGCGCCCCGAGTGTTGGGAGAATAGCTTCACGCAAGACCCGTTTGAAGCTGCACTCTTGCCTGTATAAGCAAGGCGGAGGCGTCTCGTAATACGTAGCACATCAACCAGCATCCTGCCACTTTGGTGCCGAGATCAAGACAGGAGCAATAGAGTCCAAGGAGGGTTGCTGCCGCTTCTCAGGTCAGCTATTTCCTGTTCTCATGATCTCCCGATAAAAGAATGAGAGCCCAATCCAGGCATATTTACACTGCTGCGGGGAGACATGTATCAAAGACAAGACAGGTGGATGGAAGGCAGAGTAAGAGATCCCCAAGCAGAGGCTCTATGGAGTCGTTGAGCTGAGGATCGATGCCATCGTGATTCAAGCCGCGTCTGAGCCGCACGACTCTATCTGAGAGGCGTGACTCTAAGGCTCAGAACCAGAAAGCTTTGGCTAACAGTGATAGGAAAGATGCGGCCGGCGAGGAGCGCTTAGGGTCTCCAGACTCCAGACGGGCTCGAGCTCCGTATGCGCAAGATGAGGCGTAAACGGGCAGTGTTGAGGAACCCAACCCACCTGTTTCGTGGACGGTATACAGTCCAGTAGCGGCGGTCTCCGCATCAGGAATAGATCTTAGCTGTTGAAGTTAGCTCATGGGTAGGAAGCGGGTGACGATTGGGTAACGATGTCGAAAGCACATCGAGGATGCGGTGTGTGGGAATAACATACGCTAGATTCGGATATGTTTCCATCGTGGTTGACTTCAAGTCATGCTGCCAGCACCCGTCAGCCTCGTCAAGCGCGGTGGCTTTCGACGCAGCAGTAATGCTTCGCGACGAAGGCTGACGGACGATCTCCTGCTCAGAGCGAGAATAACAAACCTCGGGCTGCTGTTACTGTCCGCTGTCACCGCCGTATCCTTGCTTTACAACCTCTCCTATGTGTTCGCAACCCGGCATGCAAGTATTACGGAACTGAATATACACGGCAGCCTGGGACCTTGGAGTATTGCTGATACTATACAGCGGGATGCTGGTATACAGAAGCTGTCCCACCTGATCATTGTGCCTGGGCATGCTATATGGAAAGGGTCGGATCCCACTCGAGTCTTAGATGAAGAGGACTGGATTCTGGAGCCTTATCAAAGGGGCGGAGGAAGGGTCGGTGCTTTCCTTCAGCATATCAAGGGAGGGTACGTACTTCGGAGAGCCCCCAGATACAGGACTCACTCCGGATTTGTAGAGTCGAAAGGGCGCTGGGGGATGAGAGGGCGTTGCTAGTGTTCAGCGGGTAAGAATCCCTACTCGATAGACTACTGCACGAATAACACACTAACCTAGACGTAGCGGTCAAACCAGAACAGCATCCGTTTTTACGGAAGCCGACTCGTACCTCCGTCTTGCTATGGAGCAGGGCCTCCTTCCGCTGGGCTTTCTCCGCGCGACCACGGAGAACTATGCTTTAGACTCGTATCAGAACTTGTTGTACTCGATCGCGCGTTTCCACGAATACGTCGGGTACTACCCGGAGTTCATCTCCATTGTTGGCTACGAGATGAAGCGGGAACGGTTCGAGAATGTACACAGAACCGCATTGCGATGGCCAGCCGACAGGTTCCGCTACATAGGCGTGGATATAGCCGCTGATCACAGCGATGCGGCTATGCAAGGCGAGGCACGCTACCCTTCCGTTCCTCTCCTGATCACTGTGTTGACATCTGATATTGCAGCTGAACAACGCATTAATTCCGTACAAGAAGGATCTCTACGGGTGTCATCCGCCTCTGTCGACTAAACGACGCAACCGGAACCCTTTCGCGAGGTTTCACTCGTACTACACATCTGCCCCAGAATTGGCAGGTCTCATGAACTACTGTCCGGAGAGCGGAACTTCGAAAATATTCGATGGCCCTTTGCCGTGGGACAATCTGTGAGACCCTCGCGGAGCGCGATCGCTGGTTAGTTCCGAGCTGTATACCCGTCAGTCCTGGCGTTGCCTCCCTGCGAGGGGCATAGGGCATGGTTCCCCCTCGTATTCCGTCGTGGAGTATTCGTACCAGGTTCGACGAGAATCCTGCCCAGGAATCATGGGTGCGAGCGGGCACGAGCCTCCATTTCCGCACGGTTGTGGGTGCTGCAGGTTGAGGCGGGAGGGTAGACATTTCCAGAGAGAGCCATGCGGAGCCTTATGGACCATTACATGTCGTGTTCCATATACCTTTTGACGGCTATAGTCGGAAACAATGACGCTGGTAGCTCACCTTGTTACGTGACGTCGCTGTCGTCATGATAGTATCGCGCTAATGTCGTAGTCCACCTAGAAGTCGAAGCCGCGGTTCAAGCGAACTGGATGCACCCGCCCTGATACTGTTCTGAAACTCTGCGCCCAATTTAGAAGGTCGGAATGTTCCTGCTATGAGCGTTGCGGGGCGATACCATTTGATATACTTAGGCATTGGTGCAAGGCCATAACGCGAGTACTTGCAGCAGATATGGGATGTTCGGATGATCATCACCATTTGGAACATGCTCTGCCGTGTGGCGGGTCGAAAGAAACATATCCGCTTGTGGCGCAAAGTTTGATCCGGTATGGCCGCGAGGGCCACAAGTTTGTGATACGTACGGTGAGTCTGTATCTGAGCTGTGTGTATTCACCATTCCCGGTGAATGCTTTGTTCAATAGTATCTCCAGCAGCTGAATCATTATTGCAGGCCCGGGCCTCAACGAGACGTTAGCCATGTCTGCTCGTGACAGCACGCAATTCCAGCTCGTCGTTGGAAAGACGGAGGATAACAAGTAGCCTCTCCCCATGGATCCTCCTTGCTATCTTCCGTTATCTTGCAACGGGACATCTAGAACAAATTTATGCTGAAGACTGGTTTCCACCTGACTCAGATATGGGACGAGACAGACTTTCCAGCTCTCCTCTCCGCTGCCCTCGTCAACCGACACTGGAGTTCCGTCGCTCGCATGATCATTTACGAGTCGGTCAGGCTTGATGATGATCTTCAGTCAGCATTGTTCCTGGCGAGTGTGGAGGAGGTCCCCAACCTCGCCTTGCTCGTGCGTCGCTTGGACATAACAACTGTCGACCACTTGTACGAGGAGACCCGGTGTCACATCTCTCTGCTCCAACTATGTCCCAATATCCAACATTTGAACATCCATGGATATTAATGGAAGCTGGTGGATGAATTCGCGGAGGCACTTAGGGCATGCGTGAACCTCGAATCCCTCTACATTTCTGAATGGGGTTGCGGTATAGGCAAGCGGCCCCATTCTGCCCAATGCACACAATGTTCGAGATGATGAAGGGATGGCCAAAGATAGAGCAAGTTCTGTTTCAGGGCAGTGATATTCTAGATTATTGGGGTGAGGGCTTCGCCAGATTTCAACCTGTTCCTATCCGGACACTCCAGTGCTTTGCTGTTAGCTGCGACCTCAATGCGAAGCAGGTCGAGGTGATCACTCAGCTTGCACTGAATCTCCTTTCGTTCTCGCTGCGCTATGGCACCTTTCTGGATGGCCTCTCCATGGCCGGAGCCCTGAGGGCCTGGAAGACCATGCTAGTCAAGCTCGACCTCCGCTGCTCAACATATCGCTCTCTCAAAGACCACACCGAGTGGGATCACACAGCAGAAATCTTATGCAAGCTTTCTCTACTTCGAGTTCTAAGGGTTGCAGAGGGACTCCGATCTGAATACTACAAGGCTGCATTCCCGCCTTCGCTGGGAGAGCCTTCCATCTACATCCCATCAGCTTTCGAGCTACAATGTCTCATTGATGTAATGACATCAGGACAAGAATTACTCTCGCTCTGTTTGCTTGAGGTATACAAGCCACTTCGTATACCACTGGTAGATGATCCCGCAGATCATGAGTATGTTGAGACTGTGGAGGTGCATCTAGTGGAGATATGCTGCAGCATCGGTTGTAGTTGCGAGCTGCATCATGGCCCTTTGGTGTATTGACCATGTAGTGCTAATATATGAAATCCCGCGAATACAATACATCCATCAGCTTCTTTGCGACTGTCACACGGAGGATGCTCATTCTATGTTCTGACGCAAAGTGTGATACACAGGAAAAAGGGATTGATTGAACATGGAGAAGTAATTCGAAGCATAATGTAGGGCTATCTAGACAAGTTTAGACTGTGCCATGTACTCGTGTAGGCCTGCTCCAGGGGGGTGCATAATAAGCAGGTGGTGAACATCATTTATTGGAGGGCTTGAAGGGCTCTGCAGAGCGTAGGTAGAGCTGCAGCCACCATAACTAGAAGGGAGCAACGACACGACACTCTTGAACATCATGCATACCATGAGATTGGACAATCATCATGATTCGCGGCCACTTCAATGAACACTTGTGGAAGTGGGCCATTGCAAGCATGGCAGGACACGAGCCCTGAGTCCTGGGCTATAAGCTGTAAGACTATATATGCAAGGTTAGTGCTTATCTTGCATACACATGTAGACTATTGGCATTTAAGGCACCACCAGTAATACAGTTGAGTCTGTGAAAACCCATACCAATATGTGGATGTTTTGTAGACACTTTGGGACACACCCGGAACATAAATAGCATTTCACACTGTAAACAGTAATGGTGACACCCACTTGCAAGTTGGCTCACTGGTTATTGGCTAAATATATGAGATTGTGGGTTATGACCTCTGAAAATCTATGAGTTATCGGGCATCACAGAGTTATGGCTGTTTAAAGGGAACTGCAGGCATGGATATATGGGTTGCAGCATTTTACTCCCGCAGCTTCTTGGCACTTGCATTCCCACAACCATCATTGTTTGGTGCAGATCCAGTAAAGACTCTTCCTTTGTTCTCCAGGACTTATAATGAAGTACAACATGAAAAAACTCTAGTTTTGGTCAGAGTTACAGGTTGACTACATCAGAACTGGCTTGATATTGGTATAACAGATCCAGAAATAGCCCAATGGAAGTGTATATTCCAGTAATGCAACATTATAACAGGTATTTTCAATCTAAAAGTTGAGTCCATATCCAACTCCAGGACTTGCGACAATACCTGCAAAAGTAGTGACCCAACGCAGGATTAGAGTTCAGAATCAGCATGCTTACTGTAGGAAACACTTTGAGAGTTGAAACTATTCACATGATATCATTTTCTAAATTTATTTCCCAAGTCCAGCTAATGAGTCATGCTGTCAAGTGCTATCAATAGTACTTATCATACCATACCCAGTTACAGGAATATATTTAGAATTTCCGAGTATTTTTGTGCAAGTTCCTGACTTTATTTGGCCACTGAGGCTAATCAGTCATGCTGCGCAGTACTATCAATAGCACTAATAACATCACATCTGACTCCAGCAATATATACAAATTTTTGCTATTTTTTCCATTTTTTATGGCAGCCTGAGTGCCATGGTCGGGGCAGAGTATGGCTATGACGTAGTTGCACTGCAAATTTTGCAAAAGTGCATTCCAACTACATCATAGCTTGCCACGGTTAAAGTCCCAACTACAAAACTTTGAAGTCAATGGGGAGTGCACTACAAATGAGTGTGCAGCCAATCAGATTGCAAGAATCCCACCCGGCACGGAAATCTCTTAATTCGAACTCTGCCATAATATTCCCACAACAAGCATTCAGTAAGTAAACCAGTTGTAGTCATGGTTCGGAAAGACGCGCCCACAGGCCATCATAGAACAAGCATAAAATCACCAAAATATTTGTATGCATCCACTGTATAGTTTATATAATATATTTGAAAGGCCAGATTCTTTGAGGTCCATGCAGAAGAGCACTGTGGCAATCACTGAAATTTGGGACTACAAATCTCATTTTGTAGTCTCAACTACAAGCGGAGTATGAAATATGTGTAGTAGCAACTACATCTTTTATTCCCACAGTGTCTCGGCAACTACATTCCCACAGTACTCAACATTCAGCACAAGCCTGGTAAAGACTCTTCCTTCATTCCTCAGGACCAGTAATATAAACCCCACACATGTTGCTAGATACACACAACAGGCACGAATGATGTTCCCTACAACTGGACTCTTCAGGTGTTGGCAACTGGAAAGTTACCTATAGCTAAGGAACGGGTGGGTACCAAGAAATGGAAGAGGGGATGGCCTGGACTCTCTAGAACACAGGTTGCGCCCTCCGGGATGCTATATTTCTCTCCTCCCAGTCGACCCATAGCCTTTAATGCAGGAGTGCCCAAAGTCGTCTCCCATGGAACAAGCTCTGAGTCAGAGTAGAAGGGCATGCCGTTTGCTACGCGTAAGACATAGCCACTAGGCTTTTGGACAGGCACTTTCTCTACGGCACTGTGGAAATCTAGCATAAAGCATCCGCTGAAAGCCAGCCCTCCCTCCCAGAGTCAGATGGCCACCCTGTCTTCGGGATGTCAACAAGGTGGACCTCCTCACCAGGACCAGGCTTTTTCTGTAGGTGACTATGAGCACCTGCACGGATTCCAAGCAGCAACAGGAGAATAAACGCCAATAATCATGATGGGCTGCTTGACGCCCGTTCTGCAAAATGCTTTCTCGGAATTGCTCCACTAGAGCGTCAACTTCATCGTGGTCCTGAGGCTTTTGGCTGTCACTCGAGGGTCTGCCAGAGTCCTGCATGTGGGTTGCCTTGTTAGGTTTTGGTTGTATTGGATGCAGAGCCACTGGGACAAATAGGTATAAACAGCTTGACTATGTACTGAGCCACTGTATTTCCTTTGTTCCTTAGTCCGTGCAATTGACCTTGCCTTTGGTTTGTGTATGTGTCTGGGCCTGGTGTGCTTATGGCCACCCATCTTATGCTTCCCTGTTCTGCCTGCTGCTAACATGCCTGCCATATCACGATGTTGATTCCGGTTCGCGTTTTACAAGCTCCTTTAAGTTTGTTCTACATCTCAGAGAGACACGCGTGCGGAGTCTGTACATAGTGCATGCATTTGACAGATGGTAGAGTAACATATGAAAGTATTACCTTGCGACTAGCAAGGTCTCTGCTTGTCGGGAATTGAGCCATCAAAACTGTATTTGTTTATATTTGTTTGTGGCGTGTGCATTGTTGTTTCGCACCAGGTGAGACTCCGTGAGAGTCGGCAATGCCTGCCAGCCAAATGTCCGTGTGACCGTGCTTGTCACACGCTGATAAGCCTCAGGATTGTCTGACCCCCGAAAATGCGGACTCAGCACATCGTACAAGCCCTCCGGAGCTTATTCGCCACAGCATTCACATGCCTCTAGGCTTCTATGGGCTCTAAAGACTAGTTCCATTTAGCTCCGGCCTTCCTAGCATCCTCGAGGCGTACATGGACCCATTCCGCGAGTTATCTCCGCAAACAGGAGCTCCGGAGTGACTTAACCAATGCGACTTCTAGATGAATTAGCCCCGGGGCCCGCGGACACTTCTATCGAGGGGCATCATCCTCATTCCCAACCTCCAGCACACTCCCCCTCTCCTTTCCATCAAAATACCGAAGGTGCGGTGATAAGCCTCAGGATCGTCTGACCCCCGAAAACGCGGATTCAGCACATCATACAAGTGCCCCGGAGCTTATTCGACACAGCGCTCGCACGCCTCTAGGCTTCTATGGGCTCTAAAAGACTTTCTCTATTTAGCTCCGGACTTCCTAACATCCTCGAGGTGTACACGGAACCATTCCGCGATTTATCTCCGCGCACCGAAGCTCCGGAGTGACTTAACCAATGCGACTTCTAGCTGCATTAGCTCCGGGACCCGCGGACACTTATCAAGGGGCGTCGTCCTCATGCCCACCCTCCAGCACTCACTCCCCCTTGTTTCCGTCAAGATACCGAAGGTGCGGACGCATACGAGTCACCATGAGGCCAGCATCAGTCAGCAAGCGGCCGGAGGTAATCAGCACTTGACCGGCGCGTCACACGGAGTGATGGTACCGCTTGGATCAGGTGGCAGAGCATCAAGGTGAGCTCTAGGGGTTGGGACGAGCAAGTAGGAGTGCAAGGGAGTCGTGTGGTGCATGGTATAGCGTCGGCAAGTGCTGAGCAATCCTGTGGGTAGCGGTGGTTATTTGTTATTTATCTCCGGACGGTCGCAAAGTCATTCCTGTAGTATAAATTGTACAAAGTAGCGTACAGAAAAACAAGTTTCGACTTCACCATCTCAGAGAATTAGCGTTACGATCTCAGCGACCCGAGGAGTTCGAAAGCGTCGAACTTAGCGAATTATAACCGATCCTAGCTTTGCCAATAGGCCTGACTCGTCGAGTGAATTATCTCCGCCATCGATTCAATTAGCTCCGGTGAGTCTCACATAGCGAAATAAAATTAAACAAGTCTTTCTAGCGTTTCCTACTCCCGTGGGCCCGAACCTACACTCGGTTCCGTGGTTTGCGACTTTGATTGCGACTTTTCAGAGATAAATACTCCGGAGCGTCAACTAGCGTTTGTTTCAGGTGTCAAATTGTTTGTTTTATTTTTCTAGGTCTTCCTACGGACTACCCTACGGCGTCTTACTCCTCCTTTCCCCCTCAAACTATTAAATACCCCTCAGTTGTCTCGGACCGCCTTCACCCATATCACGGGGTTTAGGTTTATTTCTTTTGGTCCTTGGTGATTGTTGTGTGTCAGTGCATATCAACGTGCATCATTTCGCGCCACAGGCTGTTCTCCTCTGCCAACCTCGGACTGAATGATCTATTCCTGCACAAGAAAGAGAAACTTTGATACTTTATGCAGCTAGTATAATATCTACATTAGTATTGCTGTAATATATGCAACAAAGAAATTATTAAACGGCTAAAAAGCGCAATATGGTAGTCATGAATTAGTATTCCTCTTCCCATGAGTCCTCATACCCTGGGTCTGTATTATCTGTAGAAGCTTCCATAAAGTTAAAAGGATAGCCTTCAGAATACCTCTTAACTGCTTTGATTAGAGCATCAATCTTGTCTGCCTTCTTGGTTACTTTTGACTTGATGGGCACCAGCCTCTTGTCCTTAGCTATCCCTGCGTTGATCTCCATTTGCTGGTACTTCCAGAAGGGACGTTGTCAGACAATGTTATCGTTCGAATGCCAAACTGCGCTGTCGCCGCTCGCTGAATGTCGTTACCCTCCAGGCTGGAAGTGTACCACTACTACCAGCATCAAGCCGAAGAGACCTGTACATACAGGTCGGTCTTGGAAGGTCTGGTAGATGCGGACTTCAACAACTGGTTGGGGGAAGGAAATGAAGATCTATACGACATATCCTTCGAGCGTGCCAAGCACCTTCTGTTAATGGGAGAAAGGATGAGGGCAAGTATTGGGAGAGGAACTGTGTAGAATGCTCTAGAAGGGCTGAGAGCGTTCCATGATTGGCCAAGGATTGTTCCCACCTTATTGTTTATGCTTTTCCCATGCTATTGTTAAAGATTTTCTCATCCCTTGTTCTTGATTTCACATGCCCTTTTGTTTTCTTTCATGCTTTTCCCACCTTATTGTTTACCACTTTCCCATGCCTATTGTTTTGGCTTAGTCACCCAGGTTCTCAAAGCTTCAGGGATTGGCTGGAGTTGGATGACTCATACCACTCTCTCACACTATTGTTTACCTTTTTCTCACACTATTGTCTCCTCCCAAGTATCTTCTCACCCTATTGTTTGTAATTTCAAATTACTGTAGGGTATATAAGGAGCTCAGTAGAGAGAAAAGAGAGGATCAATCTATCTGGGATCCCCCAATAAAGCTATTTGCCTGTCAAGTTAATCAGACCTTGTCCCTACTGTGGGATAAGAATTGTCTGGACTCTGACTGTCTGAAGCACCTCAGAGTAGGGAAGGACTGCAGTACTGTCTGCTGTCTGCTTCAGTTAGCTTAAGTCTGTCTTGGAATATAAGACTGGGTTATTGGAAGTCTGCCGTTAGACTCCTGTGACCTGCGTTAGCTCTCTACCTTCATCCTCAGCTAGACTCTAGTAGTCAGCTACCTATTTAGTATCTATCAGATTACCACCACAATATCAGGGTCTGTGTTTATTGGAAACTTATCCTACCCCTCGAACACAAGGGAACTGCTCGACCAACGTTAAATCCAGCATTCTCTTGGGGAGCTTGACGACCTTTCCGCTTAGTAAATTCTAGGTGGATTTATATCTGTCGCAAGTTCTGCTGACAATGTGTTCTATCAAAACACATCGAAAATGCGTTACCTTGCAACTAGCAAGGTCTCTGCTTGTCGGGAATTGAGCCATCAAAACTGTATTTGTTTATATTTGTTTGTGGTGTGTGCATTGTTTTGCACCAGGTTTCTATCACTGCCGTCGGATTCAGTATCTTTGCTCTTGTCTCTGGAAGTCTCTCACTGCCTTAGTGTTGCCAAACTCTGGCAAGGATGCCAGACATTGAGAATTCAATTATTAAAACTTTATTGATTTGTGATTGTTTGTGGCAACAAGCATCCAGTGGAATGCTCATGCTCCTCGCTGACACCGCGGCCTACCATTTTATGCTTCAAACTGCTTGAAATCTTTGACCTTAGGATGGTATGATGTTACTATAGACACGCAGAGAAAGAGGACCGAAGCAAGAGTCAAGTCGCAAGGTACACGGCCGGCGATAGCCGGCGCTGCTCGAGTAGGAATCGTCGCCGCGAGTTGCCAGTGGCCGTGATGAAGCGCGTCTTACGTAAGGAACGCGTCTGTGGCGCGGCTTGCCGCCAGCGCTCTCCTCGACGATGCCAGTCACAGACTCGAGGCCTGTTTTCTCTACTTTAGCGTGCGGGTCCTCGCGAAACGTCCATACGGCGGTGCCAGCATGTCCGTGCCCGGTCGCAGGAAGTCCCAACGCGTCATGATGAACGGAAAAGCCAAGGAAAACAAGGTCATAAGCGACCTCTCACCATGGATCCTTCTTCCCATCTTTCGTTATCTCTCGACGGGCTACATTGATCCAATCCCTGTCAAAGACTGGTTGCCGTCTTCTTCCCTTACAACTCTGTCGCAAGGGAGGTACGAGAAACACTTCCTCTCCGCTGCCCTCGTGAATCGGCACTGGAGCACCGTCGCTCGTACCATCATATACGCCTCGGTCGATCTTGAAGACGAAGACGAGACGGAAGTATTTGCTGAAACGATGGAAGACTTCCCTGAGCTCGCGGCGCTCGTGCGTCGCCTCAACCTGGGGACGCAGTGCCATACGAAAGAAGAGACCTCGTGCCACATCCAGCTTCTCCGCCTGTGTCCCAATCTTCAACATTTACGGATACAGGGATATAACGGGTTCTTGCTGAAAGAATACGTGGAGGCACTGAGGGCATGCACGAACCTCACGTCTCTGTACATTACGCGATACGGGCTCCGCGACTGGCAGGGAGACTCCTTCTGCAAAATAGGAACGATGGTCGAGATGATGCAGGGGTGGTTTAAACTGGAACAAGTTTTCTTCCACGACGCTATAATCTCCTGGTGTGCGGACTTCGACCAAACCCAGCCCACTCCCATCCCGAGACTCCAGCGCATGCATATGGGCTGCAGCCTCGATACGGCGCACATCGAGGCGCTCAGCCGGCTCGCGCCAAATCTCGTCGTCTTCTCGCTCAGTGATAGCGGCTTTCACTCCGGGGGTTCACTGGCCGCAGCCCTGAGGGTGTGGAAGAGCACGCTAATCGAGCTCGACCTCCGCTGCGAGGCAGGCAGTCCAAGCTCAGAGCATTGGGATGCCGTTGCCGAACGCCTGCCAGAACTCTCCCGACTCAATATCCTACGGGTCGCCAAGGGTCTTCCACCCGAGCACTACAAGTCTGCGTTCCCGCCCTCACTCCGAGAGGTTTACGTCAGCCTCCCCTCGGCTGCCGACCTACAGTCTATTGTCGATATCCTTTCGTCGGAACACCGTCTGCCTTCGCTCCGTTTGTTGAGGACATACAAACCCTACAGTGAAGACTACGACGAGACCGTGAGGGTGGAGATATGTGCGAAGCGTGGCTGCCTGCTCAAATGGGGCCCTATGATGTATTGACGATACACTATGGTATGTTATGCTTCAGTTTGTCGCAGGGTGTTCTGATGGTTCGAAGTCCCGGTAGTATGCAATACATTGGGTCAGGAATACACTAATATACATGAGTATAAGCAGTCTTGTCGAGACCAGTAGATAACAATAAAGAACAACCATTATCTTCCATATTGCGGCCCTAGCAGACAACACAGCCGTAATCCTTCGCTATCTGGCGCGTACCCACAAACACGCTGTTCCTCGCCTCGAGATCCTCAATCTTCCTCGTCATCTCAACCATTTTATACCGATCGTCCAAACGGGCCTTCACCAGCAAGGGCAGCATCCGGTCGACCTCCTCCCACATCTCGCAGCGGCGCGCCCACTCGTTCACGCCGTCAGTGAACTCATTCTTCTCGCCAAACTCTGTCCAGCCCTCGGGCTGCCACCCCGCCGCCCACGTCGCGCCGCTCTCGACGCGGCACCCGAGCGGGCACAGCCGCGCGAGGAAGATGGTGACAGGCCCGGGCTCCTGCAGGCTCGACAGCCCCAGCGAGAGCCTGCGCAGGCGCTGAAAGGGCGGCGGCGTCGCGAGGGGCAGGTCCGCGGCGGTCGCGTCGACGTAGAGCCCGAGGAACTCGAGGTTCGGGCAGTGCCGCGCGAACGGAAGCAGCGCGCGCAGCGTCAGCGTGGACTTTTCCTGCGTGAAGGGCTCGCTGCAAAGCTTGAGCTGCTCGAGCAGCGGCCATTTCGTCGCGACGACTTCCATGTCCTCTTGGCTCATGTTCATTGGGTACTCGTGCAGGAGCTCGAGCGTCTTGAGCTTCGCGCAGGCGAAGAGAGGTGCGAGGGTTTGCAGGGTGATGCGCTCTTCGCTTCGCCGCAGGGGGGATCGCGGGTCTACGGCGACGACGTAGAGCTCTTGCAAGCCCCGGCAGTTGCGGGCCAGACATTCGAAGAATTGCTGGATCGCAGTGGCAGTCTCCATTACAACCGAGTGCACAGCGATCGTGGTAAGGTTCGACGGTGCGTGCGGAGAATCGAGTAGGTTTGTGCAGTCAGACAGAAGGCCATTCAACGACAAATCCCATAATGCCGGAAACGAGCCTGGGCTGAATGTGGGGGCGAGACACTCTACGTCTGAGCGGTAACCTTCACCTTGGCCCTTGACAGTTTCGAACTGAAGTGTACCCAGGTTTTGCAGCTTTGAGGCTACGTTCATCACCTCGGCCGTAACCCAGTACATGGGGAGTATGATCTTCTCCAATCTTGGCAGCCCGCGTATAAGGTAGAGAATATGCGGCTGAAATACCTGGGCGGACACAGGAGGACCCCTAACCCGCACGTCCAGGTGCGTTATGTTGGGCATCCGTGCAACGACTTTCTCGCAGAACGAATTGAGTTTCTGCAGACACACGGCGACGTAGCCCTCCGGGATAACGGGTATCGAGAAGGCCAGCTTGCGTACACGTTCGTGCATGAAGAGCACCGTGGCGTCGAGCTGTGAATAGTCATTGGTAAGCCACGTTAACTCCTTCAGCGATGGTAACATCCACAAGGAAGGACGGGTCCGTGCGAACACATCGAAAAGCTCCAGGCGTATAGTCGTGGACTTCTTGTATGTGTCGTATATGAGTGTCCGGACCCTCGACCCATACCGCACGAACCTGTCCCAGTCTCGTTCACCGGGCGTATGGTACCCTGAGAAACCCTGGCCGATGCAGTTAGCGGCGGGAGACCACGTGAGATCTCGATGCATGCCACTCACTGCGTACTCCCCATTGTCGGCCTGCCACAGGGGCCCAAGGAGACGAAACAATAGCGTCAAGTCGCTGACCTCTCCCCACAGCACGTTCAGTACCGGATCGCACCACGCCCGGCAGACTCTCGCGCAGACAGCGTTCGTTGCTGGGTCGTTATAGCTCAGTATCATGTCGCGGAGTTCCGGTATCGCTAGCACACGACGCACGGCAGTGTCGGAGAGGACGCCCATCGGTAGGGAATGTGGTGAAGGATTCGAGCCCTGTGGCATGTTTTGAAGTAGATATACAGCTCGAACAATGAGGAAATCCTCCGTACATCGCCGGCCGCCAGTAGCATAAACACTCAGGATCCACGTGAGAACACAAACCGTCACAGATCCCGTGACCATTACAGGTCACGATGTGGCTTATTTGTGGCATCCAGGCACGCGATATTTAGTGCGATATACCCTCACCATGCAAGCCGATGGTCATCTCGTGATACTAGACCTTCCGCGGTAACCATATCCTCGGCAGCGAGGTGCCATAGGCACCGGTAATATAACGTATGTAAACCATGTCTCCTGTAAACAACAGCCTGACCATTACCGCCACAATCTGCATTCACAGAGCACCTGCAAAGCTCTCACAAACGAATAGATAATACAGAAAATCAACGATAGATCCATTTTGCGCCAAAACCGAAATCCTGAACTCCATACCACGATCAAACACTCCCCATCAAAGTTCCCGCTTCTTCCCAATATCCGTCCTCTTCTTATAGATATCATACGCAGGTTGCGTCCCCTCCTGCTGCAGCTTCCTCGCGACGGCTTCAGCGCCCTCGAACACTCTTAGGAGGTTCCCGCCCGAGAGGCCCGCGAGATCATATCTGCTCCAGCCGCGCTTGTATAGCTCGGCGAACTATAGCGCGTTGAACGAGGGTGAGTGGCAGGCAAAGGATTACGACGGCTGCGGAAACGTACGAGCTGAGGATACTTCGACACGTCTTCCAAACCGCTGGGCACGTCTTCGATGCCATCGTAGTCACTTCCCAAACCGACGCTGATGTGTGGAACGAAATTAGCATGCCGGTCAACCATCATAAGCAGGGAAGTCGGACTCACTGTTTCTTCCCAGCGATCTTTGCAATATGCTCGACGTGGTCAGCAACAGACGCAATAGTGGCGTTGCCCTCCGCCCCTACGAAATAAGGCGCGAAATTGACCATAACCACGCCGTCCGTCTTGTTCTCCCCCGAGCCTACAAGCTCCAGGACCTACAACGGGGCAGAGTCAGAGCGCGGCCCTTGAAGTCGGGGGGTGCCGGAGCATGGCTCACATCATCCGGTACATTCCTGGAGACGTTCCAGATGGCTCGGGAGCTGCTGTGGCTCCAGATGACCGGCGCCTTGGTGAGCTTGAGAGCTTGTTTAGCGGTAGCGTCCGCTGTGTGCGAGAGGTCAACCAATACGCCGATCCGGTTCATCTCAGCTATGAGCGCAACGCCGATTTCACTGCACAAACACCACTAGGCAACGGTGCTTATCTGGAACACAGGACACGTACCTCAGCCCGCCGTGCAGAGGCTCAGGAGCCTCCAGGAATCCGCAGGAGTCCGCAAATGCATTGTGGCACATGTGAGTGAGTGTCACGTATCGTACGCCCAACTCATGGTATTGTCGGAGTACAGCGATGGAATTCCCGAGCTGGTGAGCACTGCGGTCGAGATGCGATAGTTCCAATACAGTTAACGAGTCACGTTCAGAAGCGAGGGGAACGGTAGCGAAACTCACCCCTCGACGCCGAGGAGAGACGCGATCTTGCCTTCGGTAATTGCGTCCTTGATGTCTTGAGACGAACGCGCGAGTTGGAACGTCTAAGCTTCTCGTGAAGCTGAGGTCAGATGGGAGGGGTCACGGACGTACGTTAGGGTACTTGTCAATCAGCAGCTTCGCAACGTCAATCTGCTCGAGCGTATCCCTGGAGACCGCAGAGGTCTAAGCATGCATGCTCATTGACCGTTACCCAGGGGAGAGACCTACCGAACCCTCCAGGTCGCATTCAAGAAGTCTTCTCCCGCGTCATACCCCGCGTGTTCGGGGCACGCGGTGTACACAGACCTGCGCACATAGTATTCAGCCAGAGAGTACAGACAGTCGGAACTGGCGACCCACTCACCAGAAAAACCCGCCCACTCTGCCCTTCCGCAGCCGCGGGATGTCGACATGCCCAGGCATCTCGTGCTCCAGGTCAACTGCGGACACGTTGTTCGCGTAGACCATCCGGACGAGCTCGGGGAGATCTACAGGGCAGAGGTACGGCCGTCATAACGCGCGAGAAGAGTTTCATGCACCATGAGTCCCACAGTTCCCAACGAAAGACATGGCCGGGACGTACCAATATGCCCATCCTACGCACCGAGCGACACGGCTGTGTCAGCACATCACCCCCGACCGAGCGAGCACGTCAGGCACTCACGATGACAGGAGACGCCTCCAATATCTTCTGCGCCGCCTTCAACGGGTCCTTGGGCAAGCTGCCCTTCCACGGCCACTCATGGTTCGTGCTCAATAGCAAGAACACCACCAAGCCCGCCACGAAGAGCACCGTCAACAGCCCATGCACGACCGCCCGGACCTTCGACATACGCGCCTCCCGCGCATGCGCATCCTGCGTCGTATCGTCCTGCGCGAAGTTGCGCCCGTTCGTGGTGGGGAGCAAACGGTCCGTTTCGTTGCTCATGATGGTGGTTGTGCTGAAAGCTTGCAGGTCAGACTGCGCTCGAGGACTGCACCAAGAGAAGTCGAGGAAGGAGGCAAGCCTTGCGCACTGTAATTAGCGTACTGATGACGACATAGCCGAGGTACTAATGATTATAATTTTTAGGTATCTTATCTGTGTCGTCCCTAGTACAAATTCTCGCGTCCTACAAGCTCTTGAAATTGTACCCTCACTAGATATTCCGCTGGCGAAACGAACACCACGCTTGAGGCTGGAGTGCCCATGGTGCAATGATCCCACGGTAAACTGGTAGACAGTAGCAACTTCCGTGAACGGGTCGGGGATGTATATTGGAAACAAATGTACAGTATACAGCTCCAAACTCAAACAACCATGCTAAATAGATAGTGCGTGTGAAGGTACGGGATATCAAGATGAGCAACAAGGAGGTAGCGGTGATTTTGAAGGAGGGAGAGGAAGAATCCGCGACCACCAGACGCTTACTTCTTGAGGTTGCCGATGACAGAGTCGGGGGCGTATCGGGGGATGACCTGGAACGACAATGAGATACAACGCCGACCAGGATCCATAACGCAATACACGTACCTTCGGGTCGTGAAGCATATTGAACTCCTCCGTAGCATCGCGGCCGGCGTAGAGAAGGATAGCCTTCTCCCCTCCGGGGTGCTCTGGCAAGAACTGCGCACAAATCAATACTCAGAACCGACCGATGAACTAGTCTCCACATACGCTAGTAACGTCCAACACCTGGCCGTTCACGATGACCCAGATATCATCCTTCTTGTTGTGCTTCGCGACCTCTTCCGCTGTGAACTCGCCACCCTTGCCGCCGGAGGACTTGCCCGCCGTCTGCTCACCCTTCGCCGTTTGCTGCTCCTCCCGCGCCTGCGACTGCGCAGGGGCACCACTGCCGCTCTCGAGATGCCCAGCAACGACGCCCAAACGACCGGCTGCTTTCGCCGCAATCGCGCCCGTGCGCTGCAGGAGGTACGCCGCGGCCGAGTCACCAGATACCCGGCCGAACACGACACATCCCAGCAGCGACGACCCGCCAAGACGGTTCGCGCCGTGGACACCGCCCGCGACCTCGCCTGCGGCGAACAGGCCGTTGATGGGCTTGCCGTCCTTGCCCACCACGCGCGACTCGGCGTCGATCTCGAGCCCGCCCATGGTGTAGTGCAGCACGGGCGTCATGATCGCGACGTTGAAGACGTCATCCATCTTCCACTCGCCCGTCGAGAAGAACTTCTTCCCGAAGGGGTCCTTCTTCGTCTTCGCGATGACGTTGTACTCGTCGAACGTCTTCTTCAGCTGCGCGGGCGGGATGCCGATCTCCTTCGCGAGCGCCTCACCGCTCTCGAACCGCTTCATCAGCCCGCGGCCGACGTAGTGCTTGCAATGCCACTCGATCTCTGAGGACGCCTGGCCGTTCAACACGAGCCTGATCGGGTACTAGGGGACAGTCAGCCGTGTGCACTCGCAAACTCGACCATGTTGCCCCACCTTGCCGTTCTCCCACATCTTCCCAGTAACGTAGTCACGGTGCTGCAGCTCATCCACAAACCGCTTGCCCTCGTTATCAAGCAACAGCCCGCCAACCCCACGCAGCGCCTCCGCCGCCAAAAATTTGACCTTCGCATCGGGCTCATTCGGGTCGACCAGACCCGTCGGGTGCACCTGCACCTTCTCAAGGTCGATCGCGCTCGCACCAATAGCCATAGCGAGCTTGTGCCCGTCACCAGTACAGTGCTCGCCGTTCGTCGTCGGGAGCTCCCAAAACTCGGGCCGGTGTTTCTTCAAGAGCGAGTCGCTCGTAAAGTCCGCCGCATACCCACCCGTCGCGAGGATGACCGGCCCGTACGCGGTTTGCGTCTGGCCGTTATGCACGTACTCGACGCCGACGACCGACCCGGACTCGTCTTTCAGCAGCTTGCTCACACGCGCCTTCTTCTTGATCTGCACGCGCTCGGGGGTGCTCTGCGCGAGGTCTTCGAGGCGCTCCATCTGCGCGTACGTGATCACCATCCCCGGGAACTGCGCGCTCCCGCGGTGGGTGCGCGGCTGGCTGTGCCCGCCGAGGCGCGCGACCTTGGACAGGTCCAGCCCGAACTTGTTCTGCAGCCAGTTGACGGCGTCGCCCGAGCGCCCGGTGAGGACAGCGATGAGGTCGTCTCGTGCCAGCTCACGAGCCTGTCGGGCATATTAGATTATACGATTCCACCAGCTACGGCCGCAGGGACTACGCACCGATTTCTTTGTGTCCTCGAAGAATATCTTCGCATTGTCCGGGATCCCGAGCTCCTGCTGCGTCGCGGTACCAGCTCCATTGATACCAGACGTCGCCTTTGTCGAGTTTCCTCCCATAAATCTATTCCATAGCTCAATCGGCCGCTGACAAACCTGAGTAATCTAACACTCACGGCTGCTTGTCGAGCAGCAGGACGTTCGCCCCACGCTCGAGGAGCGTGTGTGCAGCAGAGAGGCCAGCAAGACCACCACCGACGACGATAACTTGGGCCATTGCGATGTGAGACGGTGGTGAGGTGGAAGGGAGAGACAGAGCAGGAGGCCCGTCGGCCCAGGTTGCCGTCTTATACCCCCGACCAATCACAGGTTAGGGTTTATTATTTTGGCATGTGATTACCCCGCAGGCACCGGGTTGCGCGCGCCTCATTTGTATTTCTACCGGCTGGAATCAACAGGCTGCGAGTCGTCTGCGACGGATTGTTGGGCCTGCAACTCGCTGTATGAGGATTATTTACCAGTTCGAGCAGACAAACCCTAGTAGACAGTCATTGGTGCTAGAAATTCGTCCGGATGTTACCAATTTAGACGGCGCGGGGGACCGAAAGCGTTCCTCGTGAACGACACTGCACCGGCTCTCGCTCATTCCGGATCACATCATCCCCAACACATATTCAGTTGACCAGCGGATACAAATACAAATGAGGACGTGGATTTGTAGTCGGCCTTGCTCAGAGGCCAGAAAATAATGACCCCAATGAATGTGGACGGGTGTCGTGCCGTGTCTCAAGGAACGTCGAAGTTAAGCAGAGACCAGGACTCCACGTTATACTTAGACGAATGCGGGGAGCCGTATACTGACCATACAGAGCGGACGTCCGCCATTCCCTGGGACGCGCCAACGCATCGCCTATGGCATTAGTCTTCAATCATTGGAAGTGTTTGCACGATATAGTATACATAACGCAGGCACCCGCTGAATAATCCGTGGAATATGCCATATATTGAGCGGAGCTGACAGACATAATATCAGGATCAGGAGCACGCGTGTCATCGTAGCATAGAAACATACCGCTCCGCACCTCAGTTCCTCCCCCACCTCCCGCCGCCGGGCGCATCTCTCCTCGCACTCTCGTCCCACCTCCGTCGATCCCGCTCCTGCTCCCTTTCCGCCTCTCCCCGGCCATACCCCCCAACATCCCTATGTCGCCGGGGTGGCGGCGTGCGCGACCTCGATCTCGACCTTGACCAGCTCCTCCTCCGCGTCGTCCTCTCCCTACTAACCAACCGATCCCTCGACCGATGTCTGTACTCCCTTGGCGAGCGCGAGCGCGACCGGTGTCTGTACTCCCTAGGCGAGCGGGACCGCTCCCGCCCCCGGTACCCCGGCGAGCGCGACTTCGAATCGCGGTACCTCCTCCTCCTCTCCCTGTCTCCCTCCTCGTCGCTATCATAGTCCCTCTCGCCGCGCTCGCGCCTCTCGGCCCTGCGCCGTTCCTTCTCCGCCTTCTTTCGTCGCTTCTCCTCCTTTTTCCGCCGCTTCTCCTCTTTGCGCCGGGCTTTCTCTTCCGCGGTTTCCACAGTTGTGCTCGCGTCTCCGGGTGGGGGAGACGCGCTCGTCCCCGGCTTCGCAGCGACAGGGACGGAATTCGCGCCAGACGCCGTGGCACCCGCGACTGGCTTGGGCCCGCCGAATCCTCTGCATAACGAAAATGAGCCGCCAGAGTCAGGTTCCGTGGTAACAGCGACAAAACGCACAATGCAGCAGCTAGCGCCTCCGCCTCCTGCTCCTTGATCCTCTTGATCTCATCCAGCCTATCCTGCTCCGTCCTCGTCACATCCCGATTGTACCAATGCACATCCTTGTTCTTCTGCCAGCGGCCGGTGGGGGCGTTGATACTGTGTCCTAGGTAGTTCTACGTAGACGAACGATCCATCAGCTCAGGCTGCTCTGCATACCATACAGCTGTCGCAAGCGTACCTCGCGGTCCTTGTCGGCTGAGACGTCCGCCCACTTGAACTCGGCCTGCCCGCCTCGAGTGCCGCCGCGCACGGGCTCGAACATAATTGCAGTTGTACTTGTAGTGGTGGCTGCAGTATGTAGGCGCACGGCAACCGCCGGTATTTGTCGGACGGAATCTTGAGTCAGCGCTAAAAATAGATATCCTCTCATCGAGAGTCAGGATTGTGCATGATTACTTAGAGCACTGGGTCTGCTTTCATTTCCTCGTTCTCTCTGGAATTTACTATTATGTCGAGTGGAAGTATGCCTGGAGAATATCCCGGGACGTCGATTCCCCAACAAACGGAAGTCAAGACTCGGGTGGTTATCGTCGGTATCGGGTGAGTAAACGCATGTACCGTCTGGTAGCCCAATACCCGTTCCAGGTAATGAAAGCTGACTGCTTGGAATTTCTGTCACATTTAGAGGAGCGACGTGCTCTGGAAAGACAACACTTGCGAAGCACCTACTCCGGATCCTCCCAAACAGTCTGATAATACACCAAGATGTGCGTACCTCACGCACGATACCCTGATCACGAGACCACCCTCCAACCTTCCCCCAGGACTTCGCACCGGTACGCCCCCTGCCTGTCTCTATCCCCCTTTCACCCAACCAACTACTGCCAGCCGCAAGAGCTCATCCCTATCCACCCCGAGTACAACGTGCAAGACTGGGACGCCCCCGAGGGCGCGATCGACTGGCCGCGCCTCGAGTCCTTCCTGCGCTCCGTCAAGGCGACGGGCGAGATCCCGCCCGAGCACCGCTCGCACGACCACCTCAACGAGCAGCGCGACGTCCCCGTGCGCAGTGAGACCGCGCAGCGCTGGAAGGCTGCGTTCGAGGCGGCCGCGCGCGCGCGGGAGGAGAAGGGAGAGCGGATCGTGTGGGCGCTGCTGGACGGCTTCTTGCTCTACTGGGACAAGGTGCGTGGAGGCAGTGGTGAAGTGGGTAGGGCCAAGCTGAGCGGTTGTGCCACAGGAAGTCGTGGATAGCTTGGACGTGCGGATATTCCTGCGCGTGCCGTATGACGTCCTGAAGAAACGCCGCCACGAACGGCACGGGTACCACACAGCAGGTTAGTCGCGCGCATACACCCTATTCCCCATGCTAACCGCGCTCCCTCCCTCCCTTGCCCCCCCCCCTCACTGCTCTTTCCCTCCCCGCGTTCCTTCGCCTCTTGGAGTGCAATCCGACCCAGAGGGCGCCCTCTGGCGCGACCCGCCGAACTACTTCGACCAGATCGTCTACCCTGCGTACGTCCGCGCGCACGCTGGCGTCTTCGCCGGCGGCGACGTCGAGAAAGGTGCGCCGACGGATAATGTGGCGGACCTCGTCGTGCTCGAGCCGCTCGCAGTCGAGAACGGGATGGACGGGATCGTAGACAGGGCATGCGAGGTGCTCGACGGGGCCCTGAAGAGGCTCTAAGGCTCGTTTTGGTTCGGTTGGGGTGGAATGGTGGAATAGATTAATGATAGACAAGGTTTGGACAAGGTGGATGTATCTTTATTCTGTAAATCCGTATACTGGCACTCATAGAGACGTCACGATGACATCGAGCTGTTCGACGGTTCCCCGCAACGCGGTGAATTTCTGTTGCTAGTGCTGGTAGGCCCGCCTCCGGTGCACTTCGAGGCTTGCTGGACTGTTCTTCGCGCCAGTCAGCGTAGTCAGGCACCCTGTCACTTGTTATACGATGCCGCTAGAGCCATGGCAGCTAGCGCATTTCTTTGCCACGCCTGTCGCCATAAAAACCCGCCTCGAAGGAGAGTATGTACTGAGGGTGCTGCCCTGATATCTCTATCCGCCCTCTGTGCAAGAGCAATTAGGGGAGGCACCCTAGGGAAATGAGGTCCTAGTGTCTTGGCCTGACCTGCCGAGAATACTACTGCCAGCCTGCTACTACCGCCACCACAGTCACGCTACCTCTCCTCGTGCCCATCTTGGCTCGCCTCTAAACGCTGATTCCAGAGCGCTCGCGGAGGGTGAGGCACAGATTGCATGGGCTGTTCATGATCATGTCTGAAACGGTCACCGGTGAGTACAAATCCCCTGTAACCGCCTACTCATGCAGGTCGAACATTCGTATGTCCAGTACCCCAGTCCTACCCAATAATCAATTCCGAGCCTCTGAGTGGTCTCAGATAACAGTATTATCTTCCTGATCTGTGGACTGGCGATTCTCTCCAGCCGCAATGACGTTATTGTACATACTCCTCGCTCTTGTCTTATTTTTACTCACCTTTCACCTGGCTCATGTTTATAGGTGCCCCACTTTGCAAACCGAGTCTTCGACGGCTCATCCAACCTCACGCTAGGGCAGATCAACAAGCTTCCTCCAACGTCGCGGGACGACAGAAGCCCATGGCACCTCAGCGAAGCAAGCAATTTCATTCGATCGTTCATCTGCTACGTCCTTCCAAGCCCGCGAATGTCCGTCTTGCAGGATAAGGTTAGCACGCTGACCCACTCACGCATGATCGAAATAACCGACCCACCTCTTGCAGATCGCTGTGCTGGCATTTATAGCCCCCCGTCTCCGTTGACCGCAGCCAGCTCCATCAGTGCACTGTTCTTGCCGATCCCTGATTGACAGGAGATGTCGATTGACTTTATTCGCAGCGCGGGGAACGACCCCGGGCAAGACGCAGATCTCACTGTGGGCACTCGTCGTGTCGTCGGCGGGCGCTGCGGTTTGTTCGCTGGTTGACGAGGCTCAGTGTATCCCTCACGGGATTTGTCCGCTGTGCTATCGGTTGCGGGACGCTCGGCCACCACGTTCATCGTTAGGTGAACATAGCTTTCCTCGGCAATGACGCGCAGGTGAATTATGACCGTGATGTAAGGTAAGTGGACCTCCGAACACGCTACTCCTTGGACTATCTTCCAATATCACTCCCAATCGCGTCACCGCCACTAGGAACCGCTGTGCCTCATTCCTCGCCGTAAGGTACCCGCGCCAGATACCCTCCACTGACCAGCGCCGCCACGCTCGCATTCGTCTCGTACTGGGTCCCCTGTCCCGGCTGGCCGAACCACGGCGCGATTGGGCCCGTAAGCACCACGAACTCCTTCGTCACATTGTACAGGTGGTAGCCATACGGGTACGCCGGGTCCGCCGTGTTCATCGCGGCGGGGTACAGCGCCCTCTGCGCGAAGGGCGTCCCGAACGGCGCGAGGTACCGGCCCGTCTCCGCGCCGAACCTATCCACCAGCAGCCCCACGGGCAGCGTCGTGTTGCCCTCAAGGGGCAGCCGGTTGGTGGTCTCCTGGAACCCATCGACGGGCGGGAAGACGAGATACGTCGGCACGGTTTTATTGATGTACTGGTCGATCCAGTCGGCGGGGCACAGCCCTCCCAGAGGCACGTAGTTCTCGAAGAGTGTGTTCAGCGGCGGGTTGTGCGGGAGGGCATCTGGGCCGAGGCGGGAATCTCCGCAGAGGTAGCGGTTGTCTGCGGTTTGGTTTGTGCCCGCACAGTAGTTGGGACCGCGGGGGCAGATGTGGATCCCTGGGATGTATGCCCTCTGTATGGAGGAGGTGAGCACAGGTTTCGTCTAGAAGCAGGAGACTCGGGTGCTAACCCTGAGCGCGAGCGGTGATGCCAACGCAACGCTTGCAGCGGTAAAGAACGACAAGAGCGTGAATGAAAGACGCATGATGTTGTGTCAGGGAAGACCACTTTGAGGTGAGGAGAGAGCAAAGACGGCGCAACTGGCCGTTGCTCTCGAACAGACCGAGCTGCAGTATTTATAACGAAGAGCAGTTGCCCGCGATTCATGATCAGAAGCGGTTGACCTGGGACGACGTCGGTGTCAGTGAGGAAGCGAACATGACGCGACGTCACGCACCCACCAGAATACTTGGATGTCCAGCAGTCGGATTGTAAAGGGACATCGGTATGCAACTGTCTATGCATCATCCCCGGAACTGGTGCAGGGTACCAGCAGGAGCCAGGCAGTCAAGCGTCAAGGAGTATCAGGTCCTCATCCGTCGAGAGACCATTCACCTTGAGGATGATGACTTGATGCCCTGAGACGCGAGCTTGCATGGAAGCTACATACTGTAAGCATAAAAGTACTGCTGCCCCGTCCATTCGACGTCCATCTGACGTGCGAAACTCTGAATCTTTAGCGTCCCGCTTCCGCCGCCCATTAGCCAGCCCTTCGAACCTCTTCTGACAAGTTTCCAACGGTACCCCCCATTCTTACGCAGAAATAGTCGGCCAATCCGCAGGTGAGCATTTAGTGATCTAACCTTTGGTCAGGTTTCTTCGGCGTTATTTCTCTCCAAGTGTGGCTAGTACATACCCAGGTCATCATGATTAGCTAGCTACCAGTATATTACTCAAGTTAGAGTACTCAGACCCGAGAAAGGGGATGAGACAAGGAAAAGCCGGCGATCGTACACAGTGCAATGCTTGGTACAATTCCCGGTGGGTTGGCGGCGGCGAATATTAATGCCGTGAAGAAAGGTGAGGCTCAGAGCGCGGTGGCGAAGCCATGGCCACGTGTCTTCGGGATGCGACAAAATTCGGGCTACACTACCCCACTGGGGAACAAGAGATAGGGATGCGGTCGGCGGGCATGACAAAAGCCAAGCAGAAACGCGTAGAGAAAAGACGGCGCGTAGGCGCTGAGCAGAACGGGGAAGCCACGGAGCGTGCTCAGCGCGTAGATATCTTATGCCTCGTTAGCTTGTAATTGGCTCGACATTCCATTTAAGACAGTTGCTCGTCTACTAAGTCTTATTTAGGAGGCGCAGTATCAAGCCTAGCTCGACATAAGTCTGAGCCGTTCGTAGTCAGACTTATGCACCATTACGAGTCCGTATGTAGCTGTGCATTGGATACGGGAATAGATATACCTCCGTGATCACGGCTTTCTATACTTTCCCGAATTGCCACCTCGGAATTTTGAGTGGGTGTTGCATAGTCGCAGCCTGGACGCAATCTCAGAGGATGCTATTCAAACGATGGACGATAGCTTTGGAACGAACACATCGTAGAACCTGGTTTACTCGGCCGGCCATCTGTCCATCGCAAGGTACACCGCTGTTAACTCCTTGGGACATCATCTGTCTTGTGTGGTCTTTCGTAGGGTCGCTCACTCGTGGCAAACAGACGAGGGCGTAGCGGTGTAGGTTTCATCCGTTCTCATGCTAATGGCAACCCACATCAGCCCCGGAACGGCTTTTATCCCCCCTCCTAGGGTATACAATATGAGGGCTTGATCATATATCATATACACGGGTGACAGCGAAGCCATGGTTCCAGGTGCTCTTACGATTCAATCCGCAATACGCCTGACTTCAGGTGAGTCCAAGTTGTCAATAGCATTGGGCGGCAGGGGACAGAGCGCTTGTTTGTGTTGCCAAGGTTATTTTATACCTCATTTGGGATTCGGCGTGGGCTACGGATACGGAGGCGCATTTGTCGATCCCCGAAGCGCTACAAAGCCATGCGTTCTCGAAGCTTTTAAAGTCGGCTACAGGTGGGTTCAACGCTGAAGACTGACATAGCTTCAATGACTAACTTGTTCTCGCAGGTTAATTGACACGGCTCAAGTGTACGCGAATGAAGCAGAAGTCGGTCAGGCTTTCCGTGAGAGTGGTTTGAAGAGAGAAGAGGTCTTCCTGAGTAAGGATGCCTCGCGTACTCGGGAAAAGACGGTTCAACCAATACCCACTAAACTTCATAGGTACTAAAATATACAGCGCGTCCCATGGGTATGAGAGCACCCTAAGTGCGGTTGATGCCTCCTTAAACAGAATGGGCCTAGGTAAGAACATTGTGCGACCTCATCGCGTGCTGTTTTAATCGACCATGTCTTTCACAGATTACGTCGATCTTTTCCTCATCCATGATGCTTCCTCCGGAAAGAAGCGGCGACTTGACACCTACAGAGCGCTTCTTGATGCAAGAAACCTGGGCAAGATCAAAAGCGTCGGCGTCTCTAACTAGTGAGTACTGCGGTTGACTCGCGTCGGGAAGACCACTGGTTCATTATTGGAATTTCAAGCGGGGTCAAGCATTTGGAAGAGATCAAGGAAGCAGGGTTCGACATGCCCGTCGTCAATCAGATTGAGGTATTTTTTACTCCTCTCGTACGCTCAACGACAGCGTCTCCTCATCGCTGCTTATTTTCTTGTGTGGCAGTTGCACCCTTTCTGCCAGCAGAAAGACATCGTGTCTTACTGCCAGGAACATTCCATCGCAATTGAAGCGTATTGTCCAATTTTGCGTGGCGATATGGACCATCCGGTTATCAATGAATTGGCCAAGCAGGTACGAAAAACGTGGTAGACCACTGATCTACTCAAAGCCCTGCTGATCAATCTCAATCCAGTACAACCGCGACCGGGCGCAGATCCTCTTACGCTGGTCTCTCCAACGAGGGTAAGTTCTCGCTGCGCCTCCAATTTACTTAATTGACGAGTGTATGTGAAATAGTTTCACCCCATTGCCAAGGTCGTCCAAGCCCGAGCGCATCCGGTCAAACGCGCAGATCTTCGACTTTGAGCTGAGTGAGGATGATATGGAGAAGTTGAACGCGCTGGATCGAGGGAAGGCGGGTTCCATTAGCTGGAACCCGGTTGATGTCCCTTAATGGATTGCAACAATGCTGTGGTATAGGTTTGCTGTACGTGAATTGTATGGACGGTACTGTGGCATATATTTGTTGTACGTGTATTCATCAAGATCGTGACAATAGCTTGGATATCTTCACGTGCGCTCGGCCATGAGTAATAACGTACATTATAACCACTTGCATCACTAGAAGGTCCGAGCCACTTCTCTGCGGCCTCGCATCGCATCGTATCCGCTCCAGATCTTCTGTTGTTCGTGTGCTTTCTGGAGTGCACTTAGGACCGAAGCAACAAGTGGACGCCTCTCCCTATCTTGGTGCCAGCACCTTTCCACAACCGCCCAGAGATAGTCGGTTAACGCGACTGCTGTTTCATCATCAGGTCTGGACGGCCGTTCGCGCTTGTAGACCTTGAGAATAGCCGCGGTATCCCGCAATCCTTCAAATGGTACTCTGCCAGAGAACACCTGCATGTCCTAGGACTAAGAATGAGGTTAGAGTAGCAGAGGATGCGATACGCACCTCGTACATTACCATGCCCAGGGCATAGATGTCGCTCTGAATGGTATAAGCTGATCGCTGACAGCCGTGGTCAGTCGGCCACAAAATTTCGGGAGCCATCCATTTCCATGTCCCCGCCATTTCGGAACTTGATAAGACGTGGCTGACAATATTCAGGTTGGCGTCGTATGCCGTCCTAGTTAACCCGAAGTCCGCGAGCATTGCACAGCCCCGCTGGTCTATAAGAACATTTACCTGTGTCATGGCATTAGGTTAAGACGTTGATTCGAGGGGTCAAAGGGACTTCACGTACACCTTTCAGATCCCCGTGGGCAATACTGAGCGAGTGCAGATAATTCAAGCCCATCCCAACGTCAACGAGCTAACCTTAGCAAGTCAGTTCGTTTCCGAGCGACTGTGCGAGCCTGGCTGGATGCCATACCAGTCGCAGCCGATCCTCTTCTGGATTTTCGCGTAAGTGATCCACCATATTTCCACCATGCATCCACTGGCTGACTAGGCAAAGACAAGGTCGATCGCGATATGTGTGAATTCCAAGTCGATTCGTATCAGACACCCCGATGAACTCTACGATATTGCGGTGATCCAACTGCTTCCATATCAGGCCTTCTTGGACGAATCTCTGTAAAGGCAGGCGTGTTACCGAACGCCGAGTAACATAATCTAGCAAGGTGCAAAGGAGACTGACCTTCCTGACGGCGTTAGACTCATGTCCATTGATAGCCCTGGAAAGAACCTTAATCGCAACGTCGCGTCCCCTGTATCGCCCGCGATATAGAAAGGCAAAGCCACCTTCAGCCACTGGATTCTCGCTTAGTCTCTGTAGCCCTTCACTGATGGAGTATTCGGACGGGAGTCTCTCAGCTAGTGCACACTGCACCTGAAGCCGACGAAAGACATGAGAGTGGATGCGGCTTTGTAGGTCAACGAGGGACAACGCCTATCGATTGCGCAACCTCTTCATTAGTGCAAGACTTAGTCATTACGCTTAGATACGGCTGACCGTCTGTAAGTCATCCAGTGATAATGCAGCTTCCTCAATATTCCGGCGACTTGGAGATGCTGAAGGCGACGGGTTGGAATCTCTGCTTGCGCTTCGGTAGAGTGCATTTGGGTCGCGCCCGAGTGATTTCATGACCGAACGCTGGCGTTTGAACAACATGTTTTCTCGTTCGACTACAGAAAGGATGTGTGACAGCCCCGGTCGTTTACTGGGCTGGCGATCCCAGCATCTGGACATAAGTCGCCAAATCTCATCACTGAGACCGATGTTAGGCGTAAGTTCGGGTCGATCCGGAATAATGCACTGCGTATAGACGAGCACAACATAATCCAGCACCGCTGCGTACTGATCTGCGAAGGGTCGATCTCCGGTGAAGATCTATTTATCGTAAGTCGCTTTCATTGACCAGACTACACAACACATACCTCAAGCATAACCATGGCCAATGCGAAGATATCGCTTCGAGGGGTCGGGGTTCCACTGTCGTTGAGCAGTTCGGGTGCGGTCCACCAGACCGAGGCAGCACTCGGACTGGGTATTGATGTTCTTTCTGAGTCCTTATACGACCACAACCTCGTCTGAGAGAAATCATACAAACAGGCGCGGGAATCATGATTAACGAGGATATTCTCCTGTAGAACAGTGGGGCCTTGGTGATCGTGCAAGGTACGATAAAACACATTAACCTACGCCTCGCAGGTCACCGTGCACCAAACCCATGGAGTGAAGGTAACCCAGGCCTGAAATGCAATCCAGAGTCTTCGGCCGTGATGAGTTTGTGCTAATATGGAAAGATACACACATACCAACTGGAGCCTATTGGCGACGGGATTTTCAGTGAGATATTCCGTCACGCTCCCCTGTGTTGTCCAGTGTGATATCATGCACCGGGAAGCGGCACCTTGTGAATCAACCGTGTTGTATAATTGTATGCTCGAGACGCCAACAAGTTGAACGATGTTCGGATGCCTCAGATGCTTCCAGGTGACTACCTCTGCATAGAATATCTGTGAAACTCGTGAAGCGACGCGTAATCGCGACTATTGGTAACTTGGACCTACACGTTCCATTTCACGGTTCTGTGCATCGTCATATGACCGCATGACTTTGATAGCAACATCTTCATATCCCAATTTGCCCCGGTAAATATCGGCTGAGCCGCTCGTTGTGTATGAATTGCCGCCCTTCTCGACAGCCTGAGAGCCGTCGATACCGATGCAGCAGGGAAGAATACGAGATCGACTGCAAAGATCACGAAGGGATTGCAAGCATACAGTGTAGATGTGCGTATCCGGTTCAGTGTCATCTAGAACCTTCACGGCACTCTGTGAGCCTATGTGGTGGATATCCCTAACGACGATGCATACCCAGTCGATCAGATTCACAAGCTGGCTTAGTTCTTCGACGCTCAGGGTCATCTGAAGGTGCTGTCCCGACAACAAGACGTCCAATATAACCTCCTTCAGACTATCTGACTCTTGAAGACACTCCTCCAGCCTCCGCCGGAGGTCCGGCTGGGGAACCTGGTGGTAACCCATCAACATTCGGGTACATTACAAAATTAGTAACAACGCACTGTATCACGCATGTGCTTTGGGACTCTATTGCTGAACTGCTTCAAGGTCTGCTCAACCGAAGGCCCGTATATGAGTAGATGGAGTGCATCTAGGTTTGCCCATTCTTCTATGTAGCCGAGTAAGTCTTGGTACCAGCTGCTCAAACAAAATTGTCAGCAGAGCACAATTCGGGATAACACCACCCGATAACACACCGTCTCGCTTGGGAAACATCAGACAGATGTATGGTGACCAAATCATTAGCAACACGATGCGAATATTTATCGCAGATGTCGAGAAGCTGGAAACAGGCCCTCTGTCCTCTGGCGTCAGTTGCACAACAGGCATAGCGAGCGCATGTCACTTTCCTTGTACAAGCGAAGTGGTCTTGTAGCATCCTGAAGTTTGAGGTAGAGTTCAGACAGGTCTTCATTAGCGGAAGGGGTTAGAGAGACGTAGGTTCTAGGGCGAGCACTCATCGAGACGGCAGTTTACCCGAGGGGAAAAGAGGTCCTGGGGATAGGGATTCTAAAGTACTGATAGAGCATGCGTCGGGTGGAGTCGGGTGAATGCATAGCAAAGCTGCGCGTTCACTGGCACCCCGTCATCTGCGGCACCCGACTGGCCTATGGAGCCAGGACAACGACGATTAAGATCGCCGAATTGAGTTAGATCCTCTGTTTGTGCATTCAACACATACCCTAATCAAGTATCGAGTGGTCCATCCGTTAGATCCATCGCAGACAATGTGGTACAAGAAAGCCACGTACGCAAGATCCGCAAAGGGATTGGTCTCCCGCAACGATATAGATCAATACCGACTGTCAGTCTACAGATCAAAGGTTTTGACTATGACCTACTGGATGCGTCCTGGGTAGGGATGAGTGCTCCTACACAATTGAAGGTTTTCAACTGATGGGGTCTCCGAGTCCCGAGAACGGCTCACGCCACTGAAGTCGACCTAGTCCACCAGGGAGATACCACAGCTCTGCTTGGATCATACTCGCGACTACGTTCGCGGCGTCATTACATTTCGTTAGCGCAGGCGGCGGCATTGTATGATATAACGATAATCAAGGTGGCAATCCCTGTAGAAGGCCGTGCATCATTGGAGCACGTAGCATAGGTAGAAAGCGTGACCTGATGGACACTGCATATCACTTCGGAGACGCCGGTTGTGTTGCTGATCCCTTTCAGACTTCGGGATGCAGGAGATGTATTTCCCCCAGAGAAGCCGTTATGACAGATATCGTGACGACGTTAGTGAGCGATCACAATCACCCTCCATACTAAGGCTTGCAAGTATCAAGAAACGACTCCTAAGCTGGTCCAATCAATCACTTCAGGCGTAGCCACGGAAAGTTTGACAGACCGGTTGTCACACAGCTTCCGTGGCTTCGTCTGAAACGGTTGAAGTAAACCTTGCGTTGGTCTACGTTTTGGCGTCCCTGGGAGACATTCTACTTTTGTCGGCCAATGGAAAACAAGAGGACGGGAGTAGGGTGCATTGGAAGCGCTTACTCAGCCACGTGGATGGGGATGTGGCCGTATCTTGCAGACAGCAGTGCGACTTCTCTTTCTCACCAACCATGATAATTGAAGTCGGACTGCCATAACGGCAGTGAACGTGACGGCGCTGTGTACTCGTTGCCGGGTCAAGCTATATACAACAGGCAATACCTCCTGCATTGCTGTCGAACCCTCAATTATGCTTGTGGATCCTCGGTAGCGCCATCACCTTCTGCTATCAAGCTTGAAATGCGTAGCTTCCGTTCTATCTTTCCGTCCCTCATGGAGGCTGCGGAGGACCCGTTGGCCTCAGCCATGGCGCCGCCTGAGCATGAGACAGATGAGCAGCGAGTCGCGCGAGAGTCGGATGAGACACGAGCGCGCAAGATCAGCGAGAACATTGATGCACAGATCAAGGCTGACAGGCTGGCCTTAAAGAAGAAGAAAAAGGCTGTCAGAGTCTTGCTTCTTGGCCAGAGCGAAAGCGGTGTGTCCAGCTACGCATCCTTCAGAGCGTCGAGCTGATTGCAGAGCAGGCAAATCCACGACAATCAAGAGTACGTACCTGATTCCTATATCCAGCTTGGATGCTGATAGGCTTTGCAAGACTTCCAGATTGCATACGCCTATAGAGCGTGGACGGAAGAACGAGTGTCATGGCGTGCGGTCATTCAACTAAACCTCGTTCGCTCGGTGAACACTATAGTGGACCTTCTGACGAAGGAGATGGCCCAGCCCACGTCCCCGGCATCTCCGAGGTCAATGCACCTGCCGTTACCTACCGGTCACGATGATGACGAGGATGCCTATCCCTTAAGCTCCGGCTCCAGCTCTCGGGTACGCATTCCTCGTGTTGCATCCGATCCCTCACTACGTTTCCGGACACCTGTGTCGGAGTACCATAAGCTTCTGAAGCAACGTTTGCAACCGCTGCAGCGCGTCCAGAGAGACCTCGAAGCGCGCTTGGGGTCTGCTGCAACCGAGGACACGTTTACTGCTGTTACGTCGGCGGCGCCATTCACGGAGCAGGTTCAGTCTAGGACTGAAAACACCATTCTTACGGAGCTACAGCCCAACCCTCACAGACCACGCGAATTTTTCATTCGTTCCAGTACGGGTTGGAAAGCCGCACTGGACAAGGTGCGACCGCGCTTGTCAATGGACGCACGCTCACAGGAAAACCTGGATGAGAAGTACGAGGACGATGATCAAGCAGGAAGACGGCTCCAGAAGCGAAACATGAAGCGACCCAGAGATATCGATGACGAGACCACTGATGTTCTTGCCCAGTGCAAAGACGACATCAAAGCTCTTTGGACGGATGAAGCCGTACAGAGTATTCTTATAAAACGCAGGTTACGACTGGAGGATGCGCCTGGATTGTGCGTCAACGAAAATCGTCAGTACTCGGGGGCTTAGTGACCTTCGTTTCTAGCTTCCTGAACGACATTGATCGCATTGCGAGTCAAGATTACGAACCTTCAGACGACGACGTGGTTCGTGCTCGGCTGCGCACGGTAGGGGTGCAGGAACACCGTCTGAAGTTTGAACGAGGTGTGCTTTCTTCCACAGAGGTGCGCGGGCCGGCGCCTGACATTACTATATCCACTTTGTGTCACAGGTAGCGAACAGGGTCGGGAATGGATCCTCTATGATGTGGGAGGTTCGCGATCCTGCGTGAGTAGCATCATTGTTACCCTGTATTTCTAATAGGGTTGACGTTGCAAAGAGGGCGGCATGGTACCCATACTTTGACGACATCAACGCAATCATATTTGTAGCCCCCATATCTTGCTTCGACGAATCCCTTGCCGAGGATCGTCGAGTCAACCGTCTGGACGACAGTCTGCTTCTATGGAAAGGCCTCTGCGCTTGTCCGTTACTAGCGGGTGTGCAACTCATTTTATTTCTCAACAAGTACGATCTTCTGGAAAAGAAGTTGAGCCCTTACGGAGGCGCAGTCCATGCTAAGGACTACATTCCGGGATATGGTAAGAGGCCGAACGAAGCACGTAGCGTTGCAGACTGTGCGCATCATCTCTGTTCAGCGGCGTCGCTGTAGCTGAATCATCTACGTCAGTTTTCAAGCAGAAATTTGGAGAACTGCAAAAGCATAATTCTCCCGAGCCCAGGGGGTTCTACGCATTCCTTACATCCGTTACAGTACGTCCACCTTATGTGAGCTCCATCGTCCCCTCACCTGCCCCTTTCCGGCGCTAGGACACAAAAGCTACGAAGATGACCCTTGATACAGGTAAGCTGCCTATCTCCGCAATCGGGCTTCACTTGAAGATGGCGTCCCGACAATGATGCTGCTCGCTCACTTCCTCTACCTTAAGTGCGAGAGGGCATTCTCAGGAGATATTTAAAAGAAGCCGATCTTTTGCCGTGAATCTTGCGACCCGGAATAAGTGCTCAAGGAACGGACCGTCGTCACATTGCCCATGTTGTTATCGTGCTTGCTTGTCATTTGCTATCATGGTCTGGAATACCTCATACAATTCATCGAGATTTCCGCAGACGGAATGTTGTTGATGTTGTGTACATTGGGCAGTCCTTGACCTCTGGGTGTCAGCCACTTGCAACGGCCGGACTTATGGCGTCCTGGGATCCCGTGCCTGCTGTGGGATGCTCGAAATATTGATGCTGCGTGGCGTCGGACAGGCTCGTATAGGCTATTGCCAAATGATGTGGCTAGTCTGAGGATATCGACAGAGATAGCAATATATACACACAAATTAGACGGGATTAATGTAGGACACCGCCCTGAGGATACAGCAACTCCCCTTACTTATGACGTATGACGGTTCTTACTGGCATCAACCCGGATTGTTATACTTTTCCAAAACTTTCCTATTCAGCAACCTCAGGCTGGGCTACATGTGTGACAAAGCTCAAAGTGGCTGTGTCACAGTGTGTGGTCTCACGGGAAGAGTGCAAGGTCCACGTCAAGTCTCCGCGAATGCAGTGACAGACCTCCTGCTGCATGGATGGCTTCCCAAGGGGGGAGGCTGAGGCACTCTTTCAGGCCAGTTTTCACTCTCAGCCTCATCCAGCTGTGGGAGGAATGAAGAATGTGAGATGCCATGGCTAAAAGAAAGCAGCCCCGCCGTCGCTCTACTGGATATCGGGAGTGGTCCTCATTAACACCCGGGAACCTCCGAGCCATACCTGCCTAATACGGAAGGAATCGCGTAAAGCCAGCGGACTAAGTATCTCATCCTGCCAGTGCTCGAGCTAACAGCCGTTTGCAGTTTGATGGGCCCATTTCTTGAAAATCATTTACAGTCGGACCATGTCGGAGAGGGGAATTCAAGTCCCCGAGGCCCCAATATCAGACCATTTGGACTTCTTTTAATTCCTGGGACGTCCCTGGCACCATGTCCGATACACTCCGACTATATGTGACTTTCTGAAGTGATGGCCTAACGATCTGCAAACGGCTGAAATGTTATGGCTTACCGGTAGTACTTGAAAGTACATGTATGCACGCAAATCCATCCGTGATGACAGGTCCGCGGTGCGGTGCAGCAGACCGTCCAGGGAAACACTGTCACTTTTGAAGTCACAGTTCGCACGGGGGATTGCTAGATAAGCAAAATTCTGCGAAGTATATATGCCAACAAGGGGGTTGCTGTATATAATTATCCTTATGAACGCCCCACGCGTGGACGATGGTGATAGCAAGTTGCGGTGACTTTAGGCGTCGGTCAGTGGCGGTGATATTCTGGGGGATCCGGCACCAAGGGTCCAAGGGATGCTCGAGGTGACTTCTTGGTAATTCGACTGCGTACTTACTCTCGGCATATGTTATGTCCGTGGTGAATAACAGAACGTACGCTATCGGGCCCCCGACGTACACATGCCTGCATATAGATCGGCCACGGCGACAATATGGTTAATGCACATCCTCCCATGGCGGTAACAGCTGCTATATGACGGCTTTGGGCGGTGAAGTTCACTTGAGGTCCCGCTTCGATCCCGCCGTCTCTCCATGATGCTCTTCAGCATCCATCGCCAACCTTTAAGTTTCAAGACTCTTTTCTTGTTGTGCGATACGTTCACCACTTTATTCGTGCGCCTACCACTATGGCTCGTCATATACACGCCGCCATTTATGCGCATCAAGAGAGGATGGAGCCTGAAGCGCATGATCATGATTAGATGGTGGCAACATATCTCTTCCCTGGGCAGGATGTAAGCACACATACCTCTACTTACTGGACCTGGACTGATTTCGCCATTCGGTAGGCCAGTCAGGTTGTTGGAGTTCCCGGACCATAGAGCTATTGCTCCTGGAGAGAAGGGGGACTGGATAGACCCCCTCCCTGAACAGCTCCTCGTTGGGCGTATCCGAGAAATGGCGACCGTCGCCGGTGAGAAACCCATACGCCTCCCGGGCTACTGGATTGATAAGGAGGGTCATGACATCCCCTTCGGTGCGCCACCTCACCCGGGCGAAAAGGTGGTATTCCACCTCCACGGGGGGGCTTATGTTTTCCTCTCGGCTAGCCCTTCAGACCCGACCGCTGGCATTAGTCGAGGGTTGCTCGAGCGACACCAGCCAATCCAACGTGTATTTTCGATCGAGTACCGACTCACTTTAACGCCTGAGGGCAAGGCCGTCAATCCATTCCCCACGCAACTGATAGATGCTTTGTCGGGGTATTATTACCTGGTGCATACCGTTGGATTTAACCCAGCAGACATTATCGTCGATGGTGATTCAGCTGGGGGTAACTTGGCTCTTGCATTGACTCGCTATCTCGTGGACAACCAAGGACGTCCAGACGTGGAGATCCCCGCCCCTCCAGGGAGGTTATTGCTCATATCGCCCTGGTGCGATATGAGCCCCGTTCGCGCGGTACCCGGTTCGTCATGGGTTGAATTTGCCAGCACGGATTACATAGACGGGGTCGACATCCCAAAGAAAGCGGAATATTTCTGCGGACCCTTCGGTCTTTCGGAGGCCGAAGTCAATGAATATATCTCTCCGGCATCGACACATCCGGAGCTCGAGGTTTCGTTCAAAGGCTTTCCGAGCACTTTCCTCCTTTGTGGCGGTTCGGAGGTGTTTCGCGATCAAATCCATGTCCTGAGGGATAGGATGGTTCGGGATCTTGGTGAAGAGGACGTTGCGTATTACGAGCCTCCGGATGCCATCCACGATTTCTTGAACATGACGTGGTTAGAGCCGGAGCGAACAAATTCATGGAATGAGATTGGGCGGTGGCTGGCGCGGTATTAGTTTTGGTCAGTCCATCCTCGCTCTCGGTTAGTGAACTTGGCGCTCACGCTGACGGTTGCAGCGGAACAGTCACCCAATGTTGCTTGGTCGTACATATTGTTTTACAATTTGGGATACACGTAGTTTTTGCAAGGCTACGTCGGCAATGAAGCGGTTTCTATATGCTGTACGTGTGCGGACTCCTCGACTAACATCCGCTTTTCACTCCTAGCCCTCGCGAATGCCTTTCTCCTCTCCCGCTCGCGCGTCTGCATCTCGAAAATCTCCAACTGCGCCATAAACCCGTGGTTTGGCCTGACCACCGTTCGCTTCAGCCGCACCCAAGCAAGGGCGTTATCCAGGGTCATGTGGTACTTCACGATGAGGTATGCAACGACAATACTGGCACTCCTGCTCATTCCCCACACGCAGTGTACCATGACCCTCGCGCTCGTGGAGCTGCAGAGCGAGCGGTGCAGCCAGGCCACTGCGGCGTCGAGATATGCTAGCAGATTGGCCGACCCGGTGTCCTCGATGGGTACATTCAAATGCTGGACCGGTGGTGGAAAGCTGAACCACGGGCGGCGGACTGCTGACAGGACATGCGTGATGCCGAGACGATCGTGGACCTTGGGGCAGGTGGCGGTATAGAGGTCGCAAAGGTAGAGGCGGGGGATGATCTCGTTCTCTTGGGGGAGGAAGTCATCAAGGGCTATCTTTTGTGTGCAGATCAGGCGGAGCTCGCGCCGTTCAAAGTAATCGTCGTCAAGTGTGACAGAACGTCGCATCGAGAGCGGTTTGTCCGCCTCGGGAGGATACTGAGACGGATTCATTTCAGTCCGAGTACGAAGCGCACGCTCGCTGGGACTCACTTTTTGCTCGATTGGTTGGTCTTGGATGGGGACAATTGCTGCTACTGTTGTTACAACGGCGAGATACATGGTTGGGAGGATTGTCTTGAAATGTTGAGTTTACCCGTCTTTCCTGTTACACCACGACTTATAAGCCCAGAGGGAAGACTCAAGGCTGTCATAATCGCCGCTTAGGCGCGCTCCCGCCCGGTAAGGAACGCGCTCTCCGGCTGAATTGAAAGCAGAGGTAGGACTACGCGCTACGCGATCGATGGCTCAGACTGAATTGGAATCCGTCCCGACGGCATGATTTCAGCGCATGCCCGAAGAGCAGATACGTAGACCTGGTGCGGCAGACGTCCGACACGGTCGCAAGTGTGGGAGTTCAAGGGAGCGGATGTATTTCCCTTTACGGAGGGGATACCCGACGAGCCGAACTGCAGGCTAAACGAGAGAACGGCATGAGTATCCATGCAGCAAGCAGAGTTACGCCAAAGATTAAGGTAATGACAAGCACCATTATGCTAAAAGCCATTCACCAATCCTGCTAAAGGTCTCCGTCCTCTCGGGCTCGTGGAATCTGAAAACCGTGTAGTCGTGGACGGCGTCCGGAGGCTCATAGTACAATACGCCATTACCCAAGTCTTTCACCATTCGATCCCTCAAAGTGCGGATTTGATCCCTAAGTATCTCGGCCCCGCCAGCGGTGATGAAAGTCTTAGGGTAACCTTTGAACGAGATGGTCAAGGACGGGTGCGGGGAAGCCGGCGAGAGGTAAGGGTTGATCTCAGCTGCCGCGGAACCAAATGGCCCCACAAAGATCTCGACTTTTTCATGCACATCCCATGATCGATGTAGTCTGTATTGGAGCACTGGAAGAAGGACGAGTCCTGGGTCTCGTGCAAGGTGCTGAGATCTACCCAGGGTGACAGGAGAATCAGACGGCTAGGAAGGGAGAGCGTCGCCACATGGGTGTCGTTTTTGTTTTCCAAAAGATACCGTACGAGTGCCAGAGCAAGATGGCCTCCTGCTGAGTCGCCCTCAAGTATAACATCCTCCGCTCGAAAGCCCAAGGTGTTCACAAGATAGTGATACCCCGTCAATGCGTCTATGAGTGCAGCAGGAAACGGGTTGCAGTATCGTCCCTCAGTGACTGAACTAAGGCGGTACTCGATCGAGAAGACTCGCCGGACCGCGGCGCAGTGCTTCATCAGTCCTCGACCAATATTGGCAGTGGGGTCGCTGGGATTTGCAGAGTGGGCGACATACCCCCCTCCGTGAAGGTGATAAATTACTTTCTCACCGCTGGCGGCTGGCGTCCCAGCAGGAATGTCCGAGCCATCCCTGTCCAACCAGTATCCCGGTAGACGGACGGGGTGCAGGCCAGCAGCCACTGCCATGGAACAGATACCGCCTACGATAAAATTTTCTGGAACGGGCTCTACCCAATTGCCTTTTGCGTCGGCGACTAAGGCGTAACAATCAGCACTAGGGCCGCCCGCCCCCATTCTTCATCACAGAGAGACGTCAGCTCTCAATATTGTCGGGAATCGCGAACTAGCATACCTGGACGCTATTCTGCCCGCTCTTCGTAACAATTTCACGCAGACAGTTCTCCATAACGACCACGTCGGTCTTGGTCGAAAGAAGGGAGGAGCATAGATAATAGTCCAGGCGGGCAAAGTGATGAAAGCGGTAGTGACTGCATGATACGCCAAATACAGAGCCTTGAATGGCTGCCGGTGCAGCAGCATATCGCTAGAGTCGCTAGCTATATATGCCTCGCCTGGAGTGCTGACAGCCGTCTTTGCTATTGCGCCCCCGCGTAAACATGACCAAATATTACCTTTTCGAGAAGAATATCATGTGACCTCCGACCCCTCCGGCCGCGTCACTAAAAATAACTGGACCCAGCCGTATTAAGTAAA
>NW_006920413.1:2505481-2640143 GCF_000344685.1 Gloeophyllum trabeum ATCC 11539 | reverse complement strand
TCACAGAGAGACGTCAGCTCTCAATATTGTCGGGAATCGCGAACTAGCATACCTGGACGCTATTCTGCCCGCTCTTCGTAACAATTTCACGCAGACAGTTCTCCATAACGACCACGTCGGTCTTGGTCGAAAGAAGGGAGGAGCATAGATAATAGTCCAGGCGGGCAAAGTGATGAAAGCGGTAGTGACTGCATGATACGCCAAATACAGAGCCTTGAATGGCTGCCGGTGCAGCAGCATATCGCTAGAGTCGCTAGCTATATATGCCTCGCCTGGAGTGCTGACAGCCGTCTTTGCTATTGCGCCCCCGCGTAAACATGACCAAATATTACCTTTTCGAGAAGAATATCATGTGACCTCCGACCCCTCCGGCCGCGTCACTAAAAATAACTGGACCCAGCCGTATTAAGTAAACGCCAATTACATTGCCATCATATATTTTTAATGTGTAAGACATGCATCGCTTCTTTAGTGTAGTGGTTATGCGGCGTGCATTCAGCACTAGATGTCTAGAGTTCAATTCCTACTGTGCACTTTTTTTGATTTGTGCTTTTAGGGTTAGGGTTTATTAACTTTCCTTACTGTTGACTTTTATATCTACCTTGTCAGCCACATGTATCACAGCTATATAGATTTCAATGAAAATTTATTTCGCCCCATCTATATGACCCTCTTAGTCCAGACTTGAAGATACTCTAACTGGCCGGAGACGCGCGCGGCGGGAAGCCCGCGTTTGCCGGCATCACGTGATATTCTTCTGGATATGGTATATTTGTACGTGTTTGCACGGGGGCGCAGTAAAGCTACCTGCTGACAGCCGTTTGCAGATCGATAGACCACCAATTCAGAAAATCGCGTATAGTCGGAGTGGGTCGGAGTGGGTCCCAGGGACGTCGGAAGAAGGTAGCGAAGTCCACATGGCCTGATTTCTGTCTCTCGGGGACTTGAAATTGGCTGTCCGACGTGGTCCGACTGTAAATGATTTTTGAAAAGTGCAAACGGCTGGAAGAAACGCTAACGACAGCACAAATTCGGAGACTTGTATGCGTATAGTCCCGCAATTATTAATTGACCCCGATCACGACGTTGACGTCGACGGCTTTCACCGATACTTGACCGAATTCATGTCCACCGTAGACTTTGCGACTGCTGTCGCGCAAGAAGAGGCCTATCTTCAGAAATTGCATCCTACCCCTGACGATATTCCGGGATGCATGAAAATTTTCGATGATTTCCTGTCTTGCAATAGTACGTCGCTTGACTACTTCCGAACGAAACCCGACTCACTCCAAGCAACAGTTACGGTGAACCAGATCAGGTCGCTGTATAGGTATGGCCAAAGAGCTGAATGCGGGCATAAATGGGAGGATTTCAAGTTTTGCATGAGCATTACGAATCTCCACCCTGAGGAGAGACGCAATGTCTGGATCAGACGCAGGGCGGAGTGGTGGGCACACAGGAGACTATCCCAGAGTAGTGAGGATATATGGGAGATTCGAAAGTGAGTGCTTTATGGTGTAGTGTATGGCTCAATGGCATGATGGCCCCTTAGAGAACCTCTGCAGAACTGGCCTCCGGCGACGCCGACCTGCGATGCGAATGCCGAGACTATAGCGTAGCCGGACGTTCAATGCCTCAAGGGGACTGTCTCCAGCCTTTTCTGGCTGTTGCCCCTGCGTCGCGTTCAGTCCGACACCATGGATGTCAGATAGACACGACTGTTCGAGCCTCACCTACTCGTGTCCACGAAACATATACGTTGCCTTGCCCCGTCGTACCTACGTACTGCTGTTGCTCCTCTCAGGCACTCTGCCGTTGTCATACGTTGACAAAGGATGTTTTCCTGAGAGGCATTGTAGCTGTAACTGGAATTGTATACGCCTCCCGTACATTCAGAAGCTGCAGGGCTGTGAATGTCCGTCCCGGAATGGGCCGCTTACACGTTGCACCAGCTGTGAGCACTGCTATATGAAGACCGTTATCAAAGGTGAATCGCGATTCATCGTGAACACCCGCTGTCTTGTGGTACGTTTGCCCGCCTACGGAGTGATAAAACGTGCAATGACCGTGCATACCCCGCAATAGTTGAAGAGATATGGCAGAACAGCATCCTGGCTGTACTGGAGAACGCGGCCCAGCTGCGGATGGGCTCGAGTCAGGCTCGGACGCTGGTGTGACCCACTGCGAGGATTTATGGTTTGAAGATGGCACCGTCGTCTTGCAAGCGGAGTCGACTATCTTCAAGGTACACCGAACGATACTTGCCAGGAACTCCACGTTCTTCAAAGACATGTTCTCCAATGCGGAGCCGGATAAAGGAGAGCAGCACAATGGATGTCCTTTGATCATCGTTCAGGATAAATCTAGTGATATGACCTTGTTCTTGAAAGCTATGTACACACCAGGGTGAGCAAGTTCTATTTTGCGGCGTCCCGTCGGTTGTGCTCAACTGTTGCAGGTACTCTGAATCACTGAAGTTGTTTATCGAGATCGCCTCCTTGCTTATGATAGCGTCCAAGTATGGTTCGAAGTACTTTCGCGCCTTATCGACCGATAAACTGCGCACCGTCTGTCCCACTACATTTGCTGCATGGGATCGCAATGCTTCCGTGCTCGAACCTGGAAAGATGATCCAGCTGGCTCAACAGTGCGACCTCCGCAAGTTCTTGCCCGCAAGCATGTATGCCTGCTGTCAGTTGGGCGATGCATACATCGTCGACAACATTTCGAATCGTGACCTTGTCAAGTTCTGCTTGATAGGGCGTCAGAAAATTATTGATACTTGACGCAAGCTGGTTGTATCCTCTGCCAAAACTTTTCCCTGGGTCTGTCGACAACATGCTGCTCGCGTCAAAGGCAAAAGATGCTACTCGACCCCGACGTATGGGCCATCATGACAACGTCCAAATTGTTCGTCCATGATGCCGACGCGGCATCGAAAATTAGTGAAGCTGCCTGGGATCATCTCTGCGCAAACTGCGCCGCAGCCTCTAGGCAAAGTATTGAGGACGCCCGTATGAAAATATGGGAAATGCTTCCGGGTCTTTTCGATTTGCCAGAACGGTCTGCGTTGGAGGCGCAAAGCAAGGATGCCTGAACAGGATGACGGAGGGTCGAGGCAAGCACTTTTGGTTGAACACTTCTGTCTGTTGCTTGGGAGTTTGCTTTTTGTCTGAAGATAACATAGTACTTACGTGGACGTCGTCTCCCCTTGTCCTGAATTCGTTGCCGTGAAAGACCCGCGGTTCTGCGAGTTCCTCCACTTTGTCCTGTACAAAGTTGATGCTACGACGTTTCTCCTTGCATTACCGTCCGTCGCTTGGTCTGATATCATTGTGTAGGCCATGTCTCAACTGTTCTATCATACTTTGGATTTGTAACAACGACGGTGCCACTGCAGCATCAACCGATCAGCGAATGTAACCAAGTCTCGTCTCAGCACGAAGCGGCCGGATCACAATCGATCTAGTGCAGAAGCTGGTAAGTCGTTACAAACAGGTAACCAATGGTATATAGAGCTATCATCACGCTCGAGGACCACCGACCAAAGGACCAGCGTTCACTGCATGCGTTTCTGGTCTTCAATATCATTATCACTTCGGTTCTCGTGAACCTCAGCGGGGCCATTCAAACCTTCGCCCTCCTCTACGCCGCGCAGCCCCCCGGCGTCATAGTCCGAAAGGTAGAAGTAGGTCGCCGGAAGAGCAACGAAAAGGGCTCCGACGATGTTGCCCAGGTACGCTGCGATAAGAGATTTGCGGATGTACATCGCGGTCGTGAGCTAACGACGTATTCCGTGAGTACCAGCCTGCAGTATAAATAACACGAGAGGTGACTTACTCCCTCAGCGTGGAACATAATTCCCAGGGGAATGGAGAACATGTTAGCGACCACTGAATGGTTTGGTATGATGAGTCACACGAGCCTCCTGAGAAGAAGTGCCTGAATAATCACCGTGGTCGTATCCGCACGAGACGAAGATCTGCCGGACGGTCAGTAAGCATCAGCCAGGAAGCACAGGGTTCGCTGATTAGTTCACTGACCAAGATAGGGATCCATATTGCGACGATCTGTGAACTTCAGGTGAGCGACTCACGGGAACTAATGGGAAGTTGAGTCGTACCTTGGACAGCGTATCCCTTGCCCCTGCTGCTTGCTGATAAGCTATTAGGCGGCATCATGCAGATGACGGCAGAATTCACATACCCAGACTGCGATGCACACAAGCCAGTTACATCCGATACCCCGGAGGAATATTTGGTACCAGTGAGGCTCGATGACTTTACGACTGCGTTTCACTCCGCCGTGAGAATGGACTTACATGAAGGAGAATATACTCACATAGCAAAGCTTTGGATATAAGCTATGTACGGCTGAGTGGAAACGATGCCCGTTTCTGGAAGACCTTTGGGTAAGTCGAAGCTGCAATTGTGCATGCACTACTCACGTTTGACGAGCACCTCCGCAAAAAATAGACTGCCTGTGAGGTTGCCGAAGGTAACTGGGCGGAACTGACTTAGCCTGAATACCTTAGGAGTCCCGGATGATGACGAACCCAAGAACCAGTTGAATGGAAGACTCCACCATGGAATTTGGCGTTTTATTATAGCCATAGGGAAGATCTGGATTCAATCATGTAAGATAGGTCGCCCATCATGTAAGAATTCACGCCGTACCATCATGTTGCTAGTTAACAATTCGAGTCCCTGCAATACAATCCTGCGCCGTATTATCAGCAGAGCGATCGTAATGAAACTGCGGTTGCTCACATTACGAGTCCTACAGGGAAGACGAAGCCGCCCATGACTTTGACGAGGCCTGGATTGGACGCGTTCAAAGCTGTGGACCCGCCAGAAATGACAGTATCGAGGAGTCCTCCAAATGATAGCATCACCCCTGCGAGGAACTACCGCGTCGATGGTAAGCAGAACAGTCTCGGCAACCTCTACAGATATTGCCTTACAGCCTTCCAAAACACCATATCCCATCGGGTGCGGTGCTTCGCCACGCCATGCTGCATCATAGCCAGCGCAACTTCTGCGGGCTTGAGGGTGCTCGGCGGATCCATTGCGGCCATTCTGCCCAGGCGACGCTTAGCGCAGGTGTTGGGTACGGTGAAAGGGGGGCCTGCCCGTCCATAAACGCGCCTGTCTTAATAACCTGGGGGCTTCCCCAGATTGCATGTATATTAATAGAAGATTTGCACGGAGATGAGCGTCTTCCGGAACCAAAAGGCAAGCACGCTTGATTTGATTCCCAATATCCATTCGCTCTCGGTCCCGAGAAGACCGAACACTTTACTTCTGAGTATCCAGTTAGCTGGGAAGTCCTGAATACGCAATTGCTCACCTCTTGTATGCGAGGATACCGTTCAGCTGCAGGTATCCGTGCCTTTTTACCATCAGTATCAGCCAGCGTTTGTACATGCATGTCAAGCTGTGATGGGCGTGGCGCGCCTCGCGTCAAGTGACCTCCTCTTTATCAATATTATAACAAGGGCTTGTGACTGTGAGAACCGCGGCCGATTCCACCGAGAGGACTTCCGTTCCGTTTCAAAGTTCAGAATCTGCTCTTTTGACTTGAATCACTCACTTCGTTTCAATCACGTCGCAGAGGCATCCTTCTCACTTGATGGCGCACGAGCGGGCAATGGACAAAGCTGAACTTGTGAGCACAGAAGGATTCGATATACATACTGACGCTTCTTCATGAGCTTATTGGGCGGCAGCTTAACAGAAGTATTTTGAGAGGTGACGCCAGTCCCTGGTATTCGTAGGAATGTATGCAGGTGGCCCACGTTGATCACCCTAAAAATACGTGCGCTTTCGTTCAGCGAATGTATGACTGAACCCTTCCCATGGATGAGTACCTGACTCATCGGACATGCCAATATTAACACCTGCCGTCGGTATAGACAACACGGGAATGGGGCCTGAGGCGAAGGGGAGATGACAATGTAGGAACGGATATATGTAGAACATAACGATACAGCAAGACGCAGATAATAAAATATGCAGACTCAAGAGAGAGTACGAACCCGACATGTCTTACTCCAGCGAGTTAGTCTCGAGATTGCGCGCCTCCATTTCTTCTCCATCTACCTCACTATCGTCTTCTTGATATGCAGCATAGATACTATCCAATTCCGGCCCTTCGACCACCAGCTCCAGCAACGCCCTAGCCATATCTGCAAAAAGCGGTGTAAATCAATCATATATCTCACAATCAATTGCGCGGCCTCACCCCTCATGTCATCCACCTCATTACAAAGTTCAGCCGACATCCATTGCGGTGCATCAGCGTAGCTCAGGCGGCCAAATGTCACTATGAATATGTGGATTAACCCGTTGAACTGCCGATGTGGAGCGTTATGGAGGCTTCTTCGGAGATCATAGAAATCCACCCCTTGACCGCAGACAAGATATTGCAATAATGTCAGTGCTTGGTAGATGGTCCTGATACGTCTATCCAGTTCTCAATCAATCCGGTTCCCGGTTAGAATGCAGCGCTTACTCTCGTGGACTCAGAACCGAATCGGTCGTGTCTACTTGATCCCATAATAACCCGGCCAGACGTGCCATCAGCACGATGAGCGACGGCAGTACGGTCGGCGACTCCAGGAGCAATGTAACAGCGGCAGCGCCGCTTACAGAGAGCATCGCGAAGAATGTCAATATATTCGCTCTCGTGCTCTCCATCTACATGATCATTAGCAAACAGACGCTTCAGAACCAGAATCAAGCCCACCTCAGGGTCCACGCGTGCCTGATCTGCCAATAGAGCAGCTAGGAGTTCTATGTGAGCCCCAAGCTGCCCTTGGTTGCCAGCTTGATCTTCGTCCGACGCGCCCTGTACGGGCTTCGATATTAAGGATCGAGCCACCGTCTCACCTGATGGTCCAGTCAACATATAGAACATCTCTTTGTGTACATTGAACTTACGGCTTGCCAGCAGCGCCAAGCATCGAGTGGCCCTGTCCAATAACCACGACGGTTGTGCACTGTCGACTAATACTCGCAATACGCCGTCTGCAGCCAGGACCTCAGAAAGACTGAAGTGTCCTTTCAGTTGTTTTCCCTTTCATGCACTAAAATACTCACTATTCATCGCACGCATCGTCTGCACTGAAACAGAGAGCTTCTATCAAGCCCACAATCTCTCGCACCAGGTCGCGATGCCCTTCGTCTCCAGCACATTTGGTGGGAACAACGTGTCTATGGATGATATCGTACAATACAGCGACGATGGGTGGAGGCTGGTTCGCATTATAGGTGGCTTCAGAGGGTGATAGAGCTGCAGTGGCGATTGTCGAGAAAGCAAAAGAGAGCACGGAAAGCATATTTAGCAGGGCCGCCAAATGTGAAGTCTCATAGATGTCATTAGCGGGGGCCTGCTCTTAGTGAACGAGAACGTCGCTCACCAGATCACTGAAGCTCAGGGGTTGGACGAGCTTTAGCAAGACTTCGGACACCCTCTGGGCCAATGACTCCCAGCTCACCCCTGGCGTCGCCCCTAGTAACTCCAGCAGCGAGCCGCATGCAGAGAGGTAGTGATCTCTATCATGGGAAGATACGGTGGATGATATAGGTGCGCCCAGCAGCATTTGCAGCGTCAGCGGCTGCGAGTGCAGAGCATGAGAGAACACCAGCCGTCGGAGCTATCAATGATTCAGCGAGACAGCCTAGCAAATAGCTTGCGCCTATCTTACCTCTGTAGGATAATCGGGAGGTTCCAGGATTTCGATACCTTCCATTGCTGCATCGTCGATTTCCTCCTGCACTTCCAATTCAGCTTCCATGGGCGCTTCGGAAGGGTCTGATCCTTTCGCGTCAGTATCGTCCATGACAACATCGTCGCTTTCCCCTGCATGTCCGCGGGTGGTAGGACTACTCGGAGGTGAAGGGATGGGCTCGTTGCTCAGGACTTGAGAGTGATAGCTGAATAACGAAGGGCTAGGGACATGCCGCCCTTTCCCCTTCTTATCGCAGGCCTGAGAGCTAGGCTTCGGGCGAATAGTCTTGGGAGTTGGTTCACGAGGTGCGGGTCCGGGTAAAAACGAGTTATAAAACCCAGGGAGAGGAGCAGGTTTCTTCGGCGTGTCCCGTCTGACCCGCGGGAGCTTCGAAGGCCCCTGCTCGAACTCTCCGAACTGGGGCGGCGGGACGACGTTTTTGCGCACCAAGGGGCTTGAACCGAGGATTCCAGGATTCCTTAGGGCCGAGCGGGGAACTCTAGGTGTTGTCATATGGGCGGGGGTCATTGGGACATCCCGATTTATCCGCGTAGAGCGTACACTGCCGGGTGGTCTGCGGAGAGACGTCTCGATTTCGTGTTGCTACTCAACAGCATTAATACGGTGACTTTGCATGGGATGAATGGATTACCTTGAAGAGGAATTCAGTTCGTAGCCGTTCCATTTCCTCCTTCATCTCCTTTTGCAGTTGCGCCTGTGCCGCTTCTGCGGCCTCTTTCGCTGACTTGAGTCGTGTAATATTGGCCGCATGTTCTCGGGCGGTCTAAGAAATACACTTATAGTATCTGACGGTCACATAGTGGCCTCTTAGTTACCTTCTCCATGGTTTTCCTCAAAATGCTCACTTCACCCTCCTTGGCAAAGCGAGCATCTTCAGCTGCTTTGGCTGCTTTCTCCGCTTCCTCTGCCTTGCGCTGGAGCTGCATATGCAGGCTAAGAACGTGACGTAACTCAGAGGGTAGTAGAGTAATATGCGACGAACCTCCTCCATACGGGCATTGAGAATTTCTAGTTCGCGTTGAAGGCGTCTCTCATTCGTTCCAAGGGAGGCGGGAGGCGCGGGGGAATTTCGACGTTGAGACTGAGACGGAGGTAGCTGTAGGGCTTGAGACGGAAGTAACTGGGGTGCTTGAGACGCGCGAAAGGTAGGGTCGACACGATTATTCGTACCCGCAGCCGGTACATGAGGGGAGTCCTTGAGAGCTTCGCGTATCGAACGGTTGCGCTGAAATATAGAGGAAGGAGTTGATGCACGGCGCGTGGGAGGGGGTCGCAATACGCTCTCGGTGCGTGTAGGTACTCTTGAAGGAGGATTCGGCTTACTTGTGGATAGAGTGGCAGATTGGGGTAGGTCAACGGTGTTATTAGCTCGTACCAATACATCCAGCCCTTGCGACCCTCGAATGCCGTATGACCCGTCGTCCCTCACTGAAATCTCAGGCATGTCTTCGAAGTCATCCTCGACCGTGCTGCGTCCGACAAACCCGCCCCATCCTCCATGGCCTGTCTTTTGGCGCTTCGCCGGTCGTGACTGGCTATCGGGCGTGCTTTGGGGGACAGTATGCTTGTGTTCTTCCTTGTCAAGGATAGCCAAGGTGGCCTCGTCCAGAACAAGGTCGTCGTCGTCGAAATAGTCGTCTGAGTCGTCCATAGAAAACGGTCATAGAGGGGTTCTACTACAATAGGCCAGGAGTTTCTGAGACTCTAATGCAGAATGCCTTTAATCCACGGGACTCTCTACGAAAGGCAGAACCGCATCGCGCTGAAACGAAGTGGCGGTTGGCCATAGGACTCACATTTCGTGGATTCCTACAGCACCAGGCGCTTAATAATATTTCAGCACGCAGATAGTAGCCAAAATTGGTGAAAGGCAGGAGCTATATCATGCCATGCCAGACAGATCCTGAGTCTCAGCTTGAAGCAGCTTGAAGCGGTTTGCCACTAGCCTGCTGTAACAGCTAAGTGCTACGCATAGGTGGCGTGGGAACCCATGCGATTGAGACTTTTGACGCTCGGCGATGAGTAAACCGTCTTTGTTCTATGTACGCTGCAGCGGAGCTCAGGCGTACGAAATAACGCGAGAACATGCGGAATGCAGTGTCGCAAGTCTAATCGTAATCTCGTTCCATTTTTGGCGTTACAACTACTTGCAAACCGATCGAGCCAGTCTGTGTTTTTACTCGTCCAGGGCCTCTCCAAGGACCGACTACCACAAATCCTGAGGAACGGCGAAGAGAACGGTCGGAAGGTAGTCAGCTGTTCCTTCGAGACTCTTAGTGCCTTGGCTGTGGCTGAGAGTGGTGTGTGGTTGGACGGAGTATACTAGCTTTCGTTGGACTTGGTGAGTACACGTTGGCAAGCGCTCACGAACAACGACCGCAGCTGGCTCTGCCGTTTTCAAACAGCTGTCAAGTCGATATGCGAGAATCGAGGCCTGACAAGGTTGACCCACCGATATACGAACTCAGGCCTCCCGAGTGGCTGCCGAAAGTTTCTACCAGTGCTGATCTAGGGTACATTGGGTTTCATCCACCCCATCCGGGACAGCCAGAGGATGTTCTGTCGCAGTCAAATATCCAGAATGGTTTCAGTGTTGGGCATACCGTCTCAGTGAGTGAAAACAATGCTTAGCGGAGTACGGCGCTCTAATGGAACAGATCAGGCGGAGACGTTCACGTCTGTGGAAGCGGTCAATCAGCACCTGAAGGGAGAGGTCCTGACGGAGCTGGATGATTTCATGAATCAGGTCTTCGCCAGACGTGCTGAGAGCGTACCAGCTATTCCGTGAGTGCAGCGTTGTCCATATATCGCTAAATCTGGCTGAGCAACCGCAGCCCCTCCTCCTTCCGATTACCTTCTCGCGTCACGCTTAATGATGCCAAACGTCACGCATGGTTCGAGGATCTCGCCAACCCGGATGTCCCTCTTCAGAAGCTGGGTAAGAGTGTGCCACACGGCGCCAAAGGCGGCGATCTCCTCGACCTTCTCCAGGCCAAGAACGTTGCAATCCCCCGAGCGGTTTGGTTCCTACGCGTCTTCGGTGCAAATGAGACGGTACGTGTCTACACGGCGGCGTGTTCGCACCAGCCATTAATCAGAACTAGGCAGGCCTTAGGAACAAGCCATCGTATAATCCCACCCAATACAGCGTCGAGTGGGCGAACGTCGTCACCGCGCATCTGAAGAAGCAGCTGTCGGAAATCGCTCTACCCGTAGCTGTCCGAGCTGGTATGAATGTCAAGCAGACCTTCAAAGGTGTGCTATCGGATCCCGCATCTCGCGAACGCTGGATGTCCCGCTTTTCCTACTGGTGGGTCACATCTATTCCATCGAAACTCTCACTCATTCGTTCGGTAGCCTCGATTTGCTGCGAACATTCTATGCCGAAGGTCTGGTTGATAATCGCACATTTCTATCGTGGTTGGTGCAGCAAATGGCTAGCTGCAACCTTGCCCAGGCAGGCTTCGTCGCCCGACTGGCGGACGAATATCTGGATGGGATGCTTGTCAGTCGAGCTTTGACGCGACCTTTCGTCGACGCATGTCTGAACAAGCTCGCCGAGGTGAGGTGAAATAACCCTACTACTAAGGGCGCTCGTGCCGATCCCGCTTTACTAGATCAAGAACACTGCTGTGCAAGATGCCCTACCGAACCTCGAGTCATCTCTGACGAGCATTTTACAGGTACGGTAGACGTTCCCACTGGTAATTTGTCTGATATTGGACGCCTAGTAGCGAGTATGTTTGGGTCTTCCTGACGCATTTGTGAGCCCACGCACATGGGCCACTCATGCGGACCTCATATCTGCCGTCCTCCGTCACAAAATCGGTTCTCTCACTTCTCAGGCAGTGCAGCAAGATCTCGAGGACAACATTACCGACATCACACGCCGTAACGAGGCACTACTCCTCCGCAGTCTGCCACCTCGTGCACTCGCGGACCTCAGCTCGGCGGTGCGCGACGTTCAGCTCCTCAACTCCCTCTCCACGATCGACGCGCTTGACCGCGCACCCTTCTTCGACGCACACAGCGAGGACGTGGCATTCTTCTCTCGTAAGCTTGACCTGCTTCTTTCGTGGTGCGTCACGCCTCTGCAGTACGGGGACCATAGGACGTACGCAGCGATGTCCCTGTTATCGCACTGGCGCAACCAAGCACAAGAGTGTGCGTGGCGGAGAAATGTTCCTCCGAATGCGGGACCGGCGCAAGTGCTCCAGGACTTGCTGTTCGATTGGCTGGATGACTCGGAGGTTGCAGGAGACCCGGAGAACTTGCGCGCGATTGCTTGGTTGTATGGCGGCTTGGCAAAGCACGATTTGTTCTCTTATGCGGAGTACTTGCAAAGACTTGTTTCGCGTGGGGAGCAGGGTTTGTCTGATCCTGAAGTACGCCCCGTTTAACTTTGACTACTGTTCTGCGAATTTTAACTCGCTGTTGTGATGCAGAAGCCGTCTAGGCATCGCAGGTTTCTGAGGTGGATACCACTGCAGAAGAGTACTCCTGCGCTCGTGAACCAAAGGAAAGTGATCTTATACGGGGTACGTGCCCGAGAGACCCCGGAGGATGCTGTCGAGAAGCAGCTGCGGAAGGAAGTCCGGGCGTTGCTCCCGGAATTGTTTGACGGGATGATCCAAAGCAACCCTGTTTCGCTTTCGTCCATCGCAGCGATTTGTCCTTTGTTGATTAATGCATGCCGGTTCGAGCAGATCAGGACGGTGGGGCAGTGGTTCCTTCCTGTCTTAAGGAAGTACATAATGCGGTGAGTCGTCCTTCTCAGCGTATTATCTGGTATTGACAAGTGCTGTAGCCACTCTGGCGATCAGACGGATTCCTTCGCGATAGCGAGTGTGTACTGTACAACGATAACACTGTTGGAGCTCGTGAAATGCTACGAGTCTATTCTGGAGGTCAGTGTGTCGTATGCTTCGCCTATGCGTGACGTTAACACTAGATCAGATGAGCCTCCTGGCCCTACAGCACGTTACGACGAGTGAGATGCTCACTGCAGTGCTAGAGACCTTGCGCCGTCACTTGAAAGTGTGGATTTGCATGGACGCCACAGGATCGATAACCTCTGCTCTGTACGAGGCTCATCAATACTGGCGACACCAGGGAATACAAACACGAGCGTTACTAGATCTGCTAACTGAAATGGACGCTGGGAGGCATCTTGATCAAGCCTCGAGAGATCAACTTGAAGCGGACGTAGCGAGTCTTGCTACTGCTCTTTGCCCGCACAGCGACCATCGGGATAGCGTACCCGCTGTACTGCCTGAGATACTTTTGCTTGCCCAAGATCTCACGCAGGATGCTCCGTCACGGCTTGCCAACAGTCTATGGTATAAATACAGAACGGCACCCGACTGGGCCTGGAAGGTCTGGGACAATACTGTGGCGAGCCTGCGCCAGATCCCGATGATGAGCTCTGATCCCAGTAGCCGACACATTTGCGCTCTGCGGTATGGGTCTTTCCTGCTTCATGTCGATCAACATCTGCCCCGGGGATTCGACGAGCAAGTTTTAGAGTGGTGCCTTGGATCAGGGAAGAACGAAGTTGCTGCGTTAACCTCGGACTCCTGGCCTATAGTGACCATCGTGTTGTTGTTCTTGGCGGTTCAGGGTGCTCTCACGATTACTACCATTTTGCAAGGCTTCGTCTATCCCGCGTGGCAATCGGGTGCGAATTGTGGATCCCCCGAACAGGGCGTTGCGGTTCAGGTGTTCCTCTGCGCGGCCAACGACCTGTTCGAGCGCTTGCTCCTTGCTAGTGATTGCAACCTCGACGACTTCCCACCCTCCGATCTGCTTCAGCTCCAGCGCCTTTTTACCCGACGTCTTGATGTTTATGGCGAGAAACACTTCCCTCCTTTGGTAGCTATGATTCCCAACTTGGTCTTCATCGAAGAGAGCGAGTTCCACCACGACGATATCCGCAGTGCTAGTAGAATGATCAGAGAAAAGCTTTGCAGACGAAGTGACTTCAGGCAGGGCGCCTATAGGAACCTCGACACCGTCCGTGTGGCCATCGAGCGCACCCTTGAATCCGAGACTATCTCACCGCGATTACACAAACCGCTGGTGAATGCTCTACGACTCATACTGAGTGATAGCGGTTGGTAAATTCTCAACTTCATAGTGAGTCTTCTGACGCCCGTGTCCGCCGCTAGGATCAGACGAATTAGGACTGCACCAGTGGCAAGCTGTGTCCTCGCTGTTCAGCCCGTGGAAATTGGCAGCGACGGCCATCGAGATGAAGTTCGTGCTGAGAGGTATAGCGGAAGGCATGTCGAAGGATGAAACACGGCGGGAAGCGAGTGCTAATCTGGACAAGCTAACTGCTCAGCTGCTTCACCACTCCATGACCTCGGAGCAAGTCGATTTTGTGGCTGACATGGCGCGCGGTGTCGGCCACGCGGTCGCTGGAAAGGCGAGAAACCCAGGACTACATCACAGATGTCGTTTTCGCTAACATTGTGTTGTCCAGTTTGTCAACAATGGCCTCAAGTGTATTGCGGAGCTGATTGGCGGCGTCCCTCAAGACATGGAGTCGCAAAAATTGCGGGATTTTAAAACTCGGACGGGGGAGCTGCTCCGCCTACTCGTGCAAGTCCTGGATCGGTGCTCTGAAGAGCGCCACGCGGCTCCCCAGCTCGACGCGCTGATCCAGGAACAGTTGTTCAATGGCATCTGCGTTAAGCTCGAGGCAGCTGAGGTCGCCCTGAAATCTAGCACTTTTGAGGAGTCATCAGATATCCCGGGGTTCATCATTGAGCTTGCAAGACTACTACAGTTTGATATGAGGTGCGAGAATATTTGGACGCCGCCGACTAAGGAGCTTCTTCCGCGGATGACGGAGGTGGTGTTTCGTCTTGCTTTGGTATGTTTCGCCAACGCAGAAATCAGTATCTACTGACCGTGTGGACCATAGTTGCACTCAAGCGGAAACCATTTCAACGTAGTCTCGTATTCGCTGCTCCTAGATACTCTGTGTTACCTTCTCGATGGTACGTCTCACTTTCGTCTCCAGAGGACGCTAATTGAATGGTATTTTTACAGCTTACCCCGTAGATTTGCGCTCTCAGACGGTGGATCTGTTCCGTCTCTATCCCCAGATTTCTCTTTCTGATCTGCCCCCGGATATGCCGCCCCCGTTCCGTGTCAGGGTCCGCAGCCTCCTGCCCTACGTGAACCTGGCCGGACCAGTGGAGAACCTCGCGTACGCGTCCGCAGAGCCCTCTGGTTCAGGAGACGTACCTGAATCACAGCTGGTGCCCGTGCAGAACAGGCCCTGGGAATGGGTCGAGTACCTCGGCGATCCGATTACTCTGGACCCCAAAGAGGAAGAGAAAGAAAAGCAGGAGAGGGAGAGGCTAAGGGCGCGGCAGCTTGTGAAGAACACTACGTCGCTGTCCCTAGAACTATTCGGGACGCAAGTGACGTCGGACAGAGCAGTTCACGTCAACGACGCGGACTCGCGCTTGGAGGGCGATTTGAGGTCATTCCAGGATGGGCTGTGGGGCGAGAGCATATTCAAGCGCGACTGGCGGGAGAGTCGGGTGCAGCTCGTCGGTTCTGGGGCCGGACGGAGCAAGAGCGAGGAGGACGAGGACGGCACTGCTGCTGCAGGTATGACTTCGAGCTTGCACGTGAGCGAGAAGCGAAAGCAGGGATCAAGAAAGCCGTCGCCCGCGTCGTCCGTCGTGTCGCGGTCGTCTGCGCACCCGAGTCACCATTCGGGGTCGCGTTCTACGACGCCGACTCGCCGGTCTGTGGTGGGATCCTCGATGAGCGAGCCGATTGACGTGGATAGCGTCGCTGTGTCTGTCGGCGCTTCGAAAAGGGCGAGAGACCAGGACGGTGATGATGAGGTTGAGATTTTGGATACGGTGCCTTCGGGCTCGAAGGCTAAGAAGGCGAGGAAGACAACTGGGAGGAAGTCGGGGAAGAAGAAGTCTTAGGTGATGAGAGGTGGCTATCGGTGTTGCGAGTGACCACACATTGACCGTTATAAAGAACTCACTTTGTTTGCCTGCATGTCGACATAACGTTGTATATTTTCGAGCATATATTGGTGGGATCCCGCATTTAGGTTTGCATCAACTTGGCCGGGCGTACTCATCGGCGATTGGGGAGTTGCGGAATCTCCGTGAGTTCTACGCTCTTCTGATAAGGTCATGCCCTATGACTGACAAACATGAGCTCTCACCAGCATGGCGTGGAGACTATACGTGTTCATATCGTCGGAAGGCCAATACTTATGCAAGCTTGCTAACAGACTCTTCAGGGTCAGGTACGGGACTCGTGAGTGGCTTGCCGCTCTGCTCTGCTCCACTGGCAGCTTTTACCAGGCCACTCCCAGGTCATTACGACCTCACAGCTGTCATCATCCCTTGACTTTAAGTTGGCGACTCCTCAATCCTTCATGTGGCGCGATTTCATTGATATTATCTTCACATTCAAGTTGCACCTGCATTTCTATTTAAGAGAAGGATCCTTGCGGAGGCTCTGGCTTCCTATTCCGCGCCACAGCCAATGAATGGCCTGTGAACGTAGTGCCACCATAGGCCAATCATATACCATTTCTCACTGCATTATTGTCCACCAACCATCGCATATTCTGCTATCGTACAGATGCGATTATAGCGGAATTTGCGTAACCCAACTAAAGATGATGGTCGCGTTGCGTATACATGACAGCCATGTCTGGGGTAGTTAACTGATCCCGCGGAGACCGACGCGACTAGAGATGGGAGATGATGCCGTGAACACGAAGCTTCCAAACAACGTTCTGTCCGATCCTGGGTGCAAATAGCCTGTTAGGCGCTTACAGAAGAGAATGAGCTCGTGGATTCCGATTCTTGAGTGGATCCCCCATCCTGGCGTGTACATACTGCATCCCGTAGGTATCCCCGAGCTCCCCTCTTCCCCGTCCCTCTTATCTCTGCCTTTCTAAGCCTGAAGCCGGGAGGCAAGACTCGGGACAACCATGCCGGGCACCTTTCCAGCAGACGAGGTATCGTGAATGTATCTTAGATTGTGATTTGGAACGCTAACTGCACACTGCAGGCCAAACTAGTCTCGATATTCTGCCAGACATTGCTTTATGGTACGCACCAACGCTGTACTCCACCAGAACACAGGAAGTCTGAGTGGTATACTCAGGCCTCTTTTGCGTCCTGTTTTTCGCCTCCCTCTACGTGCTTCGGCAGCGCATGAAAGCCAACACCAGCAAGATGGGTAAATCATTGCTCGGGACGTTGATCACCATGTTTGTCTTGGCAACCATGGTGTGTTTCTACCTCACACGCCGCCGAGCTCTGGTAAAATAATTTAATGCACCACGTCCAGCACATCGGTGTGAATTTCAGCCGTATAATAAAGGCGTTCATCACCATTGGGCCGGAGTTGCCTGGAGGACCCTCGGACTACTTCAACGAGCTGTCGAACTTCACGAATATATTCGGAAGTACGATATATGTGGCTCAGACACTCGTTGGAGACGCCTTTGTGGTAAGTAGCATATTGTCCCCGTTTTTTTGATCGCAACCACCTGCGTAGCCTCTGTGAACAGAGTATGACCGATGCTCTTCGTGCCACGCAGGTTTAATAGATTGATCAATTTGACTTCAGTTATCGTATGTGACTAATCGATATGTCCCGTTTGCCAGCTGTACAGATGTGCCGTGGTATGGGGACGAAACTACTGGACAATCGCCTTCCCTTCCCTCCTCCTAGTAGGCAGCACAGGTGCCCCCTCCCCCTCTCCCAGGTCTTATCCTCATACTAACTCTCTCACTTGCCAGTCTCGGGCATCGGCATCCTCTACTCCTTCGCCAAGATCTCCACCGACACCGTCATCTTCGCCGCGCAGCTCAACCAATGGATCACGGCGTTCTTCGTACTCACCCTGTCGACTAACATCATCTGCACCGCGCTCGTTGCCTTCCGCATCTGGCACATCAACAAGCTGAGCCTCCGCGTCGGCGCAGACAACCTCACGCCAGTGCTGCTCGTCGTGGTCGAGAGCGGGATGATCTACTCCGCTACGCTGATCACACTGCTGGTGACATATGAGGTCGGCAGCTGGGCGCAATACCTGATGCTGGACGCGGTCTCGCCTATTGTGGTACGTCCCAGACCTCACCCCCTCGTTATCCGCAGCCAGTAGACGAGCGCTGACCTGGAACTGTGCTGCCAGGGGATCACCTTCTCGCTCGTCATTCTGCGCCTCTCCATCGGCCTGTCCGACCCTGACGGCGTCACGCGCCCCTTCCAGGACATCCCCTCTACCTCTGCCCTCTGGGGACGCCAGGAGCGCGCTCAGCACTTCACCAGCACGCAGCCGAATATCGACTTCACGAAGAGCAACGCCACGCCCGCTGGCGAGGAGATCGACCTAGATTTCGCGACGAATACGGGTACCGAGGGGGATGTGGGGGGAAGAGGAAAGAGCAGGGGAAAGAAGATGACGTTTGGGTTGAATGGGTTTGGGGGTGCAAGGAGTGCTCGGGATCCCGCTACTGAGACGGGCATGACGGGGTACACCGCTACGAGGGATGACGGGACAGAGTATGGGGAGGTGAGGACATGCTGAATTGCTCTCCCGCTCTGCTGACGTTGACTTCAGGCTGCCGTGTAAGCCCACATACCTTCCTCCGCTGAGTGAAAGATATTCAATATCCCGATGGGAAGCACGTCTCTTGCCCCACCAGTCTTGTAGCTCCTGCTCCTCCACCTTTGTTGTATTAGTAATCGTAAACAGCAAACATCCGTACAACCTGTGTCCGTTTCTACCCTCCTAGGGGTTATTAACCACGCATAACCCCGCCTTCCATCATATCCCAGCCAAGTTGTTCATACGTCCACCCGAAGCACCCGCCCGTCTCCTTGCCTGTCGAATCGTCCCTCACCCTCGTATGGAATCCACAAACGCTCCTGTGCATACCGGGCGCTGTGTGTATCCCGTCGAGCGCAGCTATCTCCACGTCAGTGAGGTTGACCAACTAGTGATATCCGTTTTCATTACAGGAAGTATGTCCGGCTCGGCTCGGAATGGCGGGCGTACCTTCATGTTCTCCTTCATCCGGCCGACGTCTCTGCATTTCGGGACAACTACAATCCCCTTCGCGGCAGACCAGCTCAGGAGGACCTGGGCTGGCGTTACAATTTCGCATTGCTCATTCCAACTTTGCACTATTGCTTGCAATGAGGGATGTTCTACTAGCATGGGTTTGTGTTTGCCGAGAGGTGAGTAGGCGGTAAGAAGTATGCCATGTGAGGAGCAGAAGGAGAGGAGGTCGAGTTGGGGAAGGAGGGGATGGAGCTCGACCTAGGATCATGGCACCGGGTACAGAGCAAACCAAGCCAACGCAATATTAGTTTTTAGTTCCAAGCGGAACGTAAGGCTTGGGATGTCACGGACCTGATTCACAGCAGGCACCACACTGGCTTCCTTTAAGAGGACTTCGAGGGTCTTCATACTGAAGTTGGATACCCCGATGCTCTTGACTTTACCTTACAGGGTTACGTTTCGGCAGATAGTCAGACTCAATACGGTTAACCCAGACAATGATAAGGATACCAGTCGGCAATAACTTCTCCATATCTCGCCAGGTATCCACAAAGGTCGGGCGTTCATGCGGTTTGAGCGCCTCCCCTCCATCACAGGTCAGATCTGCGGATGAATCACTATTCAAGAGAATAAAACACCAACCATTCTCCTTCAGCGCCTGCGGCCAATGCATGAGAAACAGGTCGACATAGTCTAAACCTAGGTTGTCCAGGCTTTTCTGGAGGCTTTTGGCTACGCATGCGTGATGCTCTCCACTAGCATTGCGTCCAGCGCGGAGCTTTTATTGTGGGAAAGGGTGCTCACTAACGTCAGTTTGGTGGTGACGAAGATATGTTCTCTGGGGATGCCGGCCTCTCGCAGGGCAATGCCTACCGCTCTTTCATTCCCTTCGAAGGTTCAAGAGAACCGTTCAAACATAAAGCATGAAGGACTTGAGGGGCTCGGTTCCTTACCGTAGTTGAAAGCCTAGTCATGTGTATGCCTTGAACCCAGAATGCGATCCATCCAGGAGGACTTACCGTATCAATATGCCGATAGCCAACCTGGGCGTCGTAATATGATCGCATTGAAATGGTAGAGATTGATGAACGGGAAGGCGTATAACTGACTTTCAGCGCGTTCAGCACCATATTCGTGACCTCCTGGTCCTCGCCTTGGCCGACATATCCCATCCAACATCTGCGGCATGCAACTGCCAGTTACCGGGTGCTCTAACTCGAGAACTGAGGATGTCCACGTACCCGATACCTAGTCCCGGGATATCCAGACCATTGTTCAGACGGAATGACGGGAACGACATCCTACGAGGGCCCCAATGGCTATTGGTATTGCAAAGTAAAATATGACAAGTCTGAGTGGCGAGAATGTAACTCTATGGTGAGAGACGTGTGAATGTTCTCAGTCTTCTTTCATCCCTTCGGGCCGATGGCCGCCCAAAACAAACCTCAATACTCGATTGCATTATCCACTCACTGTATACATGGGATCCGAGGCTGAAGGGGGCGGGAAGTGACGGCGCGTAATCAATATCGTTCCTCATGCCCATATAGCCCAATAGTCAGATGCACAAAGCCTGCCACGACAAGGACTGCACCAGCCAAGGTCGATATGAAGGTCCTGTTTTCTCTACGACAATACGCTCAATCCCTACATACGTGAGTGAAGGTATCATGACCCGAGCGTGGACTGCGTACTTGCGGACAATTTTCCTTCAACCACCGGGCTTTAGGGGTGATGAGCTCAGGATCACCCGTCGAAGCGAGCTGCTTGGACGCGAGAATACACGACTCCAGCCGGAACCTCGTGCTGAACTTCGTGTGAATCTTTCTCTACTCGTCTTTCGTTGGTAAGGAGCAATGAGGCACTAGGAAGTACACCTGGAACTTACACTCAGGGCACCGAGCGGGGCAGGGGATGGCTTGCCTGATACAGCCCGAGTAGCCGGGAGGGCCTCGGACCATTGGGCTGTATTATAGACCGAGACATCACCAAACGTCTCTAGCCACACTTGCCACAGATATTCCGTCCAATCGAGTTCCCTTGAACCAGATATGAACCGCTCATCGCACCACAGAGGAAAGACGCGGTCCAGAGCCAGAGGCGCTAGCGGCTCGAAAGGGAACGAAGTATGATCATCAGAGCCAACCAGGACGGACGGAGAAGAGAAGTCAGAGAGCAGTGCAGCAGAGGTGGGTGATGTGAAGTTCGGCCGATTGGATATGTCGTCTGGAAAGAGAACCACGGATTGTGTCGGCGCATACAGTCGGGCGAGATTGAGGTAGGCGTTCGGGGAGGCTTCCGTCTTACCATTCATAACGAGGAAGTGGAGAAAGAAAGCATTAGGCAGGCCTTTAGCGTTGGAGGCGGACAGGTTCGAAATGAAAGCACCGACAGCAGGAGAGGAGGGGAGTTCCCGGGTCACCAGCAAGATCGACATCGGTCCTATAGATATCATTACGAGAATCCTCGTCGAGTAACGGCTAAACAATACATACCAGACCATGCAGCACTGAAGGAATGAATGATGTGTAAGTCCATGTTATGGGTCCAGACGCAAGCGGCAGGATGACCCGGAGCAGAATCGCTTCTAACCACGTTAGGATAAAACGCGACGCTTTGCCAGTATACATTTGAGAGCCGAGAGAAACGATATCCTAGGGAAAGCGCGTTTTGTGAAGGTGCAAGAGGATTCCGCATTGTGGCGCCAAGGTACCCAGGCGATTTATACAGAGTCGGAAAGCCAGATCCAAAACGAAGCAGCAACGCAAAAGAGAGATACAAGACACACAAGCCAGCATATGCGTAGAACATCCATTTTAGCAAGTCCAAAGCCCTAGCACCATTGATCGTACTCGTAGAGCCTTGTTCGTGGAGGTCGCACTGCAACGCCAAAGATGCTGGAGGGAAGAGTTGGACCTTCTCCTTGACATTCTCCAGGTCAGTGTGGGATTCTCCAAGGTATGCAGGCTGAGAACAAGAGGGCCGAATCCGATGCAAAGAGTTTGCACTGGAAAGATGACTCTGCAAACTTTGCGACTGAACCTGCGACAGACGGCCGGGAGGTGATCCGTGAATCATTGAAGGAGCTTTGAGAAGCTTCCAGGAGCAGCTCTATATGCAAGTACAGTGTATCTCAGGTATTCAGTTGAGCCTCCAGAGCAAAACGTAGACAACAGAGTTGTAACTTGAACTCGTCTTGGAGAATTCGCCGCCAGCAAACGTGTCTGTGGCGTGGGAACGTCACGGTGCTCAACGCGCCGCCACAATTCGAGTATTACGAACTTGGGAAGTATTCGGCGCTGCGGCGCACGCCAGGCCCGATTCCTCACATATAAAAGTCTATGGTAAACCCACGGCAGGGACTCTACAAGCAGGGAAATAATCTTTCTTGCTCCCCGGGCGCTGCGCGGCATCAACAATGCTCATAGTTATTTCATCTTGACCTGAATGATACTGAATGATATCAACTTCTAACTCTCAAGTTAGCGGCCCGCCGGTAGTTCCTATTTGTTGGTGGCGGTAAGATTTGGATCGGTCCACCTACCATTTATGAACAGTGCTCCTATTACATTTCGAGTAATTCGGGCTGTAAGTGGTATAACCCCTATTAAGCGCTCGCTTTCTCGATCACCAGAGAGCCCTATACAACTACTGAACAGTAAACCGAATTCTAGAGGAATCGGAACGTCCCTTTCAACAGTCATTGACTCATTGGAACAATTATCTCTCGACACTATACTAGGTGCGGTTCTCAAGTCGCATTCCCGGGACGGTGCCGCACAGTATGTAAACGAATCTCAGGCTGCACTGGTCTTTGAGCCTCTTTTATGCAGACACGCGAGTATTTGCGAGTTTACCTGAACTTCTGCGTAGGCACATATGAGTGGTGGCAGCAATACAATGCGCGTCCCGCTGCGCTCACATAAACCCTCAGCCGCCGGAGTACCAACGACGCTCAAGCATCAATCTCTTAGAGGCAAGAATAGCTCACCGCGACACCCGATGATATATACAGGCGGTAGACAGTAGCCCTGAACGGCCTCGTTATGCCTCGACCTCCACCGAGCTCGCGGATGTCGACCTTACCCAAGAGATATCCAGGGAAGTCTTCGTTGCCTAACGCGAAGGATATGCAATTTAATTCTGGACGCCGAACTTCCCGTCGCTAGGACGTTGGCTAGAGTCGCAGTCGCATTGGCCACGGGCCTTCATCCCGCCGGCGAGAGAGTAGACGATGAAATAAAAGGCATGATTAAGTTCCCACTATTGTCACCACCCTATCAATCCGAGCTAACTTGACTGATCTTTGATATGAGCACAGCAGGGGTGGCGCTGCGCCTCCCTCTGCCAGCGGTTTAATAAACGACAAACAGCTGGAAGGGGATACCACGAGGGGCGCAGGCCCCCATTATTGCGTAAAGCAAGGCATTAGCAGAGCGCGCAACGTCAACCCGCTGATGCGCTCTAAATACTTGCCGTTCGACCCTGGGCCCACAGGTCATATGCATCGTCTCTTTGTGCGAGAGCGATGCAGGCGGCATGTAGGCGGGGTCCCGTCTACACCGATGCGAGACCGGTGCCTTTCCAGTCAGACTCGAGAAGGGTATAAAAACCCGCGCTCTCCCTCCTGCCCCCAACCTGTCTCTGACGGGTCAGACAGCACGAAGACAAGCCAGATGCTCTTCACATCGAAGACGCTCGCCGCGCTCGCTGCCGCCGCAGTCGCAGGCGTGCGCGCCCAAGGCGTGAGTGCCGCCCACTCTGCGCCGTGCTCACCTTAGAATACCCGCCCGCGCCCCTTGACCAGGCGTACTACTGCACCGACATCAACTGGGGCGGCAACTGCCAGTACACGCCCGACTACGGCGTGTGCGTCACCTTCGGCGGGAGCGACTGGAACGACCAGGTCTCGAGCTTCGGGCCCGACCAGGGGCTGGAGTGCTACCTGTACACGTCAGTCTCACCCTCCTTTGCCTTCTGTTCGATGCCGATGCGAGACAAATTGCTGACTGACAAATGGATGCACAGGGATTGGGGATGCACGGGGGACGTGCTGCCGCTCGAGTATCCCGGCGCGGCGGACTTGAGGCAGTATAGCTTCAACGACGCCGTGTCGTCGTTTGCGTGCGAGTATGCGGGGCAGGGGACGACGGGGTCGTACACCAAGTACGTGACGGAGTATTAGAGCGCTTGGATCCGCGACGCTCTGTTTGCTCTGTATGTATGCATGGTTGGAGCTGAGTCGTATATGATGCATTTACGGGGGGATCGTGTGAGGACGGCAGACTGGCGCCCATCTTCGATTCCCGAATGCCAAGGTCTACGCACCAGAGTCTGGTCGACGCGCACGACACGCAGGCGACGAACAGCACCTGTGGCTCATCAAGCAAGTCACTGCTCTTCTGATTCAGACCCTTAAACAAAAATCTCACGTGCTTCGCCACTGCTTCAGTCGCGTCAGAGCACAGGCGCATCACTATATGGGACATGCACCTATCAGTGTCACGATTTTCGAAATTGGAGAGGGTTTGAAGTTAACTCACCCAGTATGTCCGAGACCATCTCTATCAGCTCTTCTCAAGTTACTACCCCATTGCATCCGACTAACAAGTAACTTGGGCGCTATAAACACGAGTCACTGAGCGCATCGAATTACCTACAGTTCAAGCTGCTCATGAGCTCGCATTCCACCTGCAGTCAACGCGCCCAATAAGTACAAGGCGGAGAACCCTAAAAATACAGCTGCCGAGTTCATGATCTACCTGGTTCCCGGGACTCGAAGTAACGAAGCTTGGTACGTAGTGCAGCACCAAGCCTGGTACAGAGTCCGCACGCTCATCGGGACCGCCAGGTTATCTATCATGAAGCCAATTACCCGCAAACACGGCGGCAGCGGGGAGTGAACAGGACATGTGTATCGAAATAACTTACGAGCGTCGCGACTGGCTGCAAGTACGGAGAGTTATTACTCGCGATCCCCGATCGCGGAGATGTTAAGTACATATTGTCGATTCGAATGCGAAGTCTTTGCAAGGACCTAGGCCGCATAACAACCTCCGAGGCGTATAAGCTGTAACCAGTCCGACATGATGGGGATACAGCGTGGAGACTAGTGCACGGCTTCTGCCAGTAGGAGACTTTCTGTAGTACTCGGCGACGAGAGATATCGGAGTTGTCCCTCTCGCGGATGGTGTTTCTCGATGCGTACGCAGATCGAGCGGTGGCTATATGATTCAAAGTCAGAGCAGCGTGAGATCAGAGATGCTCCAGTTGGACTTGACACATTCGAGCCTCCCGTCGATGCCTGGTCTGCAGGTGACGACAGTGTCGCCTGGATCGTACCGCGCGAATCGCGTGCCAGTAGGACCCCCAATAATCAGTATAAATGCCTGATCCCGAGGACCCATAAGTAGACCCATTTTGTCCGGAAGAAAATCGCCGATTTTGGACCTTTTGTCCGGAAAAAAACAGGCATCACAGCGAAAAAGTCGCTCTGAAAGGCAACTGTGGCGTGGGTACGTCTAAATTTAGCTTCCCCGGCAGGTGCCGGGGTAAATATGGCCTCGAAATGGCCAAGTCTGACCAAAATGTCCGGAAAAAAATCAGGCCTGTTCTCCAGAATCGGCCGATTTGTCTGTGAAAAATCAGCCATTGAGGGCTCTAAAGTCCCAAAATTTGTCCGGAACCTGATCAGGCATTTATACCAATTATCGGGGGTCCTGTGCCAGTCCGAGTCGTAAAAACTTGTAGGAAGAGAAACAAACGTGGGAACTTCACGGAAGCAAAATTGAAATCCAGCGGCGCGGCTCCCGCCGGGCTCGTACGGTCATACATACATACACACGGCTCAATGTATCCTATTCGATGGACAATGTTATCGGGTCAGCCGTTGTCCAGCAAGCCACGAGGAGGAGGTAACGAGATGGTCGAGACTCGAACGCACACGGGGCCTGCATTGTGTCCGAGTCTGAATCAAGGGACGTCGACGGATCCGATGTTGGAGCGGTGCTCGAGGACATAGAGAAGCGTCGCAAGTGATTCTTTCATTATAGGCTAGGACGCGGAGGATTGGGAATCCGATGCTCCGACGGTCGACGGTGCTTTTGTCAGAAGGATTGGGACCGGCGGTTCGGAGTCTTTGCGGTTCTTGAGCCCGATTGGGGTTTGACTGCGCCACGGACAGAGTCCAGGTCGGACGAAAAATGTGGGCGGTCGTGTTGCTAGGTGAGTGGACGACTACGACGATGAATTGAATGGAGGCATCGAGTGGTCTTAGCAACAGAGACATTGTTATGGCTGCAGACCAGGACGGGAGCCGATTATAGCTATATCATTGGGCGCCTGTCAAGTGACACCGATCCCGGGAGGAGGAAATTCATTTCGCAGCGACCCGAACTACCGAAAGCAGACGGTACTCGGCTCCCCAGCGCCTGCGAGCATCCGTGCCCCGCGCCCAATGCAGGCAGCGGACTTCCCCCCCGGGCAGCGACGATGATCCGCGCGCGCGTCCGTGACGGTCTTATTGCCTTTCTGCGCGGCGACCCCGCTTGTCTGTCCTGGCTGCTGCGACGCCGTCCTGGTTTGGCTGCGCCCTGCCCGTGTATGTGTGGCCGTGGACGCTTCCTTCCTTGCTGCCACCCAGGGCACCTTCCAATCGATCCTCCCCCGCCAGCCCACGCAATATAAACCCCCCAGTCAGGCCGCCGCGGTGTGCTCTTTTGTCTTTGCGCCCTCTTGCTGTGCTCCCCTGTTCTTGCACACCGTGCGATCTCGTCCAGCTCGCGTTTTTGGCAGTCTTGCACTTGTTTCCTGATCATCATCGCCACCGCCTTCGCAGTCCCGATTTGTCCACTCACTTTGACCGCACTGATCGCGCCCTGCCTTGTTCCATATACCCCCCGCTCGTCTCTCGTTTCCTGCGGTTTACACCGCTTCACCTAGTCTTATACTAATACTCGTCCAAAGCGAAAGCAATGGACAAATTTCCCGCCCCCCGCGGCTCTGAAAAAGTGCGTCCAGTCTCCCCTCAGCGCACAGCTATTCACAGCTTCCATCCTGTCTTTGCAGCCACCCGCCCAGGGCCAGCGATCCCTGCACACGAAACAGTCCCTCCCAAACCTATGGTGCGTATCCCCCTCCACCACGCGTGCCCATATGCAACATTCAACCGTGTAAACAGGCTCCCGCCGCGCTACGGCCCCATCCCCGCGCACCTCTCCCGCGCGCAGCAGACCCCGCCCCAGCCCATCTCCCCCAACCCGCCTCCCCAGCCGCGCACCCTCGCGCCCCCGCGCCAGGCAGCCAAGCCCCTCAGCGACTCCGAGGCGGAGGACAAAGACAAGGGCAAGGGCCGCGAGAAGCCAAGGACGCCGCTGCTCACGCCCCCGCTGACGCCGTCGAGCTCCGTCGTGGGCCGCCGCGCCGGGGGCAGTATGCGGAGCGACGGGAGCGGGAGCGTGGAGGAGGTCACCCAGGGGGTGGAGGGGTTGGCGGTTGAGGAGGAGCGCAGTCGGTTTTTGTTGGTGAGTGGATTGTTCGACCTACCGAAGAAGACGCGGGGTGACAGGGACTGGGGACGTTCGTTTTACTGTTGCGGTGGCCGGTAGATATCGAGCGTGCCCGCGCGCCTGTCCCCGGATATCCTCCAGACGCTCTTCGCGCCCTATAGCGGGGAGGTCAAGGGTATGTACGTGCGCCTGCAGGAGAGCCACGGCGTGGTGGTCCTCGCGTTCTGGGACGAGGGCGAGGCGGCGCGCGTCCGGCGGGAGGTGGACGGCGCGGGGATCGTGGGGGAGGCGGAGAGCGGGCAGGTGAGGCTCGCGAAGGGCGGGGAGCGCGAGAGGATCGGGGCGAAGTTTGTTAGTGCTGAGGAGCTGAGGGTGGTGCGTCTTCTCGCTCTCCGTTGTGGATTTTCGTGCACATAATATGTAACCTGACTTTCAATTGGACTATATGCTCGTCCATTGTAGTTGATCGGGCACTCGATGTTCATTGATGAGGTCGAGACGCTCGGGGAGGTATGTGTAGGACTTACCGGTGCGGCCCTCAGGGAGGGGGAGGTGGGCGCTCTGCGTGCGCTGTTTGAGGGAATCGGGAGGGTGAGGGGGTGGGAGGTCTGCGGGGAGGTGAGCCGCTCTAGTCTGGATCTTCGTTCCACGTTCGCCTCTCGGGACATTATCTCATCTTATATATGGTCTGAATAAATTACTGACACGTCGCTCGTTTATGTAGATTGTTAGGGTGGAGTATTCCGATATCCGCGACGCCGCTTCTGCGCTCGAGTTGGACGGCCGGACGATGTTCGGCGCGACGCTCAGGGTGTTCAGGAGGGAGCGGGATGGGGAGCGGGGGGATGACGGCACGCCGGTCCCTTCTGCCATCATGCAGCGCCGTGGATCCAAGGACGCAGGTTTCCCTCCCGGTATTATGGACCGACGGGGATCGAGGGACGCTGGGCTCTTTCCGAACATGGAGCGCCGGGGCTCGAGGGACGCGGGACTCTCACCGAATATGGAGCGCCGAGGATCCAGAGACGCAGGGCTCATGCCGAACTTGGAGCGCAGAGGATCCAGGGATGTTCCTCCCAGCCCGAACATGCGGGACACCAACAACAACCTCAGCGCGAGCCCGTCCGTGCGCGCGGTCCGCTTTGGCGGGGAGGACGAGGACGTCGGCCCTATCGGGCATGCGATCCTGAAGAGCCCCGCGGGCGGCGGGCGCGCGCGCAGCGTCAGCGCGGATCGGCGGAAGGAGGCGGCGGTGAGCGTGGACGGGTTTGGGAGGCGCGGGAGCAATTATCATCTGTATGATGCGGTGGGGAAGGTGGGCAATGGGGTGGAGCAGGGGGACAGGAGGGGGAGCGTGCAGGAGGAGCGGGTGGGCGCGGAGGAGTATCCCAGCGCCGGGCCGGTGTACGACTTTGGACGGGCGGCGCAGGCGCAGTATGGCGGGGAGCCGCTGTACGAGTCGGCGGCGTCTGCGGGGTACGCGGCCGCGGCGGCGTATGGGCAGGCGCAGGGGGAGGGGTGGGAGGGCTACCACACGGGCGTCGCGATGCCCGAGCAGCAACACCAGGCAACGTGGAACGACGCGGGGTATTATTACGCGACGCCGGTGCAGCGCAAGCTCGTCAGCCCGCAGCCGCACGCGTTCGGGGGGTACCACATTGCGCCCCACGCGCTGCACCCCCACCAGCAGGAGCTCGAGCTGCTGAAGCAGCAGCAGGAGTACCTGGAGTATATGAGCGCGTATGGGATGGGGTACGCGATGCACGGGCACGCGGACGGGATGGCGGGCGCGGGGGTCGGGGGCGGCGTAAACGCGGGATACCTGGGGTACGAGCACCAGGTGTCGCCCGTGGCGCTGTCGCCGACGTACCTCACGCCCGTGTCGCCGTACGCGGCCGCGGGCCCGGCGAGGGAGGTGCGCCCGGAGCACAATCAGGTGAATTTGGCGCGGATTGAGGACGGGATGGATACGCGGACGACGGTGATGATCAAGAATATCCCGAATAAGATGAGTGATCGGGATTTGCTGGAGTTTATCGGGAGGGTTACGCCGCGGAGGATTGATTTTCTGTATTTGAGGATGGATTTCCAGAATGGTGCGTGCGCTGGTCTTTCGTGTGAGGAGGGGGGAGGGGCTGATGCGGTGGGGACAGGGTGTAATGTTGGGTATGCGTTTGTCAATTTTATTACGGTGCAGGATTTGTTGCTGTTTGCGAAGGCGAAGTTGGGTGTGAAGTGGTGAGTGGCCTTCTGGGCTTGAAGCACGGATGGATGCTAACGGGTGCGGTGTCTTAGGAATATGTATTCGAGTGAGAAGGTGCTGCAGATGAGCTACGCGAACTACCAGTACGCATCCTTGTGATCTACGCCACCTGCAGAGCTGATGGATGGTCGCAGGGGCAAGGAAGCGCTCGTGGAGAAGTTCAAGAACTCGTGCATCATGGACGAGCGCGAGGAGTGGCGGCCGAAGATATTCTACTCGGACGGGCCGAACCAGGGGCTGCCGGAGCCGTTCCCGAAGCCGACGCATCTGCGGAGGAAGGAGCGGAGCTCGCATAATCGCGGGGCGCTGTATGTGCCCGGGCTGCATCACCACCACCACCAGGAGGAGGGGCGGGGGGTACGGCTGGAGGATCGGAGGAGGGCGGAGGGGAGTTATCAGCCGCCGTTCAAGAGGGGGCGGGCGCCGCATATGTGATTCAGAGGTAGGGGGTGACTGCGTTTTCCTCCGGATATGGTGATTCATGTGGTTTTAGGACGCTCGCCGCCCGTCAAGTCGCTCACTACTGACTCGAGACCTGTACTGACGCTCTTTGCACTCACTCGCTTGACACTCGACAAGATTCGGACGTTCCTGTTCCTGCATACGGACTCGTGATAGATCTCGCCGCATCTCTTGTCGGACGTTGCTGCATATACGCGCTTTAGTTTGTTGTCCCATGCTCCGATGTCCGCGTCGCGCTTTAGCTGTTACTTTGCAAAGTATGATACCATTTACTAAGACTTGTTCTGTGCTAATGAATAGCTCGGTGTACGTTCTGTTCTGTCGTTTAGCTGTGTATCGTTGCGTTTCGTTGCTGTGTTGTTTCGTTTCGTGTTTGTTTTTCCCCCCATTTGCTGCTGTTCAGTATATGTTATGTGTTCTGCTTCAGTGTAATGTATGTGGGCGCATATAGATTATGAAGTCGTTCTGAAGAGTGCGCGAGCCCCGCCCGGCGGCTGTCCGGCGTGTTGGCTAGAAAGAGTAGGAGGTTATCTGTATATGGTACTCGTATTCCCTTTCTTGGTTGAGCTTTGCCGGCACGGGCCGGGGAAGCCACATGGCTGCCACGCGGATGTCCTGTCTACCGCGACGTGTTCCAAGTGCGTGCAAAGTGAACGCAGTCCTTCCACAGCTCGTGCTTGTTCGTTCTCTCAACTCTCCCTATCACGGCTTTGACGTTTGGAGGCCTGGCATAAGGGGCTACGAACTATCTTACATCCGCTATGAACTCGCTATACACTCTGGGCGTACGGCAGACGAATTCTATCCAGGCCGACCTCGAAAGGCTACGGAATGGGGACTCGTCTGCGTCGTTATTAGGTGCGTAACAGCTCTTTGGTGCTTCTGCTCGGGATATGTATTGTCTGTCGCGTCTCGTCTCACTGATCGACCCGCCAGGGCAGATATCGGCGTCGCTGGCTGCTATGAGCCGGACGATCGAGGACTACGACTCGATGGCGCGTAGGGAGATTATCAAGGCGAAGCAGGAGAAGGCCCAGATGTAAGTGTTGTGTTGTATGGTGTGGTGTGAGGGCTGATGGCGGGGCAGGCGGGTGCAGAAGTTCCGGAGCGATTATGCGGAGTTGAGGACGCAGTTTGAGCAGTTGAAGACGCAGGCGGAGTCATCAGTACGTGTCTTGATCTGGATGACTTCCTGTAGCGTTGAATGAATTCAACTCTGCATCCAGAAACGCAACGACCTCTTCGGATCCTCAGCCGGCCCCCTCTCCCCCAGCGCCTCCGACACACGACGGCGCTTTGCGCCCACCATCCCCCCACCCGACTCTGACTCCTCTTCCTCTCCCTTCCGCGCATCCACGCCCCTGGTAAACTCTACGCTTCGGGAAGACCACGCGCTCCGCGAACACACGTTCATCCAGAACACGGAGGCGCGGCTGGACGAGTTCCTCGCGCAGGGCCGCGAGGTGCTCGACAACCTCGTCGACCAGCGCAACGTGCTCAAGGGCACACAGCGCCGGCTGCTAGATGCGGCGAACACTCTCGGAATGAGTAGGGATGTCATCGGCTGGATTGAGCGGCGCAGGTGCGTGCCGTTCGCCGCTGTTCAGGTTCTTTTATCGGTGAAGTGGAGAATGTGACTGATTGGCTCATTGGTTTGCAGTACGCAGGATATGTACATATTCTTCGCGGGTGCGATATTCACGTTCTTTTGTTTCTATCTCATTTGGCGGTATTTGGGGTGAGGAGACGGGTATACCCATTCACTCTGTTGCTGGACATTGGTATCTGTACAGATGCTTTTAGTCGTATTTTATTGTCTGTATGTTTCTGGATATATTCTCCTATCACCAAGGGTCCCGCCGGACCTGATGGGTGTCTGTGACTTACGCGAGGGCTCTGAAAACATGGTTGGAGCACTCATAGTCCGGGAGATAAGGGACAACCGTCATCCTCGTGAGTTCTGTATAGTATCTCTGGTATTCTTTCTTCATTAACACTATCTGTCGCCGTATCCGCTGCGCATTAGGCTCCGCCCCCGTATTATTCTCGTGCAGGAGACGCAAATCACGGTTTGATATATGAGTGCCGTACTGAGGGTAGCCCGTGAGCGGAACGTTACAGGGATACTTCTTGCGCGGATGGCGTACCGTCGTCTCCGGGGCTTCGGATACTCTGGTGTACATGCTCCTCGAAGAGGACGCCCTTGTCAGCTGCGCGTGACGCCAGTGTCAGCGTTCAGCGCGAGGGATCAGGGCGGGAACTGCAGTTTGCTTACCTCGGGGTTGTACGGGTGCAGGTACCGCTACGGCTGACATAACTGACACCACGAGCGTGAAGAGCGCAAAGATGGTTCGCATAGTTGGGAGTTAGGAGGTATATTTTTCCTGGCTCGCAGACGGGACGAGAGGGCTCAGGTAGGCAGGTAAGGCGGGGTTCTACCTTTATACTGTGGCTGACAAGCTGAACTATATTTAGTTCTTGTTCATCGCAGGCCGGTGTGATGCTTGCGCCCGTCAGTAGGATAGGATTGCCGCTCAAGCACGGGTCTGGCAAGTGTTTTGACGCTAATGTCATTCGCGACGTCTTCGGTCGAGTATTTGGTATTAGGGCGTGAGTGAGTTGGATCCAATCCTCTATCAGCTGTCCGACCTTCAACGCGAGCATTGTTGGCCAGTCTTTGCTTAAGAGTGCTCATTGAGACCCGTATTTTTAGCCGCATATCAATTCTGCAGGGAGGCGTTGACGGCAAGTCAACTATACTCGTAGCAGTGGGTCATAAGCAGACAGGTGGCAGATTTGATGTCTAACAAAAGATGGATGGATCTGTTCGGCGCGCTCAATAAACCAGGTACGCGGCGCTTAGAGTTCGGAGCAGAATGGGCTCGGACAGGACGGCCCAATTTGGACGCGAAGAAAGGGGATAGTGGCTGGGAGATAATTACAGTTCAAGGTGGGTGAGCAATTATAAAATCGGTGTTGGATGCTCGTCCCGATGACCGAGGTGGCAACTTGTCATTATCGTCGTTGTTTTCCGAAGTGATCGTTACACCTCACACGCTGCTGGGCTTCTTCGAAGGTCGCACATATACAACGCGATATCACGCGACCGAGCGGCTGGAGCCTGTGAAAATGGTGGTAGTGAACATGTCCATCTTTCTTACAGACGATCGACAGCTAGGTATGCTCTGTCCGGGTCATGAACGTCCGCGACTCACAAAGTCAACTATAGAGCCTGGACTTCCTCGTCAACCAACAGATTAGGGAATCCCAGTCGGATCTCGCCTACACGGAGCCTCACAGCTGTCTACCGAGCTTATTCAGATCCCATATCTTGATGAACATGCGCTTCGAATAGTCCGCCTGTCCGCTCGCGAGCTACATGCACGACGAAGTCAAGGGAGGCATCATCAAGAAGTACGGCTAATGCACGCACTAACGAGTTTCTCTGGACCTAGTTCTTGGTGGACATGGTCCTCCCAGAGAGGTCCTACTTTCTGTGCATTATTGCGAGCTATATGCACGCAAGAAATCAGATGCGTTTGAGCAAGGACTTGTCGGAGTGCTCTGTGCTATCCAAGCAACCATCCTAAGAGTCACGTTCCAGGTCGTTTCCGTTAACACAACCTCACAGTTTGTAAGCCCAGCAGCTCCTGAGACTTTAGTGTTACTAACCATGGACCTACGATCTAGCCTGAACATACTCTGTGACCAGTATTTGCTGGCCCGGGTGAACTGTGTGAACTTAGAGCTAACGAGGTAACCTCAGGACTTCCGCCTTTACCCCTAATAGGGTCTGCCACACTAGATCGTGCTAGGATATGGGTGCACTCTGACACATACAGTATGTACCATAGGGTGCTCCCGCACTGCGCCGTCGATGGGCGAGATTTAGGCGTCTCTGAGCACCTCGTAGCCGATTGCTGTGGAGCCCCGGTCGCGACAACGTTAATACGGTGTGTCTATAGGCATTTGGCGAGGTATGACTGCAGCGTGCTCGTCCACGAACCCCTGACAGATGACGATGGACAACGAAGTCCTCCGGCGTCTCTCAGCGTATGAATACTGAGTTACGGCAACCCTCAAGGCAGATACGAACTCAGCGGCCGGTGCTAAACATTGTCTTACCCAAAACTGTGTCTGAGATTATATCTCAGCACAACAGATACATACTGAATAATTTGATCATAGTCGGAAGTCCCAGGAGCTGGCGAACTTGCGAATACTGATGTCATGCCAACGCAAACGACGCAGAACGCTGTTCTTTGACTTCCGCCCTCATAGATGGGACCAGAGCTGGAAATGACATCACCGTGGAAGCCAATAGCATCCTCGTGGACTTCCAATATATAACCCGCTGTGTGGCTTAAACGCACGCCACATCACGGAGACAGCAGGTGCATATCCTTCCGGTAAGCGCACGTTAATGAGACCAAATGCGTATACGAACTGATGCTTGACTCACGGAGCTCAATCCAGACCTACTTCTTGGTGGACATGTGCCTCAAATAGTTTGCCACCTGTTCGAGCCGTGCGCCCACAAGAGTCAGGCATGACGAAAGGAGAGGTATGATGCGCTTACGACCGGGCTTCTCTGATGCAGCTGGTTGGGTAGCGAGCACCGAGGATACGAAGGCGAGAAAGATCAAAAATAGCAGTGTACTGCGCATCTTGATTGCCTTGACCTGAGACTCGGACTTGGGGGATAAGTGATTGACAGATCTCTTACCTTGCTTCAGCTATAAGAAGCTGGCGGAGGTCTTGAGCTGTCATGTGAATGGCAAGTTATACAGTGCGGCAGCACCGCATCGCACCCGCGGCCTTGGTGATGAGATGATGGCGCTCGTGCGCCGTGGTGATGCCGTGCTGTCCCAACTGTTGATTATATTACTGTACGTATCGGTATGTGCTACCCTGTCTGCTTTGTTAACACGATTAGTACCAGTCACAGCACTATCAAACACACGTACGGGGTTCGGACTGCGCTGATGACTTACGCACCCTGCTGAGGCCTAAGGCTATGCCGAGTTGGCAAGCAAGGCAGAGATGCGTATTTAGAGCATCCACTTCGCAATGCACATCACAAGAATGACATTATCGAAGATAAACTGGGTCCATGGCGTCCCTGTCGGTGAACAACCATGCCCAAATGCCATATCAAATCCCAGCTGCCCTCCATCATCAATGCATCATTGTGTGGCAGATGTACCTGGTGAGACGCTCGCCTATTGAAGTTAAAGCCTCGGCGCGATCGCTAATCCCGCGGAGGGATTGAGGATATGCAGCGTTCTACCGCTCCCAAACATATCGTAAATTGGCGGCGGTGGGTTTCGCGAACTTGTTCAGAAGTATCACGGTCCCGTTGACCATCGTCTCCATCGTCTAACCTTCACATAATGACGATTACGGATCATCTTCGCAGGTCATCGCGGATCCAATGACATCCCCACTTCTATGTAGTCGGTGAGCGCGTTTCGTGGATCATGATATCTTTCATGGAACGCTTCTTTGTTGATATCCAGCGATGATATGCTTCTATGCATTTATCAATGTCTAGCTTCCGAGACTTGGCTGAGCATGGGAATGTTATGCTAGCGACTCCTGGCTGTTTCTTTTTTACGCTGGAAGGGATTCGTACCGGTACGACTGACTCTTGTCTCGCAATGTATGCTTCTCGGTTGTGTCCCCGCTCTTCATTCTTTCACTAGCATATCTACGGCCTTGCTAGGCGATATCAGCGATCTAAGCTTTCGGAACTCCTGCGTAGTCCAGCGGCTCTTTGATGATCCTTGCTGATACTTACTTCACTTGTGGCGTAAGAGCGATGCACGGGGTGAGAACGTAGGTCTATGTATTTCTCGGCCTGCGCATTTTGACAGCCTATACAGGTAAGCGCATCATGGGTGAAGGCAATATTATCACTGATGACGCACGTATAAGTTGCTATTGGGAAAATTCACCCTTGCACGTCCTAGTTATTTGGCTGATACTATCATATAACAGTTTTGCTCACATCAGCTTACCGTATCATGCGCAGCTCGAACCCCTGGCCAAATGATAATGGATTAACCGCTCGAACGAAGATTCAACGAACTGACTATGCTGCCAGAGGAGCTGTAACACCCATGATGCAGTTCATTCCCCGTCGCTTTCTCCGCTCTTAAACAGGGATCAATGCTCCCATGCCCAACTTGTTCAGAAGATAGGACCCGTAGATGGATGGATCCCCGTTGGCACCAGTATCCATATAGCCAAATACGCTACAGTCGACGGTGCAAGGCCGGCGTCCTCCACCACAGGCTTCTGTAATGATGGATCACTACCTGCGGTCTCGGAAGACTTGACTCATCATTGTTGGGCGAGTAGGTAGTGGGACAGTCACCAGAGAACATCCGAGCTACACGTCTGCTGAAAGTGTCTCCAGCTTCTGGTATAATCCAGCGGGTGAATCACGACACGTCCAGCGAGGCCGCGGTACTGGCAGCCACTTGATTACAATGCTTATCCTGGAGCAATAAACGCCGTGTAATGCGGGATAAATCAGCCTGAGTGCGATGGCCTAGGGTTGTTTCGTGCCTTTGTTTGCGCGGAGTTGATCCATGGATCATGGATCATGATACCTCTCGTCTCAACCGAGGTGAGAGCGAGCAGACCCAAATACTCTTGACGTTGATTTCCCTTTGCTTCCCGCTAAGATTTTCTGGCGGATTGCAAGAGTCGGAACCATGCACGCGACTACTGATGTTCCGGCTTCGTGCGTCTCGGATTTGCGGCTGAGCACCGTCGATCCTGGCACCATGATGAGTCGTCGTAAACGAAGGCGAGTAGATTGAAGAATCACCTATTTGACTGGTTTGCACCCAGCGGCGCTACCGCTCTACGCGTACGGGAATCTGTGCGGTTCCGCCTATGTTTGCTCCCAGCATTCTTCGTGCCTTGGGAGCTCTCGTACAAGTCACGTCTCAAGCTCAAGGATCTGCCAGGTGCAACGCAGGAGGGGTGGATCACAAGCTCGAACAACCGGCAGAGGTACGAAATGAATCTAGCCACTCGAATTCCATCGCGGTGTCTGCTCCAAAATTTGTCCAGACAGAGGCACTGTGACCGATACCGAAAGTGGTGATACCTATCAAGCAAATCGTCTGCTCTTGTTGGCCCTGCCTCCGTGCCTTATTCCAGGATCGAGCTCACGCGGTGCCTCCATGACGCGCATTAGGACGGCGCTGGATCTTTGTCCATGGATGATTCAGGATCACTTTGAGCTGGCTTTCCTCTGAGCGAAACACTTCTGAGATGAACATCATCGGAACTTACCTCGACTCCGTTGGTGCTGCACGGCGCGAAAGTACGATTGAGAGGAGGTTTTCCTGGGTTAGAATCCCGCGAAAGGGTCCCTTCCACGGGTGAATACTGTATGTCATAGTCTAAATGCACGTATCATCGTCCGGCCCACGACTTCTCCGGATCCGCGCTTTACCTCTGTATATATGCCAGTCGCATATTATTATGGTGAGATTGAAGCCTCGCAGGGGAATGAAATCCGCAGGGGAAGCCAACATGGAATCAGAACAGGGGCAGGGACAGGGAGATGCATAAGCGGAGAGGCGAATAGAATATACGACCGACGAATATTGAACATTCGATTAACGGCAACCAGCTCGAGCTCCGTGGGCGAATGCGTTATACACCGAAAGTAGCTTACAGCCCTCTGAATAAAGCACATATATCGGCAACAAGTTACCCATACACTCAGTACACCACACCGTTACCCACGCACCCTCTCATGCACTCACCCCCTCCCCCTCCTCCTCTGGCGGCGGCCAATCCACCGGGGGAGGCAAATGCTCTCTCAAATACCTATTAACGACTGTCCAGTCCCTGCACCGATGCACACTGCCCACGCCACTGCCTCCATGCCGCCACCGCCGCTCCTCGGGGAACCACGCGGGCTCGTCCTCCTCGAGCGTCGTGTCCGCGTAGCACAGGACCGCCTGGCGGAGGTAGCGCAGGCAGTGCTGGACATGCTCCGCCGCGCCCGTGCGGTTCGTGAGGAAGCCGACGCGGATGACGTCGAGGCAGTGCAGCTGGTGGGTCATGGAGATGAGGAAGGTCGTCTGGTTCTGGGGCGCGGGGAGCGGGACGAAGCCGGAGGTGGGGAAGAGCGCGCCCCATTCGGTGTCGTTCCACAGGTCGAAGTGCTCGGCGTCGGGGGTGAGGACGAGCCCGACCTCCGGGAGGTCGATGGGCAGCTGGTCGGGGTGGTCGTGCCCGATGTAGCCTGTGTGTGGGTGAGTGGTCTCGTAGGCAAGGAGGGGACGGGGAAGGAAGGAGGCGTACTGTATTTCCTCTTGGGAGGTAGGAGCTGCGAGAGCTGCGAGAGGTTGTACCACGTGAAGCCGACGTTGAGTGCGGTGACAGCGAGCAGGGTGGCGAGGACGGCGTTTGGCCACTGGTTGTAGCTTGAACCAGCCATGACCACACCTGGGGACTCAATACTCAGCGCTAGCGCTCAGTGATAAATAAACGCCAGCTGGATCGGGCTGTAGTAACTTCCGCAGAAAGGAGAGCTGTGTGTCACTGTGAGCCTCGAGACTACAAGATCGGCGTGAACTTACGGGCTGATGTCGCGCCCGCGGACGGCAGCGTCTAGTCTGTATTCAAGATTCTGGACTTGGCTGCTGTACTTGCCCTATTGCGAAGAGCAAGGAAGTGCAATGTTGCAGTTTCGGCGGCTGTGCAGTTTGTGATGATCATTTCTAGATCTCAGTGCTGCATTGCATGATGCATCATCATCGCCGTTTCCGACTTTCGGCTGACCGCAGGCAGATAAGCATGGAGATGTAAGATGGAGATTTCAAGGTACATGTAGTAGTAGCTACGCCCGGATGTGGCAAGGAGAGGGAATCAAATTGTCGAACGGGATACGAACTCGGAGGGGAGACGTAGTCCCTTTCAATGTGAATTACAACGCAATCCGAAACTCCCTGCCAATATTGGGGATAGCAAGTGATCCGTAATGCTTGTCCGTACGTATTCGTGATACAAAGCTGTCCGGTCCCATGTGTCGGCATCCGATGTCTGTTAGACATTATGATCAGAGACGCAGAGAATCAGAGAGATTTGCGGCGACAAGCAGGCCGAGGCAAATGTGCGCAGCAGTTTCTAAGTCAAACCCGCGTCGAAGCGCGTTTGTAGTGGACTACAAACTCAATTGGAACGACAGGCTGATCAGGAGCCTAGCTAGGTGGCAAAATTGGGACTTTTGCCTGGCAACATTTTGCCAACAACACTAGCCCGGTTTCTACATCATGTATCACGCTCAACCACTGCCGCGTCAAGTCGACGTCGCCGCACTACTACACCGTGAAAACGCGGTCAGTGCATATGATATTTGCCTGCGCTTTGAGGAGTTCGTTTCCACCGAACAAGACACGGAGCGCATTATTTCTGCTCGAATCTTAGGCTACCTGCTTCTTCATCCATCTTCACATGGTTCCCTCTCGGAGATCGTAAAGGAGATTCACTCCTGCAGCGAGGATTATGACGCTCTACATAATCTGGGACAGGCCTTTTTGAACTACTTCATACGTGCATGTGAGTACGTCGCGTCTTACGCAGCGACCCTGCACTCATTTACCCCCCAGTTCGCAAATATCAAGGCAGGACCCCTTTCACCTCCGACCACCTCAGCCGCCCATCCTTTGACCAGCAGCGATTATTGCCGAAGGCCTCAATCAAGGAGGCACCAAAAAATCATAGCACCGCCAAGGCACAAGTTGTGTCCCACGATCTATGAATCGGTTCGACATGCTCATGCACTCGTCTTGCAGGCACTCTTACGGGACGGCTACAGATGCGCTGTGACCGGAGCGTATGATACTCTGGCGCAGGATATGCTCAATGACGAGCTTGCGGATCCCCAAGTCTGGCTCGTCGATACGGAATGCGCTCATATCGTGCCTGAGTCCACGTATTTCAACGTTAATACTGACAACTCTCAAGAAGCTTCGAGCAAAGTATGATATCCGCACAGTACTCCCCATACAAGTTCTTCACTGACACAGCCTACTTCAGAAAGATTATGTGGCATCAGTTTTAACTGTCCTATCGCGTTTCGGCTATGACGTCGACAAATTGAACGGTCCGAAGGTTCACTCGCTCTACAACGTGATGACACTAGAACACAACGTCCACAATAGGTTTGACCGGTTGCAGCTGTGGTTGGAGGAAACGGTGAGTGCTTCGAAGCGTTGGTGAACCACCACTTCTTCTGAAAGTAGATGGAGCAGGATATGGCGAACTGTTATCGTGTCACAGCGGTGAGGTCAGGTTTTACTCCCATGATGAGGGAACGGGTGATGTTCACCACTCCTGATCCCGAGCGTCTCCCTCTCCCTTCCCCACAGCTCCTAGCATTGCACGCAGCCTGTGCGAAGGTGGCCAACCTTTCCGGCGCGGCAGATTATCTTGACAAGCTGGATCGGGAACTGGAGACGACAGACGTATTGGCGTGTGATGGAGGCGCAGCTGAAGTGTTGAATCACGCGATTGCCTCTCTCGCTGGAAGGGGTATCAACGCTGGGGCGTAATTGTCTATTCTCGCACCCTTTCTATGTTTGAAGCTGCGCCAATCCAGGGAGATGAGCCTCTTGTTGCGATTGTTATCCTTGTTGTTCTATGTCACTGAGGTGGATGCATCTGAGTATACGTGTTGTCCGCGCACCCAAGACTGCAATAAACCATGCATTCCATGTTGCATTGTACGTATTGAGCTGCGATTGCGACTGGGATGGTAGCCTCATTACGGCAAGCGCTTCAGCTAGCATCCGCGCCCGGATTCGTATATCGTGCATTACGCCCCCGAGATTGCAATGCCCCCGAATCTCTGGACTCTCATGAGCGCTGAGCGTCAATAATGTCCATCCATGATCCGACAGCCTCCGCAGCTGTCAGGATCACTGCCTTTGACAGATATCTGTAGCGCCACCAGGGAGCATAATCCCGTGTTTAGGCTCGATCTAAGCGAGATCAAACCGAGGTGCAGGCCTCCAGGTTGATTACCTGCATGCTTTCCAGCGAACCATAACATCTTCACCGCGACGACTCCTGAGGTTCATAGGTAAGCCTCACGTATAGCAATCGTAACATCCAAACCAACTAAAGCCTACTTAGCCAACTAGCCATGCCATCCTCGCACTACCTCCCGCTCACCCAAGACTCTGACGACAGCAAGGACACCTATCCCCCGCCCCCTCCCCATCCCTCCATCAGCTCCCGCCGCTCGCTCCTCACCTCGCTCCTCCTCGCCGCTATCCTGCTCGTGAACCTCCTCTGCCTCGCGGCGACGACCAAGTACGCCGGGCTCGTCTCCGCCGCCGTGCGCGCGCGGATCGATATGCGGGAGACGAGGGACCTCCCACGGCCGAACGTGTATGACGGGCTGCTTCCAGGTTGATGTTGGATTCGCACGCGCTATCTGTTTTGAAGGCACGCGGGCGATGGTACTGTAGTGCTATATGTTGCATCTCTTGCTATATGCGCCCATGGAGTCGATATCGCCTCGGATGATTGCGCGAGGAAGGTTATCTATTGACAAGCGTTAGCGTTAGCGCGAGTGCATATGAGTCGTGATCTGCATGCATAAAGTTCGAGAACCGCGGCGATTCGGTTCCCGCACTAGGGAATATCTGATTCGAAACACTACCATGATAATCCAATGCATAAAATGCAGGCAAGTCGAATGCAGTACAGCAATACGAAACGCCTGTAAGTATGGCCAGGCGGTACCGAAAGGCGGCGAAGCGGACCCGCACTTACTGACAGGCTGCAATCACGTCCATCATGGCATCACCGCCGTGTACGCACGAATCCTTCTCCCGCTCGGTCCCTGTAACACCTCCATCCATCCATCCTTCGCCCGGCGCCCTTCTGATTCTTCTGCAATGCTTCTGTTGCCATATTCACAGAATGTTTCAAAAATACGACGCCCCCTTTGTCCGACCTGCCTCTTTCTCTCTCGCCCAATTCACTCCCTCTGATCCTGTTTCTTGATTCGTGATTGAGAGCTGCATTGCTCCACTGCGCCGCACCGCCGCGCAGATAGCCACAGCAAATATTTTCGGTGCAGAGGCTATATAACCCGCCGCCCACCAGCGTTCCCTGCATCTCCATTCCAATCAGCAGCAATACCCTCCAAGACTCATCATCATGCGCGCCACCACCCTCTGCGCCGTCCTCCTCGCGCTCGTCATGTCCGTCGCCGCCGCCCCCTCTCCAGCGCAACTACAAGGTAGGCTGCATCAGCTGATATTTCCGCGCGCGGTGGATGACCACCCTGTCTTTAATCAGCGCGCGGCGAGGGCCTCCTCTTCGAAGACCACGTCCACCAGGTCGCCGGGCCGGCGTCCGACTGAGTTCACGCTCGTGGAGCCACCGCGCACGTCTTGGTACGTGTCCCCTACCCGTCAGGGACGAGAATACTCTTATGCTTACATGTGCACTAGCACCGTCCCTCCCTCCCTCCCTCCCGTTTAGATTGGATTTCAAACTCTGGACCCTACCGCCCTCTCCCCCACCTCCGAATTACCGAATGCGTTATGGTTGGATTATCGAGTAATAGAGCTTAAGAGCAGGTGTTAATATTTCTGCGCCTCATGCGAGGCGATGTAAGTTATTAGACGGACAATTCGTTCCCGCCCATTCGTCTATCCTCAAAGGCCCTGGGCCTGTTGTCTCCCTTAAGGAATACTAAATATCGTTTGTATCTATCTGCCCGTCCCACCCACACCGCGAACACGTCTAATGTATTGCATCCGAACGTTCAGTTCCGACTTCATTTCGACTGCTCAGAGGCGAATCCTGCCACATGTGATTGACTCAAGAAATACAATTCAGTCTTCAGTACCTTGGGCTGCACAATACACTTTGTTGCTCTTCCTCGAAATACACCGAAGGGAACCGCCCCCTCCCCTCACGCCTGCACACCAGCACTACTCCGGTACCCCTCGATGCTCATACAAACCGCCCAGGGCCGCACACCCTCCGTCAGGCCCGCGATCTCCTCCTCACTCGACACACCCGCGGTGCCCAGAATAACCGGCACCGTCCACTGCCCGACGGCCGCCTGCGCGTGCACCCCCCCGTCCCGCGCAAACTCAACCTGCACGAAATGGTGGTACCCCGGCGTCTGCGCCTCCGCGAGCTCGCGCGCGGGCGCCTCCGCGCGCACGGCGCGCACCACGAGGCACGGGACGTGCGCCGCCCAGTGCAGCGGCGCGCCCGCGGGCAGCTGCACCGCGTCCACCTGCGCGGCGTGCGCCGCCTCGATGAGCGCGTCGAGCGACGGGTGCGCGCCCGTGAACACGCCCACGAGCAGCGGCGCGGACGTGCTGTTGAGCAGCGCGGCGGTGCGCCGCGCGTGCGCGTGGAACCACGACTCGTTCGGCGTCTCCGTGGATATCGCCGCGGACGACGACGACGCGCTCTTCTCCACGCGCAGGCGGCGCAGCGCGAGCGCGATCTGCGCGGCGGCCTTCGGGGATACGTGCTGCGGGTGGGACTCGGAGAGGTACACGCCGATGAAGCCCGCGCCCTCCGCCGCGAGGCGCAGCGCCTCCTCCGCCGTCCGCACGCCGTCGACCTTGCCGAGGGGCGCCCGCGGCTTGAGCGTCGCCGCCTCGCGTGTGCCGGGCAGCCCGAGCAGCTCGCGGATGAACGCGCCCGCGTCCTTCGCGCGCATGAGCGACTCGCCGACGAGCACCGCGCCGACGCCCTCGGCGGTGTACCTCTCCACATCTGCTGCGCTCGAGATGCCGCTGAGCGCGCAGAGGACGACGTCCCGCCCGGCGACCATGTCCGCGAGCCGCGAGGTCGTGCCCATGTCGACGTTGAAGTCGTGCAGGTTGCGGTTGTTCACGCCGACGATCTTCGCGCCGAGCGCGAGCGCGCTGTGCATCTCCGCGGCGTTGTTCACCTCGACGAGGGGCTCCATGCCGAGGCTCACCGAGTAGGCGTAGAGGGCTTGGAGGCGCGGCACGGGGAGCATCGCGACGATCAGGAGGACGGTGTCCGCGCCGTGCAGGCGCGCCTCGGCGATCTGGTACTCGTCGAATATAAACTCCTTGCGCAGGATGGCCGGGCGGTTGGGCAGCGCGCCGACGGCGTCGCGCGCGAGGCGCATGTCGAGCAGCGAGCCCTTGAACCACGTCGGCTCGGTGAGCACGGAGATGACGGACGCGCCGCCCAGCGCGTAGGTGAGCGCCTGGCGCGCGGCGTTGGCGGTGAGCGCGATGTCGCCCTTGGACGGGCTCGCGCGCTTGATCTCCGCCATCAGGCCGGGCTTGGGCCCGGATTTGAGGCGGTCGACGACGGAGATGAGCGGCGGGGCGAGGTGCAGGGAGAGGAGGGTGTCGAGGTCGGAGGGGGTGGTCCCCGGCGTGGACTTGGCCTTTTCGACGTCGAGCTGGCGCTGGGCGTAGATCTTCTGTAGGATGCTGGGCACCCCGTTCGACTTGGTTTCAGTGGACATGGTGGGCTGCTGTATACAGTCCTTGGGATTAGTTGTGCTAGCTCTTGCAATATGTAGTCGATGACGCACCTATGTGGTACTCTCAAGCACAGTTTGCTCCTGTCAAACACCGTTATGTATGCCTGTCCTGTAAAGAAGAATCGCGTCATGCGTTCCAGCCGTAAATAACCAGGGCATAACAGGCGATGTAATGACGGGCTCTCACCTGGCCTAGGATTTCCCTCGACAACCAAAACTCCCAAGGGACTTCGGCGTACCTATAAACGTTTGAACCCTGAACTCACCCTGCACGACGAGCTGCTGACTTGTATCCACCAGGCTGCTGTACGGCCCGAGCACGGAAGGTGTCGCGATTGAATAGGACGAAGAGACGCATTCCGTGAGCCTGCGCCGGCGACCGATGTGGTGTGAGCTACTACGAGCGAAATATGGTAGTTTGTAGCCCAGGCTGGCTGTGATAGTGCCTTGACACCGTACTTTCGAATGCGCGAGTCTAACAGATTCGGGAGAGTTCATATGTTACTAGTATAAGCGAATGAAATACACCCGAAACGCAGCACGCCTTCTACATAACCTCCGCACCCTCCCTCCGTGATCCAGTCCAACCCACCCTAATCCAAGAAATCCCCCGCGGCCACCCTCCTCACCTCCAGCGGCACCTGCGCAGTGGCCCCGTCGCCAAACGGCGGCTCCACCACGGGCACCTGCAGCCCGTTCATCTTCCAGCGCACCGTCTTCCCGGGCTGCGACGGCAGCGCGAACGCCATGCGCGAGAGGAGCGTCGCGAGGACTTGTTCTGAGTGAAAGGTGAACGGTAGCAGAGGAGGCAACTGGGGGGAAGCACGTACTGATCTCCATCTCCGCGAACTTGAACCCGCTGCGAGAGCCGGTCAGACATGGCCCGGACCCAAACCCAAGGGCACTTACATACACGCGCGCCCCCCGCCCAGGAACGTCATCCTAAACACACCCATCAGCCTCTCTTCCCGCGCACCCCGCCAAAGAAAGACCACGCACATACTAGCGTACACCCCCGGATACCGCTCCCCGCTCTCGCTCTCCTCCTGCACGTCGCTCAGCGGCACTCTCTCTCCCTTCTCCGTGAGCCACCGTCCAGGCCTCCACTCGTCCGCGTCCGCGCCCCACACGGCCTTGTTGTGGTTTGCACAGAGGAGGGACATGATGACGTTCGTGCCCGCCGGGACGGGGATGGCGGCGAGCTCCGGGCGCGCGGGCGGCGGGTGGGCGAGCGGGAGCGTGGTGTCCTGTCGGCACCTGCATTGACGGCTCGCAGGTTAGAGGTCAGAGGTCAGTGGATGCGCGGGGAGGGGAACGTACGTGCGCGCCAGCAGCGACGTCGGCGGGTACACCCTGAGCGTCTCCCGCACCACCGCGTCCAGATAGGGCACCGCCATCAGCTCGTCGTACCCCAGCCCCACGTCCTCCCACCGCGTCCCCTCGGTGTGATTGCCAGACGCGCGCTTCGCCGCGCGGATCTCGGAGCGCAGCTTGCGCTGCACGTCCGGCCTGGACGCGAGGATGAACAGGATGCGCGAGATGGCCGTTGACGTAGTCTCGAAGCCCGCGAAGATGATCGTGCTGGAGTGCGTGTTTGGGTGAGCGACGGGCTGCGATGTGAGCGGGAAGGAGAACGCACCTCATCTGCCCCAACAGCTCCTCGTCCGACAAGCGCTCGCTCTCCTCCGAGGACATATTCGCGTTCACTGCGCACCGCTCAGCCCTCTCCACCCAAACCCGCGCGAAGGCCACTCACGCATGATGCTCATGATATCCCTCCCCCTCATCCTGTCCCCCAGGTCCTTCTCTCCCTCCTCGGCCTCCGCCCCCTTGACTTGGCCAACCCCAGCGAGCCGCGCCTTCTTCTCGCGGAAGATGCGCCGACTAGCCTCGTCCATGGCGCGCACGACGCCCCGCAGGTCCTGGAACGCCTTGAGCGGGAAGCGCTCCGCGAACGCATTGCGCAGGGCGGGAGAGGTGACGGTGCGCAGGAAGAGCGGGACGAACGGGCGGATGAAGATCAGGCGGAGGGCCGACGGTCTGTCAGGCGGTTTAGCTCGATTACAACTTGCGGGAGAGGGAGGGAGGGGGAGGGTACGCACGCGAGCTTCTGGATCGCCTCTGCGTACGCGTTCGTGCGGCGCGGGTCGAGCGCGTTGAACGAGTACCCGAGCGCCGCCTGGCAGATGTACTCGAGCGCGCCGCGCGACATCCAGGGCAGGACGTTGATCTCCCGCGGTCCTGCTCGCCGCTCACGTCAGAAGACAGGGGACGGGGACGGGTACGGGACGCAACGCACCGTCCGCGGGGACCTGCGCGAGGAGGATGGACGCGAGCGAGTCGGCGATGGGCTGGATGACGGGGAGGAGGTCGCGCATGTTCGCGAGGGAGAAGACGGGGTTGAGCATCTTGCGCTGTTTCTTGTGCTGCGCGCCGAGCGTCGAGATCAGGCCGTCGCCGAAGATCAGCTTGTTTCCCCTGGGTGCGTGAGTGTGGTCAGTAGACACCCAGCGAGGGAAAGGTTAAGACGGTGAGGTGAAAGGGCTTCCAGGGAAGTTGTAGAAGGACGGTGAGTCAGGAAAAGTGGACATACATGATGAACATATCCGTCTCCGTATAAATATGCTGCTCCTTCACGACGATGTAGTGCAGTGCGCGGGGATCGGAGACATAAAGCTGCTCTGTCTACAGCCCACATGCAAAATCAGTTTAGTTGAGCACCGCGCACTGTGAGCGTCGCGTACACCGAGCAAGGCGTGGACCTTCACGACCCCGCCGTACTTTTCCTGCAACTGGAGGTTGTAGTCCCAGCCGTCTTGAAATATCCTGCCATAGTTTCCTGAGCACGGTATCGCATTAGCGAGCGTCCAAGCGTCGTCCACCGAATGTAACGAGCGTACCCTTGAGCCAGTGGTCGCTCTCAGGCCCGGGGACGTCCGCGAGCGGCGAGCGCGGTCGGCGCAGGCGGCGGACCACAACCCAGACTACGAACGCGAGCAGGAGGGACACGGTAAGACTTGGCATCGTGCACGTCCCCTGCTGGAACGAGGTACGAAGCAGGTTGACCTGCGATTCGAATGCATCTGTTCGTGATGGTGAGGCCTGTGGTGGCGAGGAGATAGCGGTGTTCAGCACGTGGAGGATTCAGGGACCCGAGGGACTCTGGACAAACCGTTTCAGGAGCAACTATATACGAGAACCCAAACCTACGATCCAAAAGGTATTCATCGACGCTCTACGCAACGGGATCTCCAAAATTAAACAGATTATTCAATGCGCTTGTATCTAGCCTCACACAGCAGTATTCGGCTCTTTTCACATATTGATGCGGACTTTGGTTATGGAGAAGGCACGCTGCAGTTGTGATATTCCGCAATCTGGACATAGAACAGAGCGGTTGTTCTATCTCCTCCCAAGACATATCCGAGTCCGGACGGTAGGTCCTCAGAATACTCGTACACGCGCTTTCCCCCCTCCCACTCGTTTTGTTGTGCGTTTTCTCATCTTTTTCTGATTTGTTCGAGTGAGCCTTCAAGCTGGCAGCTTCACCCAAAGACACACCCCACAGAGGTCCAGGCAAGAAAACGGAACAGCGCGCCGTGCCGCCATGCCTCTCCACCTAGCGGACCAGGGACCGACGAATAAAATCAGGCAAGGGATAATCATACGGCTACTGCAGACCGGAGGGGCTGGTATAGCGTACTCAGTCCTCCGAGACCCGCCCGGACCCGCTCCCACTGGTCGGTTTGGCGGAAAGTAGCCTGTCAATGCTCCAGAGCGCCGTCGACGACAGGCCCGTCTGCCTAGCGCAGCATCACGACCACGCCGCTGACGGCCCTGGTCTCGACGTGCTGGCCGGGATGCGAGCGCAGGCGCGGACGTGCCGGGAACGCTGTGCTCGGCGCCTTGGTCGTGGAGGTGAAGTCCCGGCCGTCGTGACGTATACTCCCGACATTTCCTTTCGCAGTGGGGGCTGAGACTGGCTGGCTGGCTGGCTGGCTGGCTGGCTGGTTGCGTGCGCACCCGACATTGCGTGCGTGATAGTTACTGTTGGTGCAGGAGAGCGCAGTCGCAAGTCGACAATAGTGGACGTCTGTCCAGCATGCATGACCGCTATTCCGTGGCCCGCAGGAATAGAACGCTCGAGATGGAGAGTTCGTTCCACGACTGCGGGGCACCTTCCTAGGGGCCCTGCAGCGATCGACTCAACTGAATCTGAATTGAAAACAAGCTCGGTATTCAAGTTGTGGACGAGGGTACACGTCGACCCCGGACCTTGCGCGAGTCGTCCGCCGGCCAGTGATTTGCCTCGACCTTAGATTTACCAGCCTACGCAGCTAATGCAAGGCGGCCGCGAAGAGACGGGACGCTCGACGCCTGCTCACCTGTGAGATACTCTCCACGTCAATCCCTTCTCCGTTTGGATAGGGGAGGGGCAAGCGGGTACCTCACACACAGAGAAGCAATTATTAGCACAGCAACTCGCATCGAAGAACTCTATACAATCTATGCGTCGTCCCCGGCCATCTCGTCGCGCTCGGGGGGTTTTACAGTTTCAAGGGGAGATTTACGGCGAGCGGAGGAGAAGAGAGAGGGCTGACATCGTAGTGCGAGCTGACTTTCGACTCGAGAAAGTTAACGAACACTTACGTACTTGGTATGTTTCGAGCCCCGGAGGCCGATTTCAAACCTGTGAATACAAGCATCGACGGAGGTACTATAAGCCGCGTCCACAGCTGGAGGTGCTTACTGGAGTTCAAAGTGTTTATGATAGCATTGTGGAAGGCGAGACCCGAGGGACTGCTAGCAGTGGTAAGTCCGCAGCCACTGCCACAGTTCCATGTTACGCTCCGGGAATATCTGCGAACGCTTTGTGGCAGATCATTTCCATGTATCAGCTATTCCGTGTACACTGAATCCAGGATATGACACCCATGGCCATAGACGTAGGGTCTAATCGGACAGATTGCCGGTGCCATTCCGTGTCATCGTCGTCGCGAATGACATTGACGTGCATAATGAAGACAGGGCCCTGATCGATGATCGTCCGCAACTCGGAGGGTGGACCGTCAGATCTTCACCGCCGTGCCTTATCTATCACTGCTCGAAGGAAGCAGCCAGATTACGAACGACGTGAGGGACACGAACGTTCGTCCTCGTCGTGTGCAGGATGCCTGTCAATGTCACTGAGAGAGCACAAGTCATGCAGAGACATGTCGACGTTTGAGCACAAGGACACGACACTCCGGCGATTTCGTAGAATGCCGGCGGTGCTACGATCGGACACCGCCGTCGACGTCGGCTGGCGTTTGACACCCACAACGCGTGCTAGCGGAGGCTAATGCACTCTAAGCTGGCGCCTACACACACGGAATAAAAGCCCGAGCCGTTTCTACAGCGTTGCGAGTCGTCCTTGTGGAGAAACGCAGGTCCTCGCCTCGTGACGGGGCCCGAATGCCATCAGTCCGGAACCTAAACCCGGCCGCACCTCCGGACGATAAGGCCTCCGCATATTGCAATGCACATACGGTACGGTATGTGTGTATGTCGATTAACACGATTCATTCAGGAGGTGAGGGACTCTGGATCGTATTGATGCGCTGTTCAGGGTCTCACAGATGGGAATAATATCCGGGATATCTTTAGCGCAGTGCCCGCGCTGGCCGGCAGACGCCATCACGCACCACTCCACGCTGTCTGATCCTGTCCACCGGTCCGCATCTCTTCAAGCCCTGCGCCGACCTCCCTGCTCGGCGCACCCGCGACGATGCTGAGCAACGACATCGCCGCCCTCGTCGGGTTCGGCTGCGAGGCTGTCTTGTACGGTGAGCACGCTCCCATCACCGCCGACGGCGAAGGAGAGCTAAACACAGTCCATCATCGACCGCAATGTTAATCCCGTCCCATTTCCATCCACTCGACTCCGCCGATCACGATGCCAACAACGCAGGCGCGTACTGCATCCTCTTCCTCGCCGCCTCGCACATCCTCCTCCGGCGCAAGCGCGGCCACCGCCTGCGCGACCCGCTCGTCTGGGCCAACACCGCGCTCTTCCTCACCTGCTCCGCCCACTTTGCCCTCGAGTTCAACCACTTCCACACCACGCTCGCCGCCACCGGCGTCCCCGGCTACGCCAACGAGACCAAGCCGCTCTTCGCCGCCGACCTCTTCATCTCGCTCGCCGACTTGCTGGGAGATTTCGTCCTCATCTACCGATGCTACCTCGTCTGGGGCCGCGCGTGGTGGGTGACGGTGCTGCCCACGCTGACCGCCGTTGCCGGGTTCGGTGCGTCGTACCCCTCCCCTCGTCGCGGATGCCCGCCCTGACCTCCCCAAAGCATGCATCATGGAGCTCCTCCACCTCCTCCTCTCGATCAACCCCTCCTCGCCCACCGCCCCGCCGCAGATCGTCCCGCTCGGCATCGCCGGCTACGTCCTCCCGCTCTCCACCAACGTCTTCGTCACCGCCCTCATCGCCGCGCGCATCTTCTGGATCGCGCGCGCGAGCCGCGAGTACTCCGACCTCACCTCGTCCGCGCAGACCGTGCACCGCGCGATCAACGTCGTCGTCGAGAGCGGCGCGCTCTACCTCGCCGTGCAGCTCACCTTCGTCGTGCTCTTCGCGATGCAGCACCCCGCGCAGGCGATCCTCGCCGTCATCGCGGTCCAGGTCTACGTGAGTCTCTCGCCCCTCCCCCTCCCCCTCCCCCTCCCCCGCCCCCGCTGACCCGCGCGCCAGGGCATCGCCCCGACGCTCATCATCATCCGCGTCGGCCTCGGCTACGCGTCGCAGCCCTCCTCCTCGGGCGCGCACACCAACACGCTCACGCGCGTGCGCTGGAACCGCCCCTCGGTGTACCGCAGCAGCGCGAGCCCGTACGCCACGAGCGCGAGCGCGTACAGCACCACCGCCGCCGGCGACGTCGAGCTCGCCGAGACGGACACCGTCGCGAGTCTCGGGAAGAAGGCGGTCGGGGTCGCTGTTTGATGTTCCATCTGACGGCGCCAGTTTGATTTGATTAGTGTGATTCTAGTGACTAGTAGTGCTCGCGATAACTGTACCGGATCTTGTATACCTACCCCCGCCGCCCTTGCTTAGGTACTCACCTATTCCGCTCTTTTGTAGATGTTAAAGTTATTTATCACGCAGTCTATAGCAGACAATGATCTTTTTCGGAATGCACTCCACGGAGGTACGGCTCTGAAACGACGCTCGTATCTCTGGTACCAACATCTTCATAGATTCTGTATCCTCTGCGACTACACGGTCCAAATCACAAGGCATAGAGACGTTACTTATACTGCAACCCGTCAGACGCTCGCAGCAAGAGGGGGGGGGGTCGTCTCCGGCAGGACATCCTGTGCAACCCGCGAGAAACACTGTTGTGGCAGTCAATATAACTCTCAGGCGGGTCGCCCACTGCGACGTCGCCCGGACTCCGTACTGGGGTGGAGAGCGGGGGACGGGCAGCGAGGCAGACGCCCCATGCCCGCCGTAGGGGGACGAGGGTACCAATCACCGGAAGGAGGCGCAAGAAAGCAGTGGCACGCGCTTGTTAACCAGCGATCCGTATCTTGATCGCCCCTCCGCGGGTGCGAGTTTCCAGCGCTGGGATGACCTTTGATTCAGGGTTGAACGCGACTCATTCGGTATGGGAGACGCACCTTTGAGCTCCTCGGCTTCTTCACGCTGTTCATAGTCCAAGACGAGGCGCTTGAGGTGTTGCTGCTCGACTTTGTCTTGCATTTGGGCAGTGCGCGTCTGCACGGCGAGAGCACTCTCGGCCGGGACGGCGAGGGAACGCGTCTATGAAGCATGTCAGAGCAGCGCCTCCCTGTTCGCAGGCATTGTAATCACCTGAGGCTTGTTACCCCTCTTCGTCACGAGAGTGAACTTCATCACGCCATTGTCGTCGAGGTCAGACGCATCGCCCTCGCCCTCGTCACCACGCCTGCGCCTGGCACCGGGGGGAAGGATAGACGAATCCCAAAGAGCTTGCGCAGTCCTGCGATCGACCTTCTTAGACTCGGCCGACGATTCGACCAGCATCTTTGCGAGCTCTTTGGCAAACTCCGCGTCCTCGTCTTCCGTCGGCCCAACGTGCTCCTGGGATATCGAGCCGACCAAGACTGTCTCCGGTGATGGGGCACGGTCATCAACCTGCGGGAGGCAATATTAGACAGGTCGAGGTGAGGATCTTTTGCAACTCACAGGGGAATCCGGATTGCCCTGTTCTTCATCACCGTCATCCTCCTGTTGTTCTGGCCGGTCGTCCTCATCCCCGCTTTCTTCCCCACTATCATCCCCGGCACTGGTGGTCACTATACACGAGAGGTGTGAGCTGCAGATCATGCCATGGGCCCAGAGGTGTTAACATACAGCCTGCCTCCTGGAAAGCAGCACTGAACATTTCATCCACCGCTATGGCAGCCTGCTCCACGTTCCTATACAGCTTCAACTCCGGTCTAACAGCCTAAAGAGGAACATCAGTGTACCCAGCACAGCGGATATGCCGGCACGCTTACCTCGATGGAATCTGAGACCATGAACTCTACGTCCATGGGCAGAGGCTCTTTGCACAACATGTAATACTAGCGAGATTGATTAGTTCCTCCACAATCCAGGTTCCAAAGCAGCCAATCACCTGGAAGAACGTCAAGAAATTGTCCAACTTCCTCTTCTGCGACCCCCGGTCAAAGCACATCCCGCAGGTGTCCAGCAAAGTGCAGACAAGACGGATGCGGAAGAAATCGTCCGGCATGTCCAGAGGACAAGGCTGACGGGGTAAAGGTCGACCCTCGGCTACGAAGAGCGGTCAGGCAAAAAGGAGGCATGACGATACAGAGATGGACGTACGATGGCCAAAGGTAACCAGGGACCAGAATGTATCAAAGATAATGGAAGAGTTGAGCAACCTATAGATATACAGCTCCCCAAGGTACCTCATTGTCGCCACCCTCCTCTGGTTGGTGCTGTACACGTTCTGTTCGAGGCCTCTGCGAATATCTTCGAGCACCTGGTCAACAACAGCCACGCTGAACTCGGGATGATACCGCTGCAAGTCGTACGTCAACATCGCGAGCAGCCCGATATTGCTGTACTTGATCTTCCATGGCTTCGTGAAGACCTTGTGCAGCGAGCGGCGTACAGCGGCATCGTCCCAGTCTAGCTTGCGGATGAGCTTCAACACCTTGTCGATAGACTTCTTAGATAGGACGTCATAGATGAGATGCCGGATGAAGAGCTCCATGGGCGTTCGCTCCTTTTCTTGACGAGGAGCTCTCTCGGGGGGATTGCACTAAATTATGCAACGATCAGCGGGGTAGGGTCACCTGACATTGCCTGGATTACCTGATAATAAGCATTCTCGAGCATCAGCTGCTGTCGCTGGTCGAAATGCTGCAGGCTCTGCTTCCTCTTCATAAGCTCTAGCTGCAGGGCACAACACGAGCGTCTCAGTCAGGTTCCCCACCACGAGTTCCACAGAACATATGCCTCACCATCTTTGCAAACCTCTCCTTCGTCTCATCGCTCCTCAGCAGGAACCTACCACAGCCCTCCAGCAACATGGCTATATTGTCCACATTCGTGCCCGAGAAGTCGTCCAGGCACACTTTGAATATATGCAGAATCAAATGCGTCGGGACGACGCGGAACTTGGTGAGGTTGGATATGAAGGTAATGTTCTTCGCATCGGCAGCTGAGTAGGGTCATACTAGGTGGAAGGCGCGCGCCGTACCTTGACCCTCACGTCGTGCAACTCCTTCACAACTTTCTTCTTCCTCTGCAAATAACGGAACTCTTCGTCCAGCTGGTCACGGGCTCGTTACACTACGGACAAGTGGATAGAGGGAACCGCAGTACTCACGATCGCGACAAGTTCCGTGCCAACATCAGGCATATATCTGTTCAGAGTAGCTACAAGCCTGGAATAATGAGGTAACAGTTCCGTCCGATTCTTCGGTACCTGCGACAGGAACTACAGACAACAGTCAACGACTTAGGACAGGGTGAGACGAGACTGAACGCACGCACCTTCACAAGCCTCTTCCTCGCCGCTTTAGAATTGAGGAAGGCAAAATCAACTGCAGCTTGATCGATCAATGCACGATTGGTGCAATCCGGGAGACGAGCGAGAAGCGCAGTGAGCAGCTGGGACGGACCCTGGGCCTCCGTGCCGTCCGGGAGAGGGGTGGCTGCACCCGCCCGCGGCGATCCGGGAACCGGTGTCGGCGCACTGAACACGCACGGTCAGAACGTAATCACAGCAGTGGCAAGCAATGGGAACCACTCACTCGTCATCTCCCTCATCCTCCGCATCAATATCCCCCGCATCCTCCTGCGCTACCCCATTAACCCCCTCCCCGCTCCCCAAGCCCTCAATCTCGCGCTCCAGCCTCCTGACCTCCTCCTCCTCCCGCTCCCGCTCTCTCCTCCTTTCCTCCTCGTCCTCCCCCGCCTCCTTCTCCTCCTCGATTCCCAGCACGCTCCTTGGCACCATATCCTTCAAATCAAGAATATCCTCAAAGAACTGGCGCTCCTCCTCGTCCTCCCACTTCCCGCCCGCAGTAATCAGGCCTTCGTCGTCGTCCGCGCCGAGCCCGTTCGTGCCCGCGCCGATGAGGATCGACTCGGACTTGTGCGCGACGGTGGGTAGCTCCGGCATGGGCATGTACAAGAGCTCGGACAGGCTTGGTTCAGGGAAGACGGTCAGTGAGAGGGAGAACGGGTCGGACGAGGATAGCTTACGTCTGGCAGCTCGCGAGCAGCTTCTCGTAGCTCTTCGTCATCTTCTCGTACGCCTGCTGGCGGTCCTCGAATATCTCCCCTGAGCGGATGTACGCCTCGTGGTTCTTGCGATCCTGCTCTTGCAGCCGCTGCGCATACAAGACCCCTACCGTCACCTCCCGTCCCTCGAAAGAAAGACGCGTATATGCACACCTTGTGCTCGATCACGAGCTTCTTTGCGACGGTCTCGAAGTACATCTCGCACATCCGCTTGAAGCGGTCCCGGATGTCCTTCTCCACGAGCTCCTCGTCCTCGTCCACCGCCCCCGTCTCCATACCCGCACCAGACCCGTTCTGCGCCTGTCCGGAGAGCGTCCCGGGCTCGGATGCCGCCGAGATCTGCTTCGCGTGGGCCGCCGGCGCGACGATGCCGAGGTACGGGCGCGAGTAGGACTTAAGGAACGTCGAGAGCAGCGGGAGGGAGGAGAGCGTCGGGTCGTTGCTCAGCTGCGCCACCACACCACACCACACCATCACCCTCCACACAGCGCATACATGAGACGGGACAGACGCACCAGCTCCTTGAGCGTCTTCATCACCCACTCCGCGCCGCTGCGCCCGGGCGCGTCCCTGATGATCCCGACCAATGCAAGCTCGGCGCACACGCGCAGCACGGGGCGCTGCCGCGCGACGCGCGTGGCGTCCTCCTTCTCGCGCTGCTCGACGGGGAGGGAGGCGAGGGCGGCGCGGTTGGGCGGCGTCAGCGCCTGCGCGAGGAGCTCGATCAGCGAGGGGGTGAAGGTCTTCGGGAAGCGGCGGTGCAGGGCGGATATCACCTGCACAGAAGTGTGGATGAGTTTGCAGGGAGGGGGCTGGCAGACGGTGTGGGGACGCACCTCCACGGCACTCCAAACGTCCTTCTCCGTCTTGCACCGCGCGGTCCCCTCGACCACTGCGCCGACGATCTCCTCGACGTACTTCTCCAGCGAGAGCGCGTCGATGTCTTTCAGGATCTGCTCGCGGTTGTCCGCGCCGACGGACTGGCGGATGCGCTTGATTAGCGCGGTGTGCCGCTTCAGCGACGAGTCGAGCGCCTTCGAGGGCTCTGATTGTCGTTAACGTAGCATATAGTAAAAACAATATGAGTAAGGTGAAGTCAATAACCTGGGACGCTGCACTGCGCACCTTGCCCCGCCCGCTCCGTGTTCAACTTGCGCAGGTTCGCGCGCCTGACGCGGCGGGCGTGCTCCTCATCGGCCTTAGCAGACTGCGCTGCCTGTGTGTTCTCCATAATTTGTTCTTTTTTATTCGTCTTAGAGGATGCTGTGAGAGGAGGGAATGTGCATAGTCGCGTCGTAAGCAAAGAGTGCGGGGAGCTGTGGCGTCCTGCACGGCACCGAGCGCCGCCACAGGAATTGCCTTTTGCGGCGGAGCTGAGTCGGTGGCTTATGCTGCATGGTAACACCCTTGTATATGCTTGCATTGGACTACTTCTTTACCGAGTCCATATCGGTGTCATATCAGCCTGTCTACCAGTAGAGTTTCAGTGTACAAGAGACCCCCACCTGTGAGGTCAGTTACCCGAACGCCCCCTCACTTCTGAATGACATTCCAACGGTGAAGGGCTTTTATCTATCCCCTACAACTATCTACTGTAGGCTGATGGCTTGCCGCAGGGTACCCGGTGCGTGATACTTTGTATTGTCATGCCTCAAGAAGAAACATGCTTCCACTGATATAAAGCCAGCAGAGTGCGTGGACCCTATTCATGTGCGTCTGGTTTATTGCGCATCTTTTCCACAGAGGCCATGAGTCAGGAGGAGCCCATGGCCCAGGTTGTACTGTTTTAAACAGTTTGTAAATGGTTAACTTTATGTTTGTTTACTCCTGACCTGTCAAACATCGTAGACAGTGTACTAGTATGAACAGTATCCATTGCCAAACAGTAAGACAGAAGCTGATCTGTGGGGCTGTAATGGAAACACCAAGTCATTCAAATGGTGGGTGCTCTATACCATAGACCTTTCAGGTGCGCAGGAGAATGCTGAGAGAGCCTGCCACAATGGCTGGTATCCGTTGCGGGACTTGCCGGTCGGCCACATGGTTGATCTATTAGTTATCTGTCCACCCTCTGGAACCGGAAGCCACTTGAAAGGTCATCCGTGATGGTTCGTAGTATTTATGCATCACTCAGGCTCCGGGAGGCATCTCGGTATGCTTTTGTGAACTGGGAACATCTTGCACATAGGTATAGTTTACAAGTAATTGTAGATGTAACCAAAACGGTTGGAGCCTTACCAGGTTACATGTCGCGGTGAAACCCGCTGTAAGGACTAGAAGACAGGCTGATGAGGATGCCAAGCTCAGTAGCCTGCAGCAGAACGTCAGTCATAAACCACAATTGCGTACCTGCAGATAGACCACAAGTCAAGGTCCTGGAGAGCCGATGGGAGTCATACAAGATTTATCTCGTCTTGACGGTGTTTACTGGCAGACACCTAAGTTGACAACCATAAAAGTGATAGCCTGTAACCTCACACATGCACAGCTACCATAATTGCCGCCGGTAGTGTCCGTCTGTAGTGGCTGTGCAACCCACGATCTCGATCGAATTGTCCTTTTCTCTTCAATGAAAGAGCCACAATCGACTACGCCTGAAATCGTCACTTCTTCCAGTGTGGATAACGAGTCTTCCTTGAAGTACTCGTGGACGATTGGCGTCAAGAAGTCTGCGCTCTGATATTCCCCGAACCAATGCAGGTGGAAAAGCCGGAAACAAGCATCACATACCACCCGCTGTTTTGTTCGGAAGAAGCCAACGTCGTCCTGGGCTGCAAAGATGGCTCGATGTACTTCCGGCTGCACGCTTTCACGCTCAAGACCGCGTCGAGCTGGTTCCGCGCCATGTTCACCCTGCCCCAATGCAGCGACACCGCCACGATCACCTCGTCGCCCGCCGCCTCCGACGTCATCCGGCTCGACGAGGACGCGCCCACGCTCGAGGCCCTCTTCCGCATGATCTGCGGGCTGCCCATCCCGCCGCTCGACTCGTACGACACGATCGAGCCGCTCCTCTACGCCGCCGACAAGTACGACATGCCCGGGCCCATCTCCATCATCCGCGCGCTCGTCATGACCCCCGCGCTGCTCGCCGCCCCGCTGCGCCTCTACGCCATCGCGCGCCGCTACGCCTGGGCGCCCGAGGCTGCGCTCGCCTCCGCGCGCACCCTCGCGCTCAACATCCACGCGCCCGCCCTCCGCCCGCACCTCCAGAAGCTCGCCGCCGACGCGCTGCTCGACCTCTTCGCGCTGCACCGCGACCGCCGCGAGCGGCTCAAGCAGCGGCTCAACGAGCCGCCGTTCATCGACGACTGCGGGCCCGCGACGTGCTCCGCGTGCGGCTTCCCCATCGACTACCACACCTGGCGCGAGCTCAAGTACAAGATCATCATGGAGATGGACGAGCGCCCGCTGGGCGATACGATATGCAACCCCGGCTTGATGGAATGGAGAGAGGCGCGGGCGTGCTGGGATGCAAAGTGCACGAATGCGGCGTGCAAGCGGGTGCTCTATGATAAGGTGGAGACCGCGAGGGTTATAAGAGAGTGCATCGACCAGCTGCCAACCACTATTTGAGTGAGTTCTCTCGCTTCCTGCTTGCTGTGATGAACGCATGTGCTGCTCTCCCTACCGGTTTCTCGGTGTGTACGCTTAGACCTAATTGTTATTATCGCTCTCCTCGTCATGTCGGTAATCCTGTGCGGTCTACTCAATGCATAGCAGGCGCAGCTGCAGATCCATCCGTTTCCGCGTGTAATCGAATCTCGCACCCAGCTCGAAGTCGAATCCTCCCCGCCGACGACAACGGCGCGCATCCAAGTGTACCGTCGACATCTGATCCCCATTCTCTGCCCGTGAACCATGTTCTAGAGGGTGCCCCAAGTCAAGTCAAGGCAGGTTCCGGCTCCTCGACTTGCTATCCTCGCATGCGAAGAAGGTTGAGGAAGCTCATACGGTCGAGCCCAAGCTTCAGGACGGTCCATAACTTGTATGCGCCTACTAGGCACATCCGCGTCGTGGCGACGCGTCCACAAGACGTAGAATGCATATTCATTCAGGGATGCGTAGCCATAGGATACAGGACCAGTCGTAGTAGTACATCGTGTTCGATTCTCTTTCATCTTCGGAATATAGGGGTCCGGCATGGTCACGTGGTCGTCTCGTCCTTGTAGACTGTAGCCACTAAGCCACCCAAGCCTCCCACCTTGCCTACACCTGCGCTACCTAGCTCATACCGCACCGCCATGCCCCCCGCGACCCGAGCCGCCAGCAAAGACCTCAGCGCCCCCGACCCGAAGAGCACCTTCGCGCGGGACCTCAAGAACCGCCAGGCCTCTGCTGCACCGGACAGCCAGGAGAAGGGCAAGGGCAAGGCGGCCACCCCGCCCGACGTGATCTACATCGAGGACGACTCGGACGGGGAGAACCCCCCGCCGAAGAAGAGGCGCGCGCTCAGCCGGAACGCGAAGCCGTCCGCGGACGATATCGTCGAGATCTCGTCCAGCTCGGACGAGGGCCCGTGCTTGGACCACGAGCTGACTATTAGGAGCTTGCGGGACCAGCTGAAGAAGCACCGGCAGGTGAGTGCCGTATCGTATTTTTCGGGAGAAGGGGTGGCTCATCCGTAGACATATGTCGTCGATAGGAGAATGAACGGCTGAAGGCGCTCGTCGCGCGGGAGAGCCGGGAGAAGGGTGCGAAGGACGCGCAGATTGCGCAGCTCACGGCGGACGTCGCGAGTATCAAGGGGACGAGCCACCACGTACGTCCCCTCTCCTCCGCCATCATATCCCGTACTCACACCGTCCACCCAAAACGCACAGGTCCTCCCCGAGCTGGAAGAGCACATCACCTGCGAAATCTGCGTCATGAAAATGTGGTCGCCCTACACGTGAGTCCCCCCCTTCCTCCCCTCCTCTCCCCCCGACCCCCACCCTCCCAGGCTCCCAGACTGCGGCCACACCTTCTGCCAGTCCTGCCTCGAAGACTGGCTGAGCTCCACGCTCGCCAAGCACGTCGCCGAGCACCCGCGCTACAACCCCAACATCCACATCCCCGCGCACCTCCTGCACGACCCGCGCCTGCAGGCGCAGATCCTCGCGCTGCGCGGCCCGCAGCCGGGCTATACGTGCCCGGCGTGCCGCGCGCCGGTGAAGAGCCGGCCGGTGGAGGTGTACGCGCTGAAGAACGTTGTGAGGACGGTGGGGAGGGCGCTGGGCGAGAGCAGCCCGCGGAAGGTGCTCCCGCCGCGGGGCGCGGGGCGCCAGGGCCCTTGGGATGCGTTTTTTCCTGAACGATGAGGCGAAATTGGACTTTGGTGTTGTTGTTGTTGTTACCTTAGAGCTTGGAACTCTACGAATTCATGATAATGCGTCACCTGCACGAGTCGATGTGGTATTGGATGCCGGTACACCTCCAGGATCTCTTTGGGGTATACAGCGACAAACTTGTGGACGGCGGATGACAAGGAACTCCTACCAGCCCCTCACTGCCATTCATACGAACCTGCTGAAAAGGAGGCATGGGAAGGTGCATATGTATATTGCAGGAAGTAATGTTGGTCCTATATCCTAATCCTATCACTAGTAATGTTTACATACAACAAAGATACAGCGTGTACATGGTATGAATGCGTTCTGAAAACGCGCTATGCCTGCACCGGGCAGGATGGTGTAGCCTAGTGGCTTCGAATTCGGAAGCTTGTCCTTCATTATCACGAATTTGAAATCGTCGAACCCATCAGGGACCAGACATGACGGAAGCCCCCTCGAGGAGATCCTTCACGCCCTCGCAGATACGACGGGATCGGTATTGAGTCGTCGGTGCAGCCAAATAGGCCGTGGGGCCGGCGACCGATGTCTGTCTCGCGGTGGAGCGTCATTATCGCGGTTGTCCGATACTACGGAGGTCCCGCGGACCCACTCCTGCGTCCTCTCGTAGCGCTGCAAGGGCATCGCCGTCAGGTAAGGAAACGCAAGAAGGCGAAAGGCGAAAAACACTCACCGCGCTGCCCCGGCCGTCGACTTCGTCCACGAACGTGTTGAGCGCCATCATGGCTTGCTCGCGCTCCTCTCTCTTGCCCTCATCCCGGCCGTCCTCGAAACCCTCCTCCCGGCCGACCGACCGGCCCTCCTCGTACCCCTCGAACCGGCCCTGCTGGAACCCCGCGATGTGCCCCTCCTCGTACCCCTCGTCCCTCCCCGCAATGAACCCCTCCTCATACCCCTCGTCGTACCCCATCTTCCGCCCATCGTTGAACCCCCTCGTCGCCGCAACCTGCCTCGACGCATCCTTCTCCTTCCCGTCCGTCTCCGCCTCCCGCAGGAGCATCTGGTACCGCCGCGCCTTCTCCTCCGCCTTCTCCGCCGCGCGCTCCGCCTCGCGCTTCTGCTCTTCCATTTTCCGATTCGCCTCCTGCGCGCGCTGCAAGTCTCTCTGGGCCACCTCTAACAACAGCTGCACCCTGGCCTTCTCGTCCTTCGCGTGGCTCGCGTCCGCCTCGGCCTGCACGCGCGCGGCGTCGGCGAGCGCAACCTTCCCCAGCGCGGCGCCCGCGCGCCGCTCTGCCGCCTGCGCGCGCGCCTCCGCCTGGTCGGCCCTGCGCAGCTCGTGCTCGAGCCGGTCCGTCGTGCTGCGCAGCATCGTCTTCAGCCGGTGCGTCGACTTCTCCTCCTCCGCCAGCACGAGCGTGATAATCGAGTTCGCGTCGTCGTGGTCGCGCTCGCGCTGCTTCTTGGGCGAGGAGACGCGCTCGCGGAGGGAGTTGGTGGAGGCGCGCCGGGATTTCTTCGGCCGGGAGAGGATGGCGGCGACGTCGGGGTCCGCGAGGAACTGGGCGATGGGGCTCGGGGAGAGGGAGGCGTCGCGGATTTGCTTGATCACGTCGGAGCTGGTAGTTGCTCGGTTAGCGGACAAAGAGGATGAGAGGGGGACGACGCACTCCATACTACGGACGTGCGAGATGGAGGGGCGGGGCTCGTTCGGGCTTTCCGGTTCCTCCATTATCGACGTATGCATCGTCTCGAGAGCCATGATTCCAGTGTTCCAGGGCAATTCAAGTAGACTGAATAGTACCAGCGAACGACCTGGGCAGAGAAGGGTTCAAGCAGTACCCTTGCATATGCCGCCAGCTGACTGCAAGCAAGCGTACGTCAGAAAGCAGCATAAAGACCCAAGTGAAGCACGGACGCGGAACATAAGTAATGAAGGATCGGCAGCGGCTCGAGGAATACACGTGTTCGGCGAGACTGTGATACGCCCAGTCTGAAATGCTGAAGAGCTTCCCGAAGAGAGATCGTTTCGTGCGGGATGGCACTAGGGTCTTGTGCTGCACCTGTTGGGAGACACGTTGCAGGCGTTCGTGGACCCTTTGCGCAGCTCGGTCCGAGGTTGGGGTTCATGTAGGGCCGTGGATTTGACTGAAAAGGTACGCAGCCTGCGACCCAAAGTAATTCTTCTGTTCATGGGAACTTAGCTCCTTCAGAGTCCCGAGGGATGCATCGATAAATCGTGACACTCACAGGAAGCGTATGTCAGATCTCTAACTTTCTCTGAGAGCGACATAGGACGGATATGGCAATCACACTGTCCGTTCACGTGGCCGAGGGAACCAATCGTGATTTTCCTCACTATTTCCTACGATTTTCCATCCTCTGGAGACTTGGCACGGCAGCATCATCGATTCGTCCTTTTCGAAGTTCAACATACTCAACTTCGATACAGTCTGGATATTGGAATATGCCTCTACCTTGAACGATGCTGAGCTCATGCCTGAGAAGAGAACGTAAAAAATTGGCTGCTGTCTCCGAAATGTTCATCCACTCAAGTCTGAAGACGTGGGTCATCGAAGAGCTATCGAACGCAGCGTGTCTATTTCGCGGGCTGTAGCTATATAAATCCCTGCTGCTATACGCCCCAGCACTTGACGTCGCCCTTTCCTTTCGCCCGGTCTCTCCATATAGTCTTTGCAAGCCTCGACCCACCTTGTGTCCGCCTTATCCCTGAGACATTGGAAGCTACAGAACTATCTGGATATGACGTCTGAACACCTGTCCGCTATGTATATAGTTCAGAGTTTGCTTGGCAATGGAAGTATACCACAACATAAGCGCTAGGGATCTATCCGCAGGCAGCATGGCGAGCACCCTCTTCTCCGTCTCGAACCGCGTCGCCCTCATCTCAGGCGCCAGCTCCGGCATCGGCGCGTACATCGCAAAGGGGCTCGCCGAGCACGGGTGCAGCCGCGTCTACATCGTTGGGCGGCGCGAGGCCGCGCTCAAGTCGATCGCATCTGCCGCTCCGGGGGTCATCGTCCCCATCGTGGGCGACGTCTCGACGAAAGCGGGATCCGTGAAGATCGCAGAGGCGTTCGTGCAGCTGGAGAAGCAGGCGGGTGTGCGTGAGGGTGAGGTCGCGCTGGATATACTGGTGAATAATGCGGGGATCATGAGGCCGGAGGGGCTCTGGGGTGACGGTGCGTCTGCGGAGGAAGTCAAGGATGCGCTGCTGAAGTTGGAGGACGAGGACTGGGCGCAGGTGTTCGCGGTGAACGTATCTTCCATCCAGGTACGAACCTCCCCCCAGCTCCGAGATGCACCACATCACTGACCGAGCCCAGTGGCTCTCCGCTGCTCTCCTACCGTACCTCGTCTACGCATCGAAACACAACGACGGCTTCCGCGAAGGCCGCGGCTCAATCGTGAACAACACCTCCGTCTCCGCGTTCTACGTCTCGCGCGCGGACAAGCTGCACCTCTACGCGGCGTCCAAGGCCGCCGCGGAGTCGCTCACGAAGAACCTCGCGAGCAAGTTCACGAAGATGGGCGTGCGCGTGAACAGCATCGCGCCCGCGAACATTCCCAGCGAGATGAACGACCCCGCGAACCCGGGCAGCTTTATTAGCAATTTGAAGGATATCATCCCGATCGGGAGGACGGGAAATGAGGAAGATGCGGTGGGTGCGATTGTGTATCTGAGCTCAAGGGCGGGGAGTTATGTCTCGGGGACGTATATCACGGTGAGTCGTTCGAGTTTGAGTAGTTAATGAAAAGGACGCTAATTCTGGCATAGTTGGATGGTGGCATTCTCGTTGGTGTATGAAAACCACGAAGGGATTGCATCACGGAAACGTCGAGCCACATACAACACATTTGTGAGTCCCTGGGGGTACCTCGTCGGGGGAGGAAGTTGCTGATTCATGGTTAGTTGTTCGGCGGCATGCTTGTAGGTATATGAGAGTTTTCAAAAGATTTAGATCAAAGCACTGTTCGGTCACATACGGCACATTTGTACCACCTGCATATAACAAATAGATAAGTGTCACCTTATGTTTGTCCGTACCAGGTATGTTAGCCCGAGCGCAATGCTTTGCAGGTGAGTGCATCCCACATTGGAGCTCTACGAGTTTTCCCAAACCCACGCCCGTCCCGATCACCTCATGTTAGTCATAAGGGTACAGAGTAGTAAGCTTCAGGGAACTTACGCGTTCTCACCGCATCCCTCACATCGCTATTCCCACGTCTTCACTCCGAGTCTCGAGATGGCTGATACACTCTTCTCAGTTGCAGATCGCGTTGCGCTAGTCACGGGGGCAGGCTCTGGTATAGGATCTTACATAGCAAAGGGCCTGGCAGAGCACCAGTGCGCGAGGGTGTACATCGTCGGTAGACGAGAGACTGCACTTCTATCCGTTGCATCCTCCGCGCCCGGTGTCATTATTCCATTGGTGGGGGACCTTTCCACGAAGGAGGGATGCGTGCGCGTCGCCGAGACGTTCGTGAGAGCTGAGAGGGAGAGAGGAGTAGAAGAGGGGAACGATGCTCTGGATATCCTGGTGAACAACGCGGGCGCCATGCTGAGAGAAGGGTTTTGGGACGACAAACAGGCTTCCCCCGAGGAAGTGCGAGACGCCTTGCTTAAATTGGGCGACGAGGACTGGGATCTTGAGTTCGCGATTAACGCTTCCTCCATCCAGGTACGCGATAAGATTATCCAGATGAGCTTTCGCGATCTCATGTCATCGGACCCTCCGATCCCAGTGGCTGTCCGCGGCCCTCCTGCCTTGCCTGGTGCGCGCCGCCAAGCACGCCGAGGGATTCAGGCAGGGACGCGGCGCGATCGTCAACAACACGTCCGTCTCCGCTCTCTACGTCTCGCGCGCGGCGAAGGGGCACGTGTACTCCGCGTCGAAGGCGGCCGCGGAGTCGCTCACGAGGAATCTCGCGAGTAAGCTCACCGGGCTCGGCGTGCGCGTGAATAGCATCGCGCCGGCGAATATACCGAGCGAGATGAACGACCCGGCGGATCCCAAGAGCTTCATTGCGTTGCGGAGGCAAGTTATACCGATTGGGAGGATCGGGGACGAAGGGGATGTGGTCGGCACTGTGGTCTATCTGTGTTCGAGGGCCGGCAGTTATGTCTCAGGCGCCACTATCAAGGTAAGCCGCTGAAACTTTACACCGGCTTCAGAATCGAATCCATCTCGCGATAGCTCGACGGGGGGATTCTCGTTGGCGTATAACGTTGCAGTTCGATATGCAAAGGTGGACCTGCGCTTGAAGACTCCAGATAAATAGCCATGGATCCTGGACTAGCCACCAGAAGAGCTGTACTCACATTCTTGCAGTCGCTGTTCAGTGCAACTGCAGACGATTGTCGGCTTGATTATTTCAGCCGCTGCGCTGACTGATGTAGTGGAAAGTTCTTGTTGAATGCGGAGGAGGCCAAGCTGAGATCGTGGGAACTTGCGGGCGTACTAAGAGCAGCGAATCTCGATATGTTCATCCCGCCCACTCTCCCCTTCTCTTGCTCATCCCGCCAGCGACGAAGATACTCGAGCATCCAACGCTGTAACAGCTGCTGAACTGCAACTTAATGTTGACTGACGAGTATGAGGTCTCCGCCTGTCGCATGCCTACCCACATGAATCTCCGAGTACGAACACAAGTTAATTCGGAATCAGTTAGCAGCATATCTCATTCGCCCGGACGGGGGATGCGGAGGGGTGCTGCTAATGCGATACCAGATCACCGCAACTGGCGCTCCCAGCTTTTTGCGTGAACGGGGCCAGACCCACCGTGCCGACCGCGGACCACGTCCTACGATCCGGGAGTGGGTCTGACAGTGTCAAAGCTCAAGCCAATTACTTAACATCTTCGAGAATTCGAGCCAGGAATCGTGATACTGTCGACGTGACCTGTCCACTCTAACAGGTTCGCGGGTGCTGCTTGGTTGATTCTGTCACTTCTCGCTCGCTGTTCCCAGGATTCAACAGGAGGCCGGCGTGGGGCTCTTGAAGTCCGTCCCCTTGCTCCTCCGGCCTCGCAGACCCGTTTGCTAACCTGACTAGTGCTGGAATATCCAACTGGAGTTGTGTTTTCTCCGGCCGCACTCCTGTGGTGGTCGCTTCGCGGCTACCAGTCGGGTACGGATGCGGGTGCTTTGACCGCTCTTGATGAAAGCTCTGAATTCACGCGGATTTTGATGGAATACTTGCAGGGTGATGCCCACCTCGTGTACCAGACGATCCACCCCCGCTGGAGCCTGGAGGGCTGTGAGCATGCCGTTGCCAGATAACGCGCGTTCGCCTCCGACACCAGGCACGATGCAGAATATGACCGCCTTCATCAAGCTCTATTTGGTAACTCTTGAAATAGTTTGTGGCATAGCGTCATCATTACAGTCTTTTGATGAGAACATGGATAAAATACGAACAACGCGAGGCTCGGACCACAGCCTCTTCCCCCGCACGTCTTGCACTTTCATCAGACATGGGAACCCCGGATCCATTCGATGCGGTGATAAGCAAGTCCGCATCTCTCTTGTTGTTTGCGTCGCTCTCCGTCCCACTTGGTAGCCGGTCTTCTGTAAGTCGCCGACCAGTTATTTAAGGGCTAACGTTCGCTGTGGAGCCTCACTAACCTCTTTTCGTTCGCTCCTTATCTGGTCGTAACTCCGTTTCGCATCGACTCTTTGTATTTCTTGCAAGACTGAACCATGGGTGAGCGCGGAGCAAGCGGCCTTGCACCGAAGCGCAATCGGCGTGCCCCCTCACCTCAATGACCGTTGGTCAGGACGCGAGCCGGGCGATCGTCATCGGATTTCTCGGCGGCCTCCTTTACCTTTGTACGTCCTATTTCGTCACTAAAGTTAGTGGACAACGACTCATCTGACAATTGAGCACCGGAGGGGTTCACTCCTGACGATGCAGCAACCCTCTCGTCGGCGAAGGTCGGAGTTTTCCTACCTCACCTCGATGTATCCTACATCTTAGTTTTGTCCGGCCATCTGAATGTCGGGAAATTCCAGCGGAAACCCGAACGATCATGATCAAGGTAGGTATTACTGTCCGAGAGTCCGTGGATATCCCCTCCCACATCCCCGGGGGAATGCAGTGGCCGACCGTTGCCTACCCCACTGCGAGCTATTACGTCCACTCGCATTACGTACAAGGTAGGCGCTTTCTCGCCCTGGCACTGGGTAAGAAAGCTCCTAATTTGCCACTGGCAGTGTTTTCTGGGAGAAAATCTACTCGGACGTCTGGAGGATTGGTAGAAAGGTGCGCCATGGAAGGTCAGTACATCCTTCGTCCGACGCATTTCGTGAAACGATGCGCGCAAAGCCCGTTGTGAAGGTCAGCCCCAGCACATGGCTCTTTCCGGGCAACCGCTTAATCTCATGTCGCTCACGAACTAATGCACTCAAATCATCGTCCTATCGGATTCGTTTGCGAATGAGTAGCGTCCCAACACTAGCATTCCGATAACACCCGAGTTGTCTTTGCCCTTCGGCCGCACCTCAAAATGTGGCAAATATGATGCATTACATGTAAGAATGAACGCAACTCTGCCGCGAGAATGGCCAGCTCGATGGTAAATAAGCGCAGCTTGTCTATGTATTAAATAAATGCGAATCTGATGATACAGCATGATCCATGCGCAACCCTATTCATACAGCATAGCATAGTACATAATCCATCCATCCAATCAATTCTCGGTGAAGAAGCCCAGCAGGCCGTCCGGATGCTCCGCGACGCCTCTCCCGCCATCGCAGTCGACGTGCTTCGTTTGGAGTCGAACTTTCATGAGCTCATCCCAGAACAATGTAGGCGCTCTCTCGCCCTTGCGGAGAAAGCTTCTTATATGTTCTAGCCAATGTTTCACTAGACGGAACTGAAGTTCTGAATTCAATCGACCGGCCCCAGCCTTGAACGGTGGCAGGCCTTCCTGGTACGCCAGAATCGAGACTTGCGCCAGCCAGTAGTACGGAAGGACATTGACGGTGAACGGCGGCTCCTCCTCGGGGTCGTCCATCTTCGGAGTTTCGGGTGCCGTCATCCAGCTCTGCAACCAATTATGTAGCGAGTACTGGAGGTTGAAGATCTCCTGCGACACTGATTGCTCCATCTCTGATGACAGCTCCGAGCCCGGCGCATCTCTGCCGCCCTGTGTCGAGTTCTCTAGGCCTATGGCGTAGATGTCTCGGAGAATAGTGTGGACAACGACGAAGTGCGCGAAAGGCGACAAAGGCGGCAGTGTACCAGGGACACGGTTGTATTCCCGCATAGCGGCCTGCACTTGGGGCATACTCACCCCAATAAGCCGCTTATCCATCGATTGGCCATAGGGTGAAGGTCCCAACAACGTGAAACTCCACTCCTTGGACGAACTGGCTAACCAAAGAGCGTCCTCGCACGGCAAGTTGATAGCGACCTCGGAGAAGTTGAAGGACGGGCGGATCGCGAAGTATAGCGCGTGGCAACAGTCGTGGAGGTATGACAGCAAGAGAGCGCTAGCGTACCATTTAAGTAAGTGCGCAGAACCGTCATGAGATGCTAGACTCACCGCTTCGCGGTCTCGTGTAAACCCCACTCTCGCCATGCACGGTCCGTGGATGCCGCATCCACCATCGCAGGCGGTGCCCATGAGTTGACTTTGGAAATCAAACCGCACCGGCGAATCATCTGTCAACGGGACTCGTCAGACTTGAGATCGTCAACCAACCAGATGCGTGGCATACCATGACGAGCATCCCATGGTAGATACTTGAAGTAGCCCTCTGACTCGCCTTCTGGTGAAACAAGCCTATCGTCTGCAGCAATGATACGGCCAGGATGAGGTGGATCTGGTCGGTGGTGTCGTTGAGCTCCCGTGTCTGCGTAGGTTGCGTCAGTCGGAAGCTCGCGGAAGGTGGTATATAGGCGTCACTGACAAATTCCTGCAACAAAGTCTCTCTGGATGCATCCAGGACTTTCGTCACGAAATTCGCGGCTTTGCGAGTCTTCACGTAAAGCGCGCCGCATGCGTACATCGCGTCCAGGAGCACAGCAGGCTTCCCCTCCATCTCCCATGTTGGCCCGTGAATGATCGGCATCTGCTTCAGGAAGGCGGTGAAGAACAAGTAAACTACAGATTGTGAGTTGCAAGTGACAATTAAGGAGCATGACCACGTACGATAATGCTGCAATTCCTCTGGACTAGTGTCCTTGGAGGAACTCCTGCCGAGTCCACCATATCCCCTGTTGACTACCTTCGGGCTGTCGTGCGACGTCGCATGTGGACTATTCGTGTTCCTGTCCATGATAGGTTGATGCGAGGACTCCGGAATGAACGATGAACCACCCAGGACGTCGGTCGGAAAGGGGAATTGGGGATCCCTCCCGATATCCGTCCGCGTGTCCTCCCAAGTAAGCGCATCGACTGCCATAGGATCGTCATTCGTCATAGCCGCAGATCCGGTGAAAAGATCACTGAAGAACGGCTGAAATAGGTTACTGCCGCATATGTTGTCCGCGTCACCCTGCAGAGCCAAAGCGTCCAGTTCCGAGGAGAAGAGAAGGTTGAAGTCGGTAGAAGGATCGGTTTCTGAAGGCGACGATGAAGCAGAAGAGTCTGTCGAGTAGGCCAGGTTGGGGACAGCGGGAGAACCTGGGGAGGAGAAGCCGGAGGTATTGGTCAGAGCGGATACTGAGTCGGATCTTGAACGGTGTAGTGAGAGCGGGACAGGAGGCTGTGCCATGGGATCCGCCAGGAATGCATCTACGAGGGCAGTTGTTGCGGCAGGTGTCAGCGCTATATTACTGGGCACGACCGAGTCAGACATGGATCGCATTGGTGCCGCAGGAGTCTTGGCTTGAGCGGTGGCACCCAGCCTCGTCTCTGGGCTCGGCGGGGACGAGATGAACGCAGCAGCCTCGCCGAGAGATAGGCCTGGAAAGTTATTGGACAGGTAGTCTGACTCGCCGGTGGGGGTAGACGAAGGCGCAGCCCCAGGCGTCGGAGTGGAGTCCCTCGTCGTGCACTTTGATGAAGGACCGCTCCGTGAAGTTGGGCAGGAGGGCGATATCCTCGCCACGGGGGGACCACCCACGTATATACACTCCTTCCCGCGGTTCTTGCATTTCGTACACGGATACTGCAGGTCACATTTCACTTTGGACTCGGCGCAAGCCTGGCAAGATTTTCGACGAGTGCGCTGGGTGGTGTTACTGGAAGGCATAACGTTGGTCAGTTGCTTTTCATGACCCCGGAGTACAACAAGCTTTAGAGCGGTCTACGACCATAGGACCAGTGGCATCTATAGTAATAGAACGTCCGTGGCCCGCGTGTACGCACAACTGAGGAAAGTGACTTACGGGTCACCGCATCCCTTTTTATGACGAGTCAAGAGATCGCTCCGGGTGAATTCAGCGCTGCAAGTCTGCCCATAGGTTCAGCAGGGACGAACGAATATATCTCTGTGGGTTAGACCTACGTCACATCGATGGAGTCGTTCATTCGAGTCTGTGTATGCGAACTGAGAACGATGTAAATGCATGAAATAGTGAGTGAACTCACGAGTCCTCATGTGGCGATTGAGATGTGTCGTCCGCGTAAATCGTGCGGGGCATAACGGGCAGACTTTCGTCTGCGGCAATGAAGGCATGTTGCCTCGATGGGAGCGCATTCTGGAGATAGTCCCATCTTTCTTGAATTCTATGATGGTGGGCCTGGTATTATTGCTGTCCGGGTTGGATGCCAAAACGGACGGGGGTATCGATTGCTGCCGGTCGCTCTCAGGGGAGGCTTCCGCGGAGGACATGCTAGAGGTTATCCTCGGGCGTCACAAAGGACGCGCCCTTATGTATTTAGTACCGCCATACTGTCTTGTTTCGGAACGCAGTGGGAACGCCGAAGCGACGGTCTCAAGGCGCAGATACGAGATTGATCGTTCCTACGTGTACACGGCCAGGGTTCCAGGCTGAGATCTGAGCAGTTCATCCGGACGTGACGGAGACCGCCTGCCGAAAATGTGAGGCTGCCTACTCATTGTCTCGGGACATAACCGGGGTATTGGGGTATCGCCGGAGCCCGCGCGTCTAAGTAGTCAGATGGAGAGCCTTGATGCCCGGTGACAGACTGTCACAGACCAGTCAAAGCTTCATTCTATCGCTGATAGAGTTACGCACAATGTTTCCAACAGGCACCCCTACGTCCCTAGCTTGCATCTGCTTGTGACTCTATAACCTACAGAGTGTGCTAACATCGCCAATTTCAGGCGCTCCTCCACTTCAGCGCTTCCGATCTTCCGGATTTATTGTCGGCAAAGTTCGGGCATAGCCGATCAAACATCTCGAGCGTCGGGCGTGTCGATTCCCTGAGCCTCATGCCGCCTCCCAGATTGAGTGCACCTTCTGCGCCATCAGCGATCATTATCATTCGCTGCGTGAAGGCTAATGCAATGCTAGTACTATCTTGTTGCAGGTCCTTAAGCGAGAAGGTAATGCACGGGCTGAGAGGAGCGACGGTTGGAGCTAAATGGCTTGATTCGAACGTCTCGTTCCTGGTATCAGACAAAGTCGCCCACACTGGACATGGCACTCAAACGTTTGTGAGAGAACACCCGCATCATTCACGCATCATTATGATTGGCCGACGTCACACTACTTATCATATGCCCCATAAAGCCTGTGGGGCTCGACGACTGCTTCGCCAACCCAACAGATCGGGCGTCTCATAGATATATGATAAGAGCTTCCGACATCGCTACGGACGCTGACAGCGACCCTCCTACGACCTCGATGCTTTCTGTTATTTGTGACCCAGAAAGTTGGCAAATCCCGTCAAATATGGCACCGCCTATGGTGACGTTTGCGCCCTGATCCACGCGTGAAGTCGCGTTGGGCGCCGTCAGTCGCTTCGCTCGTACCTCCCTGGTAGCACTGATCCCCGTACTGTGTCTTGTCCCGGTGCCGTTGTAATAACCCGAATTATAAATCAGAAGGCGGGTGGGCGCGTTAGCTGCGTTATAGATCGCGTATAACCCAATACTGCCAGAACCGTCGTCAAGCATCACCAGTTTCTCACCATCTCGGCCGAGAAAGTCGGATACGAATGCTGCGCCGTAGAACGGAGCGCCGACTGTATACTGGCCCCAAAAACAGTATTGCTGCGCCAGATGTTCAGTACAGTAGCGAATCTCCATCAAAATGCGGGCGCCACTTACGCAATTACCGATAGTTCCCTGATGGAAGTATAGCCTATCGACACCGTTCAGGACACCCTGGAGGACGTAATCCATGACCCAGAGCGCTGCGCCAAATGTCGGGCTAATGCCACCGCCGCCGCATGTCGCTATCCAGCCACCTCAGCCCTGCTGCATCTGCCCTTGGGAATAAAAGGACGTCACCTGAGTTAGTCTCCCCTAGAAAGTACTTCTTGCCTGCGTCATGGGCAGCAGCCGCTTCTGGTTTGTACTGGCTAGTGTAGGTGACTATTGCCCTGGGGAATCAAACGTTAATGACCTCATTCCGCCTTTCAGCACGGGTTCGAACTTACGAGTGATTCATCAATGACGGTAAGTCTGTTGTCGCGCCACCGCAGGCTGATTGCGGGTACGAATGTCCGGAGAACGTCTTAACATAGCTGATTGCGTTGGAGAGGATGGGAATCAACCCTTGTGTGCTCCATTTTGGGTAGGATAAGTATACGGCTCCTTGAAATATGTTCCCAACCTAGCCACTCGGTGTACGTGAGTAACTGCCAATAAGGTAACGGTTCTGGGCAATGCTGCCATCTTACTGTTGTTCCCATGTCACTGAACCACTGTTTCTGACTCGTGCCATCGACTGAAGGGCTCCATGTCGCGCCCGCAGGAACGATCGGGGAGCTCTGGCTGTACACTATGAATGAGGGTCACCAGTTCAGTACCACAACAGTGATTGCAGCATGGCGTTCTCTTACAGTCTGGCTCATTACCCAGTTCGATTGAAAGTAGGTTTGGCATGCTCGCCTTGGCTTGCAATGCAGCTGTCAAAGAGTTTGAAATATTATTCAATTGCCGATTCAGCCCGACAGTAACATCTCCTTTCAATTGGGACGCGAGCGTGAAGAAAGCTGGCCCGTAGGTTAGAGCGGATGGGGCGTCGGCGGGATCGTCCACCGAATAATCGACCGCTGTTTTCAAATCGGGGTCATACGTTGCTCGATCTCTAACAGTTCAGATATGACGCGTCAATCAAGGGCCATACAGGCGTGAGCACTCACTGGGTCGTACCGCCGATTCTCACGGCTGGCGATACGCCTCGGACGGAATCAATGTAGTCTAGGCAGTTTGTCGTAGAGTTCAATTGGGTATAGCCCGGAAACGCAAAGAACTCCAAAGAAATACTGAGCGCAGCGGGATCAACATTGGCTGCATGTGCCGGCGGTAGATAGGGAACCGTGAGAGCCGCGGTTGAAGCAACGCGCGCTAGCGCCAGAAAACTGAACTTCACGATGAGATGCATCCGGGGCTGTGCACTCGACATCCAGAGGAGAAAACACTGCTGTCGGTCGCCCTCCTTATCTAGTCTATGCCGGGAGTCATGGGTGCTTGGGCGGGCCGTCGATAGGCAGGCGGGTTCCAGTAGAAGGCATTTCGGATGACCTGTGCAAAGGTGAGCAGTATGTCCGGTGAGTACGGACAGGCTCTTCTTGCACGTACCGCGTCGGTCCGGTGCCATTCTCTGTAATGCCGTTTCTATTATTATAAATTACCTAGCTTGATCCTCTAGGTATAGTCCATCTTTGGTACGATACGGAGGCTTTGCCATGGCACTTGACCAAAGCGTGAGTAGGTCACCGGAGGATCTTTGACGATGCCGGTGAGCTGGCCTGGACGCGACCTTCGGAACTAAATGACATCTTGAGCAACCGCTTTAGCTGATGGCGATTGCAGACATCGAGAGTCAATCTGGGGGGGTAGAGAACAAAAGGACCTACAACAGTTGCAGATACCCCCAAGAAAAAGACAGGAATATTCGCTGTCCTCACCTTCAGCGAGTCCCAGCTGGATCCGGACCAAGAACACTGTCACTGTAGACTTCGGCTTCCCGCACATACTTCGGCAGACGTGCGCTATGCTACAGTCTTGCTCAGTGCAAGGCGTTCGGCGTAGCAATCAAGTTGCATCAATTGCAATGTGAACGATCGGCATTCAGGATAGGCTAGCTTGATGGCACAATGCCAATCAATACTGCCTCGGACCTGAAGTTGACGGGTTGGACACTTGAAATCTTGAAGGATTGATTAACTACTTGACCAAGTATAACTTGGCTGCGTCCAGCATCTTGGCATACCTTTTATAGCGCGGAGCCCGAGGACGTGCACTGTAGCCTACTACAGTGCCTTGCATAAGAAACTGAACATCGCATTTCTGCACGCGTTGTTTGTCCGCGCCAAATATCCCCTTTTCGGGTATCGGCAAATGTGCGGCAAAGACCCATCGAGAGGGAGGGTAGAGAGGCATATAGCTGGGGGCAGAGTATAATAATTTACAGCCCTTAGTGTAGTGTTAGAATATACATTCCATGCATTCTCTGAAGCCTTGGGCGTCTGCGTGTCCTTGCCCAGCAAACGGTCTCGCGAAAGGCCTTCCAGACCTACCCGAAAAGGGTATATTTGGCGCGAACAAATAACGCGGGCGGAAATGCGATGTTCAGTTTCTTATGCAAGGCACTGTAAGGTTTAGTTTGCTGTCCCTTAAGCATATGGCTGAACGGGCGAAGCCTCTAGCTACCTCTCAGAAGTCAAGCTCATGATCACTTGAAACGGTACGGCGAAATGCAAGCCATAACCATGTAAACGCCCGGTGGTCGCTGCAAAGTGCTGATTTTCAGCATGGCAGGAGGCTGGAGCAGATGTCGCGTTCTGTGTAATTGTTTGCCAAGTCTCACTTGCCGGACTGGCACGCTGGACGATCGGACGTCTGCGTCGACGTCAGGTCCGGCCCCGTGCGGTGTACTTTGATATGTGGACCATTTCCATTTGGGCCAAAGCTTACAGACCGTACGGATTCAGACGATCGCAGTGAGCTTTGATATCTTCTCGCATATACCCGCCCTCTCGGTGGCTCAAGTATCCCCATAGAACGCTCTCATTACTTGTTATCATTCAGGGATCCTGCAAAAAGGATCGGATTCGACCTGTAGCGCCCCACAGACTTGACGGATTCTGACTGGATACTCCGTCTGTTGTGTCTAACTAAGTAATGAACGTCCTGACCATTTTGTCGCATTTTTAGGCGGCCTGTAATAGGAGAAAGCTGCCGGTTCCATCATGTAGGGGGTTCTGCAGTTCGTCACACATGGTCACAGTGGGACCTCGCCGCGAGCGGCGTCACGCTTTTGTCACGATACAGTATGTACATGTACATGTATCATTGTAAGTACATGTATGGGCTCTTTCGACGAGTCCCGTCCATTTGCCGATCGCGATGCCCGAAAAGAGTAAATTTGGCGCGGACAAACAAGGCGCGCGGAAATGCTCAGTTTTTTATGCAAGGCACTGTAGTCAGCGGAGCATCCTGTAGACCATGATCTCACGGACTCAAATGAATCGTCGTCGCGAGTCTTTACCAGTTCCAAGAGTCAGCCTTTCCATGTTCCTTGTCGATAGCTGTGCTCACTTACGCTCGTGGCATTTACATAGACAATTTCCCGCACCCTCTGAGTCCACAACACTTAGGCTAACGGGTCTTATGCTGACCGTCCTCCCTCGTACAACAAACGGAGGCAATGCGATTTGCCATGGGAGGCTAAACGGTCTCTATCTGCATCAAGGGGCGTATCCCGGTTACCTTCGTTCGGCTCGTTTCTGGCGGGACGAGTGGTACGTTTGATCGCATTGTTGCACGATGCTGCTAACACTGTACACATGCGTCACCATGGACCTCTACACTCCTTCCCCAGCAGGATCACAAGCCAAAGCTTCTATCAATCCATGGGTCTTTGATTCAAGCCTGTTGCCGTTGAGCTGCCGAAACGTGCCTGTAAGACGTGTAGCAAAAACAATGTCATTGGTCTGATGCTACAATGCTAGATTGCATGTTAGACCGCACTCGCGTCACTTGTGCCGCACAGCGCTGTTCTTCGCTTACCGAGAAGATCTAATATACCGCGACTGTGGCTCGTCTTTAGTATGCAGTGCAAGACTTCCGAGTGATCTGCGTTCGGACGGACCGAGACGGACCGCTGGCGTGGCGGGAAATAGGTGGGTCAGTTGTTGAAAATGAGACGCCAATCTTCGTACATGTACATGTAAGCACAGCTTGAGTTACATTCTGGGTATGATAAGGCGACTCGTACGAATTTCCTCGGCTTTGCAGATGGACGTGACTCGACGAGGTGTCCGAGTATGATCCGAATTTATGGAGTTTGATCGCCACACGGATCGCTCATGCAATTTGCATGCTAGACTCGTCCCAGGTTAGCATCAGCGCGTCACGAAGGCGGGCAGCTCAAATATGATTTGGTCCTGCGGCTTCGAGTGCCGGCTACGAGCCCCTGTTGTTTCGAGCAATGATTCTCACCTCCATCGGCAGTCTATGTTCCCTGATGGGACTGATGTCGTCTGGCCGCCATGTAATGCTACCGTCGTACCGATGTGGTACACGCTGGTACATGTGGAACTCTCGTCGGGCTCTTTGCAAGAAAACTTTGGGTACATAAGTTGTCTATTAGAACGATATAGTCACTCGGGCAAGCGGAGTGAGCTCCCCGCTTACCCAAAAATCCAACCTTTCGAACCCTTGATAGCTCTATTGACCTTCACGAGAGTGATACGACTGTATCATTTTATCTGTCGATCGGTGCAGCTGAAAATAGTCGTCCCTAGTCATCCAGATGAACTGCTCATAAAGCACTGCATGGTTTTGTTGTGGATCTCCATGGTCGCGTCGCGCACGTGCCGTGCCTACTACCGTACGTAGCGAAGCGGATGGATGCATAGTTTCTCACGACGCGATGGTCGCATGCAGCTGGGTAATACTAACATTTGCTGGCAAGTATTGGAACAAATACATACCTCACTTTCCGACCGCTGCAAATCTCGTTCCCACCTTCGTTTACCAGCCATGTCGATGAAGGCTGTCAGTCACGACTCTCCTCGTTTCCGTTGAGTGCTGACAGGTCTTTTTCTAGATCGTCAAATGTAGGAATAATCCAATGATTCACGATGCATCACACCGCGTACTCACACACCCCAATGTAGCCGTTCTTTCCGGTGACTCTTTGATTCTTCGTGGTCGTCCCGGTCCCGATGGCCAAGTCCCCAAAGAGAGGTAGGACTATACGAATTGTCGGAGCAGCACGTACTTGACGTTCATCAGGATGTTGTACCTGGCTGACATCACAGCCCCCAAGCCCGGCACGGCGACTAGGGAAGACGAAGTGCGTTCACTGATAGCTTATGGTAACTGGAAATTATCCTAATATGAACCCAGCCATGGGCTTTCGAGTCCCGAGAGTTCCTACGCACGCACGCTGTGGGCAAGGAAATCACCTTTACGTCTACCCACTCCCTCCCTCCGAGTGAAAGGGACGATATTCCACGAGACATAGGAAGTGGAGAGATAGGGGGAGTCGATTTGACGTCGGAGGTGTTGCGCAATGGGTGGGCCAAACTGAAGGACCTCAAACGGGACCCAACCGAGGAGGACCTAAGAAGGAAGGATCTGGAAAATGAGGCGAAGGCGGCTGGAAAGGGTGTTTGGAATCCCCACGGACCACAGGTACGTCGTCTTGACTCGCTCGTGAAGTTTCCGAAAGAATTGGTTACGTGACGGTACGGCTGATGGGCCGGTTCGTTTTGCCATCCTTTGCGCATCTGAACATTGCTTTCTCCGTCTCGCCGGAGATCCACATCTCCGGCTGACAACGACGCCTGCTAGGACCATCTGGAGAAGTGACAGTGATGCGCGAGATACGCCTACCACACCATATTGCCGTTCCTCTGAAGGTCACGTGACTGAACACTCGCGATAGGCCCGCTCTGTCAATTATACGATGCCCACGGATTCGCAAGGTTTCATTTCGGAATGGAAGGGCAAGTCTATAGACGGTGGGTTAGACTGCGCCTGATCCAAATCAATCATTGACTTGGAGTCACAGGCATCGTTGAACAGGTGAAGGATGGGTCTACTCTCCGGATCCGCCTGCTTATGCCGGATGGCGATCATCAATTTGTCAATATTGCTCTGGCAGGCGTTCGTTGTCCGCGCTCATCTACGAGTAAGCAAGGGGAAACTGCTGAGCAATGGGGAGAGGAGGTATACGGCCCGCTCATAATGTGTGCGACATCAACTGAGATAACTTTCATAGGCGAAATATTTCACTGAATCTAGGCTCTTGCAACGAGCTGTGAAGGTTCAGTTGCTCTCACTACCTAGTCTTACCGCGACGCCTTTCCAGACTGGGCCTAACGCGTCTGCTCCTCCACCTGCGAGCATTTTCATTGGCAACGGTTTGTCGTCTCGACTTGACACTTTCCCCTTACGGCTAATATTAGTTTTATTTAGTGCTACATCCTGCCGGCAATGTCGCAGAACATTTAGTAGGGGCTGGTCTTGCGCGTGTGGTCGACTGGCATGCAGGCATGCTCTCAGCCTCTGGTGCTATGGAGCGTCTCCGTGCAGCGGAGAAGACCGCAAAGGAAAGACGTGCTTGTCTCTATGCTAACACGGCCTCCGTGCCTGCTGCTAAGACGAACGGCACGGGTCAGCCGACCACCAAAGGCGACTCACAGTCATTCGAGGGTGTTGTCACCAGAGTATGGAGTGGTGATCAAGTCTCAGTTCTCGAGCGTGACACAGGGAAGGAAAGGAGACTACAACTCAGTTCGACTCGGAGCCCGAAGTCAGTGGCTATGTCTCACGTTGCACTGCGATAAGGTCTGATGTTGCACGGTAGACTCTCAGACCCTAAGCAGGCACATTATGCCAACGAAGCTCGGGAGTTCCTCCGCAAAAAGCTCATTGGAAAGCACGTCAGAGTTCACGTGGACTTCACTCGGCCCAGGGAAGGTGAATTCGAGGAACGAGAGTGTGCTACAATTCGTTACGGTGGTCACCATGCGTAGGTGTTATTCATCCTCTTGCCTCAAGTCAGCTCATCGATTTTGAACAATGCTAGCAACATTGCGGAGCAGCTGATCGAAAAAGGTCTCGCCAGCGTCGTCCGTCATCGACAGGACGATGAAAATCGCTCCCCGGATTATGATAAGCTGATGGCTGCAGAACAAGCGTGAGACACCATCGTTGTCTTTGTCCCTATCCTTGGTACTTATGGACATGTTGGGTAGAGCTATGGCGGAGGCTAGGGGTATCCACTCTGGCAAGGAGCACCCTGCACCTAAGCCGCCTTTGAACATTTCCGAAGTACAGCTGACGTTTTGCGTATTTCGGCATCTCTCTGATGCGTATTGCTACAGACTAATTCGCGTGCTACGCAATTCTTGAATGGCTTCAAGCGCCAAGGGCGGATTCCTGCGGTTGTGGACTATGTCGCTTCAGGGTCTCGTTTCAAGTATGTGATATTTTTAGGATCAAGACATTGGTCTGACGTTTGTACAGGGTATTCTTGCCGAAAGATAATCAAGTCCTGACACTGGTTCTTGGCGGTAAAACTCCCCGTATTTCAATCTCCGTCTGTTTGCTGACTCTACAACGTCAGGCATCCGTGCACCTCGTACGGCTAGGAATCTCTCGGAAAAAAGTGAACCCTTAGGTCCTGAAGCTGCCGAATTCGCCACAAGGCGCTACATGCAACGTGATGTGGAGATTGAGGTCGACACCGTGGATAAGTCCGGCGGCTTCATTGGCGCCTTGTACTTGAACAAGAATGAAAATGCTGCCGTAGCTTTGGTGAAAGAGGGACTTGCTTCTGTCCATTCTTACTCCGCCGAGAGCTTGCCCTGGGCCAAACAACTATATGATGCTGAGGTATGTGCAGCTTCACGCGAAGTCACGATCCAGCTCAACAGGGTACTCCCTACAGGCGGAAGCTAAACGCGAGAAGCGAGGTGTAAGGAGTTGTTCAGAATACCTGATTTCGTCAATTACTCACTGTGATACAGCTATGGAAAGACTACGAAGAAGAAGAGGCCAAGACTCCCGAAGTTGAACAGTCTAACGGCGAAGCAGGCCCTCTTAAAACCGAATATCTGGATGTCATTGTCAGTGATGTCCGTACCTCAAATGGCTTTGGTTTTTCCGTGCAGATCCTGAACACCGAAGGTAACCGGGCATTCTCTTGTCCACCTCTTCATATACTCATTGATTTTTGCTGGACAGGAATCGCGTCTCTGGAGAAGCTTATGCGTGATTTCTCTCTACACTACCGGGCTATGCCCCCCGTGCCCGGTTATACTCCGCGGTCGGGAGAGCTAGTCTCAGCTAAATTCTCTGATGGGTCGTGGTACCGTGCTAAAGTCCGCCGATCGTCACCTGTCAAAAAGGAGGCCGAGGTGACCTTCATTGACTACGGCAATCAAGATACCGTGGCATTTTCCAACATTCGCCCTCTGGATCCCAAATTCAGGTCGCTCCCTGGCCAAGCTCATGATGCACGACTGAGGTAAGTTGTAATGTGCCCTCTTTGTAATATCGCTCGACGTTTACGAGTGTTTTAACTAGTTTCATCAAACTCGTCGCGCCTGATAGCGAGTACTATCCCGAGGCTATCGACCGCTTTCGTCAACTCTGCGAAGGCAGGAAACTCGTCGCGAATGTTGACCATAGGGAGGGTCCTCTACTGCACCTGCGTTTGATGGATCCTACTGCAAACACTGAGCCTTTGGCCAGCATCAATGCCGACCTCCTCCGAGATGGCTTGGCTTCCATAGACCGCAAAGGATGCCGCTACTTGAGTTCTTACCCGGCTGTAGAGAAGAAGCTAAGGGAGTCCATCAATTTGGCTAAGCGGGAGAGACTAGGGATGTTCGAGTTCGGCGACGTGGAAGAGGACGAGTAGATTGTCCCCCTCAAAACGCCAGGACCATGTGTAAAGCTTTTGAATATATTCATTCTGGCGCTTCGCCATCCGATGACCTATTTGGTCATGCGAGGTCGTCGCTTGTATAATCACCCGCCTCCCAGCTCCCTGAATTCAAGCATCGGTGTCAAGTAGCATCGCTTTGCATACGGTGGTGAGCAGGTCGGCTTTAATATCTGTCATTTGTACATCGTAATCCATCACACCCTGCCGTTCTCGATGGCACCCGCTCAAGGCGGGTTCTGCAATGTGAACTTTCTGACCACAACGTTGTTGAAACCAATCGTTCAAGCAGTACGTCTTGGTGTTTTCCTATACAGAATACTGATCTGTGATATTGGCCCATGGTAGTCAAGAGCAAAAACAGTCAAGAGACGCGTTGTCAAAGTAGCATATTCCATCGCTTGTCTGGCACTGGGGTGGTGGGAATCGTTTCAGCCACATTTCCCATCATACATACCGCCAGAACTCACGGGAGTACCGCCCGAGCACTGGCACGTGTCGGTGACCGTCGAGCTCACTTGATAGTAGCATAAGTTGCTGGACGTGTTACAGTACTACGGTGATATGTTAGCCACTTGCAGGCATGAGGACAGTTGGGGAAATGCGTACTCCATCCCAAGTGGTTGCCTGAGCACCGAGGGCACTCAGCATGGCTACAAGGGCATATGTAGTGAGGGCTTTCATATCCAACTTAGGCGTTGAGCAGTTTAGAGGGCTTACACTCTCATTCCAAGCTGGATTTATATTCAACAGAAGGAACATTCCATTCTCCGACAGTCTTCTTGTCTTTGTATCGGTGAGTTGTTCCGCCATTTGACTAAGGTCATTCTGCAACCACTTCTCTGAGATGGAAATCCTTAGAGAGCTAAGCAGACACGTTTGGCCGGCAGAGCATCATCACGAGTGCTTAGAGGATGGCGCAGTAGGGCCCTCGAACTGCCTTCGCGCTCGATTATCTGATCTACTGAGAACAAGTTTCAGTGCACTGGCTGGCGGTGCACGCATTCATTCGTGGCTTGCGAAGCGGCATGAAATAATTGTGTGGCATGCCCTCGGCTTGTCACGGCACAGCCCGAACAACATGGAACTTAGCTGTCACCGGGCATCATCAGATCACTTACCACTCAATATGTGCGTTCAATTTATACGCTTTTATCAGGAACCTGCTGAGTATACTTTATGATAAAGCCTTGCAGCCGTGACTCTAGGACCACGCGTGGAGCTCAAGTTACCCACCGAGGGACTTGAATCAGAGTGGCATATAGCGTCTCCGGGAGATGACACTCGTCTAAATTTACTTTTGCAGCGTCTCAGACAGCCATGACATTTATCTTGCAGTCAAGTATTTCCCTTTCAGTTATTTGAGTCCGTCCCAGCTGAATGTACATGACTCGCCTTCTAATGTTCTCCAGCCAATTGGACCGAAAAACGTGAGCAATACACCCTCGCAGGCCCGGGGATTGCGACTGACTGCGATCTCGAAAATCAATCGATGAGGATCTACTTTATCACCGCACCTATTCATAGATCACTGGCGAGGGTAGCACAGCCAGGTGATACGCCTGCAGCATAGTCCTATGAAAAGTGGTGTTGGGCTGACATTGACCTATAGCGAGCAGTAGTATGGACCCCGACAAAGCTTCATGTCCGATATCAAAGGACAATTCCAGGGTGAGCGTCAAGACTCTACAATGCTATTTGACACCTCCATCAGCAGGTGCCGCTGCACGCACGACTTTGTGCCCAGTCGCATCGGCAGAGATGACATGCGGTGCGTAACCTGACATGAGGTGGGTGCTAGAGCCGAATTGCTTCTGCGTTTACTCCATGCCGACCGACTCGTGATGTTTTTCAGCAACGAGGGCGTTCACTCTACTAAGTCTTATTTAGGAGGCGCCGTATCAAGCCTACGTTCACTCGCAGCAATGTCTAACGCAGGAACCTCCGTTGATTCGGCACGACTTTCGCCGTTCAAGGACTTCTGCCGGTTAAAAGGCGACCTGACAAGATGGAGGTGTCGTTCCATCGAATCGAACAAACACATTAGTTCAGACAATAATGAAGTTTTTCAGTATCGCAATCGTTCCTTTGGTGTTCGCCGCTCTGGCCTCTGCGCAGGGCCCTTGCTACAACCAGTACGTGTCCCAGCAGTACTTACAGATGTTCGATGTTGACTAACATGGACGCACACAGGGCGGATCCTGACAACGGGATTGGTAACTATTGCTACTGCGAAGGCAACGGTGCGTGAAGCCACCTTACCTTGTTTTCATTTTCTGGTCTTGCTGCAAGTTAGTAGCTGAGATTGTTCTCTTAGGGTTGTGCTACACCAATCCGCAGGGCCAGTGCAACCCGGTCGGCACGCAGATTAATTGCCCGGAGTAAATCCCAAGAGAAGAAATAGGTAGTAAGACGGAAGAGATCAACTTGCAAGGCGTTTAGGAATATATTCATATGCACTTGATATACATATGTTAGCTCGAGGTGGCGAGCCTGACTGTGGTGCTTGCATTTAATGCTCCATATCCGTGCCCGATAACGTGAGTGTTCGTGATGGCTGTGGTACTCTGTAGATGCCTAGGATTGCTCGAAGTCATTAAGTGCTTCTAATAAGTTAGATAGGCTGCTGGATGTTGTGGCCACAGTAGGCACGGGTGCCACCTCATACAGACTAATCAAATTGATGCTGGCAGCTGCAAGTCGGGGGGGGGGGGGGGGGGGGGGGGGGGGGGGGGTGACTTAGGCAGGGGAATCTGAGATCTGCTGGTTAGAATCCGAGTCTAGCGCTAGTCAGTAGTTCGCAGCCATTACTGCACTAGGGCAGCAGCCACTAGGGAAGCACAGAGACGACACGAAGGGTCTAGAAACCCCCTTAGAAACGGGTACGGAACATGACCCAGAAGATGCGTGATAGTTGCTGCAGTTGTCATATAGTATGAGGAACATGAACGCTACCAGTCATGCTTGAAGAATACAGCCTCGTCGCGCTCAACGAACTAATTCACGCGTGCGAAGTTTCGTGTCGTATACTTGCGGTTTGGCTGCGACGCGCTAAATCACCAGCGACATCACAAGTGACACAGACTTAGAATCTCGGATCCAAGCAGTAAGGAGGGCGTGAATTATAGAATCATGAAGGAATTGGAATGCGCTTGCTTGACCAGACAACTATTGAATAGAAGACTCATACAAGTACAATGCACAACAGCTATCCAACCACACAGAAGACACGCCACGTCAAGTTCAGGCAACGCTCTTCTTCGCGATGACAAATTGTTTGGCAAGAGCCTAAGATCAGAGTAGGTAAGCACGAATCGGAGGCGGTACTTTAGACGCGCTCACGTCACTCTCGCCAGCCGACAGCTTAGCCTTGATAGCGGGCCATTGTTGACTCTCCTCCTCATCCGAGTGGGAGATGAAGGTGGTCACGGCCTTGGTGACAGCAGCATCATCCGAAGCGGAGGCACCAGCGACGAGGTTGTTGATCTCAGCGTGCTCCCCTACAATATACGAGTCAATCACTGCTCGCAGTATGCCTTCCGTAGGTGGACTTACGCTTATTGGAGGCGGCGCTCAGGCCAAACTTGGAGTAGTCCGCGTAGATCGAAGCGTCCCTATATGATAGTAAGTACACGGCCCTCAGGAGACCGGTCGGGAATACTCACTCAGCGGCGCTGTGAGCCTTTATCTCAGCTATGAGAGTCTGAGCGAGTGAGGTCTTCTCAGAGCCAGAAGCCGCCTTGTACTTGGCGAACAGGCTCTTGACATTGTCGTGGTCAGCTTTGATTTGAGTGAGGACGTCCATTGCTATGATATCTTCTTAAGCTGAGTGAGGGCTGTTGGGGATGGGGGAGCGGAGAGGACCCCCCTCTTATACCTTACCCAGATATACTGAGTCCGAGCGTCTGGACGAGATTTTCCTTAAGTCATCCCGTTAGTGCGCATTGTACGAGTTGGCCTGACCTCGCCTTGAGGCATGCAGATCAGAACTATTGCTGAGCCTCAGGCCGTTGCCCCTGTATGAGCTATTCTTGCCATCGTCTCCAGAAACTAGGCAGTTGCGATTGGACGTCCATCTGTAGTATTTCCGATCGAAAGGAGATCTTCTATCTGTACCGACCCAATCCCAGGATTTTGGTTTTGCGTCTTCTCAAAAGTCGAGCTTCCGGTGTTCGATGTGCGGGCGGCGAGGATTCCATCATTGCATCCGTCCCCACAAGGAGACGGGAGGATCGATTGCACCATGTCACCATACATACGCCATGGTACTATATCATTATGCCGCCGAAGTATATGCAGCGTGCCTTGAGAAAGGTCTAGGTCTTTGGAAGACTGCGGTGTATGCGGTCCGCGGTATAGCCCTACGGGATGCTTCGAAGCCATTGCATTAGTACGCCAGCCGTCAATGAGAGGCAGAAAGTCCGCCTGCTGTTCCTAGGACATTGTAATTCTGTACCGTGTCCTACCGAAGGCCCCCCAGGGGCAGAATTGTATGGTCGTATGACAGAAGGCATAGGCTGAACCGAGCTTCTCCCGGCATCGTTCCCGATGCACGTCGAGGTCATCTTCTCTTGACCGGACTTCCAGACTTATGACGCTACCAAAGAACGGGAAGATAACACACTATCGCCGTTCCTGAGTGAACTTGCGAGTGAACGCGATATTTCCAGATCCACGGCCAGATGACTCCAGATGAATCGTTTGCAGTAGTTGTGGTCAATAGTCATTGACGGTCCTGCACCTAGGTGGACAAGGGGCCATGTCGGCATAGGAACAGAAACCAGTCCTGGGCGTGCCGACGTGGCATATACAGTACCTGCCATAAGAATAAGATGCCTTACAGCAGAGTTTCCATTCCGTAAAAATCAGAGAAACACAGTCACGACTACGTTCTAAGCTTTGTGGACCAGCCATGATTCGAGGAACAGAGCAAGGTGCACAACAGAAGATGTCTCGACAATATGAAGCAAGCCGCTGCAGTGAGGATTGGAAGGTCGACTTCAGGTTGATGGCGTGGGAAACGCTAACAATCATTCAACTTGAACGACTCATGTTGCCACACAACATCTCGTCCGGTATTCCCCGCTGGTAAAAGTACTTTAGGACTTCCGCGAATAATGCTCTTAGGCTTGCTCCATTATCGCGTCAGTGAATGCCAGTGGTCCCCGCCCTAAATGCGTTCAAACGTTTGTACAGTGGATGGATTCAAGCTGCATCGTACACGCCCCATAATACACCCAGTATACACGACCGCAAGCAGAACCTCTCCAGAGCGAGATGAATGTATATACACTCAAGCAACGCTCTTCTTGGCGTTAACAAACTGCTTCGCCAGGGCCTGCATCGGAACAGCGTCAGGGGAAAAACTTCATCCAAGCGGGTAGGAAGGACACTCACGTCGCTCTCACCAGCGGAGAGCGTCGCCTTAATGGCCGGCCACTGCTGGGACTCCTCCTCGTCAGAGTGGGAGATGAAGGTAGTCACGGCCTTGGTCACGGCGGCGTCGTCGGAGGCGGAGGCACCGGCGACGAGCTTGTTGATCTCGGCATGCTCCTCTGGAAAAGCAAGTCCTGTCAGTACACCGTGAGTTACTCGCGGAAGCAGCATACGCTTGTTGGAGGCGGCGTTCAGGCCGAACTTGGAGTAGTCGGCATAGATCGACGCATCCCTGCAGACGGAGGGGTCAGCTTAACATCGTCCAGGCGTCTGAATGGAAACCTACTCAGCAGCGCTGTGGGCCTTCATCTCAGAGATGAGGGTCTGAGCGAGCGAGGTCTTCTCAGAGCCGGATGCCGCCTTGTACTTGGCGAACAGGCTCTTGACGTTGTCGTGGTCAGCCTTGATCTGAGCGAGGACGTCCATTGCTATGATATCTCCTTTAGCTGAGTGAAGGCTGTTGGGGATGGCGAGCTCAGAACAAACCCCCTCATTCTTATACCGCTCAGACGTTGCGTGCACCTATCTCTCGGGTACGTCTGCCACTTCAGAGTTAAGACAACACATGACTATAGTGGAAACAGAGTAGTGTGCGCTTCGGGCTCTCTCGGTGTTGATGTACATGCAGCAACTCGGTCTGTGCGATTGGACAAACCCTCACGATGGCCTATCACCCCGATATGGTCAAAAGCAGGTATAACCTGCCACCTTTCCTCGGACCCAATCCCCGTCGTGCTTTAAGGCTTCTTTGCCACCGTGAATAGGAGAAGCCCGCAGCGTGAATCGTTGCTTTGATCGTACGTGGTCACGTCGTTCCGCGTCCTTGATTCATCGGAGGGAAGCACTTGGAAGGCAACCAGGATAAGTGCGTTCTAATGCGGCCAAATTCAGGTCTGCCCCATCCGCTTCACTGCCTCGTCGGTCTTGCATCATCTTTTCGCGAGCAAGATGGTATGCCATCTATCGAGGATGACCACGTCTAACTCAGTGGCCTGAGAGGCCCGAATCCCGAAACCTTAACTGGTTAGACGGACGGAGCCAACTGACAGATTTTGACTAGCATACCCGGCCAGACCCCGGTGGCTATACGATAAGGCAGAGACACTCAATGGTTAGATGAAGGACCGCAGTACGTAATAGGAAATTCATCTTAAGTTATTTGTCTCGTCGACGCAAGTATCTTTCGCTATTCACTGACATTATTAGTACAATTAGTACAAGAACGTGATACTTTATACAAGGAGAGACAAGACAAAAATAGTATATGCGACTATATTTGAGACCTAGAGTTCGTCATCCCTTTTGAATCTCTTCTCAATAACGCCGTCCTCGAGCTTATACCCATTCGTACGGAATAGCTTGGAGTGCAAGAACGGCGTCGTGTCGTATATGTCATGTTCCTTCGCCTGAAGAGAATACTTCAGCCGGAGGACACAATCGCAGACCACGGGGGACTTACCCGTTCATCCAGTTCAGCCACCTTCACGGTCACAAGCTCGGGCTGCTGATACCGCTGCAATTGGTAGAAACGTGCTTTCTCCTTGACAATCTGACCAAGGATGAAGGCCAGCAACTCTTCATGGTCCCTGGCTTGCGTGAGGTATTTCCGGAAACCCTAAAATCAAAACGTCAGCCTCCCCAAACAACTAGCCAAGTGGTCGCAAAACGCACTCTTTCCAGCGTCTTCTTGATAGACATCTTCTGGGCGTTCACGAAACTACCGACGGCCACTGAGATGGCTAAGTCGATATCGTCCCCCCGGACGTACTCTCTGAGAGCCATCTTTGCACTAGCCTCCGCCATACGAATCATACTCTCTAGATGACGGACAGTGATCGGGTACGATCCAGTGGCCATCGACTCGCGCCTCAAATCAGAGAACAGGCGAGACAGTTTCTCCTGGTCGAGGTCATACAATTTCGGGCGGACCTTCTCCCTGGCGTACATGATATACTTGCGCAGGACATCCTGGGGAATGATCTAGGTAACAATGCCAGGTTAGCTATGCAGAGGATGCAAAGTGTCACATTGCACTTACATCTGCGTCCAGCGTCGTGCCAACGTCCATTTCATCCTTGTCCGCCTCGAACTTGGGATGACTCCGGAGATGACTGCCGACGACGAATCTCGCAAGCAGCTCATCCTGTACGGGATCGACAGCGTCCTTGACGACACACAAGACATCGAATCGAGATAGAATGGGTTCAGTCAACTCAACGTTTTGCTGGAAGGGTATCGTCGGATTATACCGTCCCCTGATAGGGTTGGCTGCAGCGACGATAGCGCACCGTGCCTGTAGGGTAGTGACGATACCGGCCTTGGAAATGGATATCGATTGCTGTTCCATAGCCTCGTGGATCGATGTTCGGTCGGCATCGTTCATCTTGTCGAACTCATCGATGAGACATACGCCCTTGTCTGCGAGGACGAGGGCTCCTCCTTCCAGCGTCCACTCGCGCGTGACCGGGTCCTTGCGTACGCTCGCAGTCAAACCGACAGCGGAGGCACCCTGCCCAGTGGCGTAGACGGACCTATGCGCGGTCTTCTCCACGTACTTCAGGAATTGCGACTTTGCGGTACCAGGGTCACCGAGGAGGAGCACATTTATGTCGCCACGGATCCGATGTTTCCGGTTGATATCTTTCGGAACACCGCTGAATAGTGATAACGCAAGGGCTGTCTTGATGTCCTCGTGGCCGTAGATGGAGGGAGCGATAGACTTGATGATACGTTTCCGTATGCGTTCGTCACGAGCCATGGCACGAATCTGCTTTTCGTCTTCTTCGGTGAGACGGAAGGCGGCGAACTGATCTTCCTTCTTGTTGATGTGGTTCGCCTCGATGATCGTGGAGAAGACCGGGAACCCGTTCTTAGAATTCAGAGATGCGTCGAAATTGTTGCGGTAGATTCCCGTAACTTCCTTTGGGGGGAACATCCTCAGTAGCGTAATATAGACAATGAGGCGAAAACGTACAATCTCCTCTCCAGGTTTTGCAGTGTCAATAAGATCCCAGAGCAGAACGACCTCACGGTGTCGAGGAAGGCGACCCGCAGGCACGGAGCCAGGTGATTCCTGTAATGTCATTTTCTGATAGTTTCGGTATATCGTCTAGGAGGAACCACATGAGTCCTGGACCAGGAATCATGCATCCACCTTTACCTGCTCCGAGTTCACTTGGAATGGTCCCTTGCCCTCGCAATTCGGGCAATAACTGATCTTCACTTCTCTCGTAGAATCTTGGTAGAACGGCCCCAGCACGGCACCACATTTCTTGCAGTCAAATTTGACGTATTTCAGCTGGGGGAAGACGCCAGTCCTCCTCGTGACTACTCCAGTAACCCGAACGAGGTTGTTCAGGTCCGCCCTCCGGAGATCCCGCAAGGAAGTAACCAGTGGAAGGTCGGTAATCCGCACGTGGACCTCGGAATGGATGCGTTCGTAGTTAGGATAGTACACGAGAATGGCGGTTAATGCGACTTCATCGAAAATCGCTAGCATGGCGCTGGGGGAGTTTGTCAGGAAGTACGCGAGAATGGGCTTTGAGAGGGCAAGATGGAGGTATGAGACCTCAAGAGACTCGGAGTTGTCTGACAAAGGCCCTTATGAGAGGCAAGAATAGAAGCTAGACGGAGAGACTCACTCTCTCCAAGGTTTCGTATGCGTTGACCGTATACGGACGCTCCGTGTTCGTCGACGTACGTCATCAAGAAGTGACGGAAGTGTTTCACTATGGACCGGCGAACACGCTCATTTGCGATCCATTCGATGATGGACTTCGCCTTGATGTCTCCTAGTTGCTCCAAAGGAATCTCCTGAAGGGAGCCGAAGTCAGTGCCCATTTGCTCGCAGATATGGAGGAACAACGCACGTCTTCGATACCGTCCATATCATCCTGGTCTCTACGCTCGTCATACTGCCGACGTGTCCGTTTCTTCATGCCTGATAGGAGCCCGCCAGTGATATCGTCTTCACTATCGGCGAGACCGTCGCTGCCCAATAAATATTCAGGCATACGGCTTCTGCCTGCAGCCCTGCGACCACGTCGCCCGCCTCTCTCTAAGCGGTCTCTGCGTGCCATCTGGACCTCGGCGGCACGACGTGCGGCGGCGTCCAAGTCGTATTCTTGCTCGTCGTCCAGTCCAGTGTCGGAATATTGGTCCAAAAGCTCATTCTCCCCGTAGTCACTGCGCGTTATCAGCTTGAGATGGGGAGGCTCCAGAGTAGCAAAACACGCACTCCTGAAGATTGGCGCCGAAGAGGTCCTCTCCATCTTCTTCTTCCTCTTCAACATCCTCATCGACATCGCATACTGCGTCACGTTCATCTAAGCTGTCATCCGTATCTGAAAAGGGCGCAGGGGGTGACGAAGGCGGAAGTGATGATTCCGAGTCGCGTCTCGTCGGTGTTGGTCGCGCTGGGGGCGATGACCCTGCGGCTCGCGACGGGGACCGAGCGCGCTTATTTCTGCGAGGAGTTTGGGACTACATATCGTTGGCAGAGCTTTTGTTACAGCAGAAGACTGCATCTTACCATGTTAAATGTTGAGGGACTTGGTGCAGTGTCGATGCGTCTTTAGCGACGCGACGCGTCTGACAGACGCGCTAATTTGTGCGGACTTTGAAAGCGTGTTTCTCCCACGCCACTGCCAGTGCGGTGCATTTCGAAGTCATGCATGTGGTTGCAGCTGGCTTGCAGATGTCCGGGTCCTCATCCAGTTGTAATCGTTGGTGCTACGAGATACGTTCAAACGATCCAAGATGTGTTCCCTCATTCCTCTCTCGCGTCTGTGATTCATTCTCCTTCGGACAAACAGTTTCTCAAGCCGACCGACTCGCGCATGGTGACAGTGCCTACTATCCCGGCCATCGCTGGGGCACTTGGCCTCCGCATTCTCATGCGAGTTCTGTGGACTTCGAACAAGACTTGGGTCTTAAAACAGTTTATTGCGCATCTCCCTCGAGATCGCCGCTCATAACGTCCGAAGCAAAGGTCACACGCAAAACAGGTCACTGTGCCTTAAGCTTCCTAGAAGGAATGCGGATATCCCCAATTCTTGTTCCCATTCTAGTGTCAGTCACCATAAATACAGCACTTCCTTTTGAATATGTGATTTTGCTGCTGCGAGTTCTCCTCGGGCAAGGTTTTACTCAGGAACGGGGTCAATCAGGTATCTCCGCCTCTTCCACATCAAGGTGGCGTTATCCGGGACACCTTTTGATCTTGTTCACCACACGACCATTTGCTTTTATAATGTTATGACCTGATAGGTACCCTGTTTATTGCGCATATGGGAAGCCATCCTTCCCCGGACTGTCTTGCTTGCTTGGTCGTCCCACTCGGGGCATTCGCTGCATTAGCCCTAGTTACTTCTGCGAAGAGGTGATCTTCCAGCGACCCAGATCATTGCCGACCTTCAGCACACGACATGGATCACGACTGGAACATATCATCCGCTGAGACTGGTTCGTTCCATCGTTTGTTATCGTACTAATGCTCATATGACCTCGGCTTCTGTTAGGTACCTATGCCTGCGCAAGGTTATAGATGTTGCAATGTGCCCAGGCTGTCCGATGTGGCGACTGGCGTAGAAGTTCGCCCGATATCATAGCTTCGATGCCTGGAGCCCGAAGAACGAAACCCGGGACTTCGCATTGGTTCGAAGAAGAGACAAGAATTCCTCGAGATCTTGTCTATCTCCAGCACTGCGAGACGTCATACACCCCTGTCCAATCACAGCTTGGCTGTTTCTCCAATACCTTTATGGATCCCGTTTTCGGTAACGCACACAGAATGGACGAAGAGACAGCTGCAACAGTGTCCGTATTGTCTCCTGCCACTGATCATGTCACGGTACACATTTCGCAACACTCACTACGAGGAGGACAGACTAAGACGGATATAGACTCAGGCAATGCGTCGATAGATAAAAGATAGGGGGACTGCACTCATTCTCTCCATCCCAAACAGCCTTCACTCAGCTCTAGGAGGTTAACTTACAATGGACGTCCTCGCTCAGATCAAAGCCGACCACGACAACGTCAAGAGCCTGTTCGCCAAGTACAAGGCGGCGTCCGGCTCTGAGAAGACCTCGCTGGCGCAGACCCTCATCTCTGAGATAAAGGCTCACAGCGCTGCTGAGTAGGTGTCCATCCATGGCGGCTTGATTTGTGCTGACCCATTGGTCGGTAGGGATGCATCGATCTACGCCGACTACTCCAAGTTTGGCCTGAATGCCGCCTCCAACAAGCGTAAGTGTCACTTTTCGGCGCGTCTCGTCGGCACTCGTTGATGTATTTACTGCAGAGGAGCACGCCGAGATCAACAAGCTCGTCGCCGGTGCCTCCGCCTCCGACGACGCCGCCGTGACCAAAGCAGTGACCACCTTCATCTCCCACTCTGATGAGGAAGAGACCGAGCAGTGGCCCGCCATCAAGGCCAAGCTGTCCGCTGGCGAGAGCGACGTAAGCCCTTCTACCATCCAGCTCCTGCTATTATCCTTACACATCCCCGCTATAGGCTCTCGCTAAGCAGTTCGTGAACGCTAAGAAGAGCGTAGCTTGAGTAGTTCGCGCTGGGCTGAGGTGGCGATTTGCGCTTGCTGTACGATTTTCTTGTACGATAAGGTGCCCAATGGATTGGATCATGCGCATAACACCGATGATGAGGAGTACGCGACTGCAAAGCACGCCGTCTGAGATAAATGAGGATTCCCGTACTTCTTTATCTCTACGCCGGTTGGGAAGGGTCTTGTTAAGGGTTTCTTCTGCTCAGCACTCAAAATGCCACTTCAAAGTACGGACGTCGGTTCTCACGCTACTGTTCTGTGCGAGTTCAGTCAACAGTTAAGCGCTGGCCACACTTGAATGCTCCCTTCCACCAGCTCCAACGGACCTGCGATGTGGTGATAGATATTCTAGTCTCCTATTGAGTGAAAGAGGTCCTTGAATGCTCTCCCAGTACTGATCTTATTTAAGACTGAGATCCACGCCTCGTAATTAACATCAATCGCGACTAGCGGTGGAAATCGGAAACTGTCCGACTCGTGCTTATAAACATTGTACATGGTACTCGTCTCCGGAAATGGCTCGCATCTGACGTGTTCTGTTGTTCCCTAAGACTGACCCTTAAAGAGTTGTACCGCTTACGACCTTGAGCTGCGATGTTCTCGTCCATTTCCATAGCGCAGCTACCGACCTATAGCTCTCCGCTTTTAAAGGTCGTATCCCTGTCCATACTTTTTTCCTGGGTCCCTTCAAGGAATCTGTTTTCAGCTTCTAGTACTCTCCTCAAGGTCTGCGACGGCATGGTCAGCCACGGCTATTGTGAGTAGGCTGCTCAAGTCCGAGGCTACGCATGCAGACGACTGGATTTTACTAAACCATGGACCGGCCGCCAGGGAGAGCAGAGGCGACCTCCATGTAACCGTCTCAGACCTGGACTACCTTGTTAAGGCATCTTTGCCCCAAGGAGACTTCTGTCGACAGGGTTTACTCAGGAACGGCCTCAGTCAGATAGCTGCTCGTGCACGCCAGGATCCCCGATGCCAAAGTAAGCCGATGCCAAATTAAGCCGGGAGAAGGCAACGTCTCTCGGAGGTGAGGTGGTCTGTAGGCTTATGACGCAAGGTGTTCTTTCTAATTTGTCACATTCCTCCGAGATCTGAACGACACTTGCTACGTTCAAGTACTACCTCTCGATCGCCTGCTGCGCGAGCACGTCTCCCGCGCCGAACTTGAAGTAGGACTCGACAGGTGGGCACCACACTCAAAGGCTCAGGACTCACATGTTCGGAATGTTGCAATCTAACGACTTTCACGATCAGTCTGTATCTAATAAAATGGTGATCGTCCAGACCATGTCTAGGGCAAGCGGCATAATGCTCTCCTCTCGATCTTCACTCCTGATCATAGTACCTACGAAGACATGAAACCGGTGCCCTGGCATTGGGTCGGAGCAGATAGAAGATCCATGTCAGATCGGAAGCACTACAGAGGGAGGTCCAATCACGTATTCGGTATTTCTGGAAGTAGTATTACGACCGTATGACAGGGCTTGCCACCGGTTAGGAGTTCTATCGAGCTACAATGCCCATGATGTACCACTTGGTTCGGTCACGCTCAGCTTGAAGACTGCGCCTCGATGGGATGACTTCATGCATAATCAGTTGTAGACCTCGGGCGCACTAGATCTGCTCAGGTATAAGAAGGGTGCGTCTGCAACAAATTTCTCCATCCCCAACAGCCTTCACTCAGCTTCAGGAGATATCACAGCAATGGACGTCCTCGCTCAGATCAAGGCGGACCACGACAACGTCAAGAGCTTGTTCGCCAAGTACAAGGCTGCGTCTGGCTCTGAAAAGACCTCGCTCGCTCAGACTCTCATCTCTGAGATGAAGGCCCACAGCGCTGCTGAGTAGGTCTTCATCCAGAGATTGCAACGATTGTATGCTTATTCTACTTCCGATAGGGATGCGTCGATCTACGCCGACTACTCCAAGTTCGGCTTGAACGCCGCCTCCAACAAGCGTAAGTTGCTCTTGGATTACGACCCCGGTAGCACTGCTGACGCTTGCATTGCAGAGGAGCACGCCGAGATCAACAAGCTCGTCTCCGGCGCCTCGGCTTCCGATGACGCTGCTGTCACCAAGGCCGTGACCACGTTCATCTCTCACTCCGACGAGGAGGAAAGCCAGCAGTGGCCCACTATCAAGGCCAAGTTGTCTGCTGGCGAGAGCGACGTGGGTTCACATGTAGCAGAGATTCATCGATTCATGCTTACCTACCTGATTCATAGGCTCTTGCCAAGCAATTCGTCAACGCGAAGAAGAGCGTCGCCTAAACTTGGCGGCGACATATCTTCTGGATGGTCGGATAGCTGTTGTACAATGTACTTGCCAGTGTACGGGTGTCTTGTACCGATAGTGTCTGATCAATCAAATGAATTTCCAATTCCTCGTGACCTTGTCATCCTCGCATTTCAGGCAGGTTTCTGACTTCGACAATGCTAGTGCGGTCGTGTAGGTACTGCCTGGCCATGGTTCTGCTGTGCAATAGCAGTGGGTGACCGGTGACCACTCAGTTTCAACCCAATGCGTGACGTCACGCGTCAATCATGTCGAATGTGTAACGTCCGAGTCTCGCCTAAGGCTGCGTTCGGATGCATGGCCGCGTCGCGGCCAACGACGCCAAAACAGTCTTTCAGCCAATCGCCTCTCACTAAAAGCACTGCCACGCGGCCGAGCTGGCTGTGGCGCCTTGAGAGCGCCGCGACGCGGCCGTGCAACCGAACGGAGCCTAACTTCCCCTTGACGCGCCTCAGCATCCGTACAGGAACGAAATCTGTATAATTTGGGGCTGTGTTGTCTATCTGACTCTTCTATACTAGTAGGGTACGCCTGACCCTTGCTATATTCTCACCCTGCCTTCGCATGCCAGTGGGTGTGGACAAGAGTATTTATTCCAGTGGGAATGAGCGTAGAGTCCGGTATTGACGTCAGAACATCACTGCACTGGGTTGAAATCCAGAAGACTGACTCGTACCTGACATGAGGACACGGGGATTGGGACCCTCAGGCGGGTTCGTACGGGACTGCCTAGATCTTTCAGATTTTCCAGTGCTTTCGATCATCTACCTGATCCACGCAAGCTTCCCCGTCATAGTATTGGATTGAGGGTGACTGGCCCGTTCCTATCTTGTCCAAAAGCAGGAATAGCTTTCGAACATGAAAGTGGACACGAAGAAATAACTATCTGGTCCGTAAATCGAAGCTGTAGAAGGGTTGACGTTTAGGATACCCTCTGTTCCCTCATGGATACTGAACATCAGCTGGGTCTATCATAGCCGCTCTACCAGATGAGGAATTCCAGAGTCTAATAATTCTGTTAACCAGGGCTGATAAGCGGAAATAACCTGATCGTCCAAGCCCGTAAACAGTGAAGCTGATATAGTACGGTCTTCACGATCAAGGTTCAGATCTAGAAAGCCGGAAGGTCTACGAAGACACGAAGCATAGGCCCTGGTTTGGTTCGCACGAGAACTTGCTCTATTCTGGATCTTGACTGAATCGGGACTGGGCGAGCGTCATTCCGTCCCAGCCAATGCCCGAGGCTACATTTCTATATATCCACCATACGTCCGCATTGGGATACAAGCTACAGCTTTATGCAAGGGGCACGAGAAACAACGTCCGTGCTGCGACTACTCAGAGGTCATCCCAATGCCTCTCCTCGACTCATTTCGAAGGTGTCAATATCCGCCGGCTGCAGATACTCGACATATAAAAGGAGAGGGCTCGAGCATCGACTCCTCATCCTTCCAACAGCCTTCACTCAGCTTCAGGAGATATCGCATTAGCAATGGACGTCCTCGCTACCATCAAGGCTGACCACGATAACGTCAAGAGCCTGTACGCCAAGTACAAGGCTGCGTCTGGCGCGGAGAAGACGTCGCTCGCCACCACGCTCATCACCGAGATGAAGGCCCACAGCGCTGCTGAGTAGGTTCCTCCACAATATGCTCGACGTCTCACTCACCGTACTTCGCAGGGACGCCTCCATCTACGCCGACTACTCCAAGTTCGGTCTCAGCGCTGCTTCCAACAAGCGTGAGTTGTTGTAGGCATAACAAAGGCCCGCTCGTACTAACCATGATGTGACAGAGGACCACGCTGAGATCAACAAGCTGATTTCCGGTGCCTCTGCTTCCGATGAGGCTACCGTGACCAAGGCTGTGACCACCTTCATTGCCCACTCCGACGAGGAGGAGAGCCAGCAATGGCCGACTATCAAGGCCAAGCTGTCCTCCGGCGAGAGCGACGTGAGACCTCGTGGATGAGCTGGTTGGACGCATACTAACGAGTTACGTGCAGGCTCTTGCGAAGCAGTTCGTCAACGCGAAGAAGAGCGTTGCCTGAACGTCGGGATGATGATGACAGTTCTGGCCATGGGAGGATCGTATTGCGGCATTGTAATGTAGCTGTATGATTCTTGTGTAAGATATGGGTCGGAATGCATGCGTGCATCGTCACTTATTGTCAACTATCCCCTTCGAGTGGAGGCCCACAGCCGAAGGACACATGACCGCTTTGACTAACTCCGTATCCCGAGGTTCGCCTTTTCACCGATATACGCTGGGTTTTATTCCATGCCATATGGAGGACGACATCATGCAGCGCCATTTAGATGGTAACAGGCGTGCACTTGCTCTGCGTATGAGCTGGACACGAGGCGGTTACCTTGGTGGCGGACACGACCAAAGAGGAAAGCGGGATACCGAACGTGGTTAGAGATAGGCAAGTGTGGCGCCGAGTCGGATGAGATCGAGCTACACACTGAATTGCAGCGGAACAACAGCATAATGAGCATTAGCGGCCAGTCGGCCGCATGACTGCTCTTATATGAGGAAGGAAGGTAACACCTGGTCGCCCACCTGCAAGCCTGTCGCCATCATGCCCAAAGCCGCCCGGTCAGCGTCTCAGGCTCAAGCCTCTGCCAATGTTGCAGGGAGGACCCAAAATCAAGGGAGTTTACAAGGGGGGTCGTTATCAGGCGGTATGCCCGAAAAGAGGCGAGCATCGATCCGAGCGATCGAGGTCGACCATAGCGATCCCCGGACCTGGCGGGCATCCAACGTTCCAGAGGGGAAGAAGGTGGGCCTAAGCGTACAGCTCACTGGTGACACCCTACGGATACAATTTATCCTCCACCTGGTGCGCAGGTGAACAGGACCGATGTCTCGAAGCTTTACCGACTAAAGACGGAAGAGATTGAGCACCTCAATTACGACGCCGAAAGGTGAGCGATATAATCCTGCGCTATAAAGAAGTATCTGCTGACGAAGTATATCACTCAGTAAAACGGTCTATGTCAAGGGCGGAATCCGCATATCGACATCATACCTATACAGTGAGCGCGAAGTAGAGCGCATAGCCTGGGCGAAGCACGGAGGACCTGAGGGATTCGAAGCATAGTGAGTGTGCTCCTACATCATACGTTCAATACTCAGATAGCCTGCGAACTTTGGTAGCCTTGATCAATTAGAGGAGCGATTCCACAACAGGAAGGTAAAAGAGAATTCAGACAAGAGCAAAAAGAAAAGGACAAAGAAATTCCCGAGACCATTTCGATACAAACCTGTGGAAGGCCAAGCGGCACTCGCTCAACCATCCGTTCCCCAGATTCAAGTCCCGCAATCCGTCGAAGACGTTCTATGCCTTGGGACCGCTGGCCTAGAGCAAGTAAAAGCTGTGTTTCCTGGGTGGCTCTGGGAGCGATGCAATGAAGCCCTAGATGGCACAATCGACCCCACTCTGCCTGATTTTTGTTCCTTGTACGGGGTGAGACACAACCGGGAGAGGGCGCTGCGAGCATTTGCGCAGGAGTTGATGCCGACGTACCCTGCGAGACCTATCGGGCGCCTAGGGAGTTCTCGGTCTGTTGATAACCTACGGCGGATAATGCAGGAGGCGCCGAGAGTTCCTCGGGATGGCGACATGGTCACCCGTATCCCGGGCATCGAGAGAGATGGACCAGATAACGACGCTGTCGTGAAGTACTCGTGGAAGCCTGAATACCTCGAGAAACTTTTTCGAGCGTTAATTGAGGTTATCGAAGAGCATGGGGACTGCGACGGTGGCTGGAAAGATGCTCGATGGGAGGTATATGACACGGTACGCACCGTCCAAACCAAAATACACATTCCTAACATACTGTATATGACGGTCAGTACAGCAAGTGCGTAGAAGGACTCACCGTCCGCGAAATCGACAGGGCGGATTGCTGGGAAGATCAGGCAAACGATTGGTTGCTCGGTCGCTTGCTCGTCGACAAGGATTACCGGCTCCGTGGGAATAGGGAGCGGTGCGACAGCGGCATGGTATTTAATGCTATTTTACCCATGGTTGACCAGCCCATACTGGGTCATTAGGTGTCCGGACACCTAATGACCCAGTACGGATCCGCAGCTAGCTTGCTGAACGTGTACTTACTTCCCTGCGCGATGTGATACTGTGATAGCATGTGTTACAATCGAGATGTGACAGAAAGCGCGTGACGTCACGCGACTTTCCATGCTGTCGTGCATACCTGCTGTCAAATCAGTATTAATATTGTGTCCAGCTTTGCCGGGCTGCGTTGCCGCTACATAACCTACCTATTTCATTGTTCCATCGGAATTGATTAGAAGGTTTGTTTGAGCCGTCCCATTGAATAACAGGGACAATCTTGCAATCACTAGGAACTGAAGACCATCTCCGAAGACTCCCTCCACGTCTGACTTACAAGGGATATTACTTTCTGAGGCCAACTAGCTGCACTGGTTCTGCAAGGCATTCGGGAGGGCGCGTCGCGAGATAGCTGACCCCGTCTGAAATCAAAGTTCACTCAGGAACGGTGTTTGTTGGGCTATCATCAGTCTCCGAGACTTCGCGCCTCAATGGTCGTTGTGCCTTGTTGGGCAGACGCCATACGAACATATAACTGAATGGAAGTGAAAATCAAATAATATTCGGCTCTGCTGGGCATTCGGATCTCTCGATTTCTCGGGATGCCGTCTCGATAGGCGGTCATAAGAGCTCGGACACAGAATGAAAATATATTGTTCCACTTACCATAGCTGCACGCTGGCCGGCAAGCCTATGATGAGTCCGTCGCTTGTTTTGATCACCACGGCGTGGCTGTAGTGGAAGCACCATGGTATAGGGCGAAGACCTGGATAGCCTGCGATTCCGCCACCTTCATGTGTGCACTTCTAGAAGCGAGTGAGCGCCTCTCTCATGGCACCGATATGTTGAGAGAAACTACTCTTCAGCAGACATCCACTCCTGTTGAAAGGTACCGGTGGTGCAGCGGGTACTGCCTTAACAACACTCCTTGGATTCTTCCGCTTTTGCATTATTTTTGTCAGATGACGTGCTTGAGCACCTGCGCCGTCCTTTTTCGAGACGTTCGCGACACGGATCGTCGAAGCTATATGGAGACGTGGCAGTTAGTACGAGCTCTTCATGATCGAGCTTCAGAAGCCTCGAAGGTGCAGCTCTGCGAAGCCTCCAAATTGGTATCCTGGGATTGGTTCGGAGGAAGATGCATCGTTCTGGATCTCTGACTGGAAAGAGTATAGGCTAGCGTCATCCTATCCTATCCAATCAGAGACGTGGTGTTTCTCGAGGGACCGTCAAGCATCCACTTCGAGCATAAGCCACAACTTTGGCGCAAGGCGGGACGAGCAACAGTGTCCGCGCTGGTCTACTCAGTGCCCGTGTCACGATACACCTCCTGATGTGCCTCGGGCAACCTAACTACGAAGAGCCAACGATGCCCAGCAAGTAGGCTCAGCCGAGTCCTGGATGTATAAAAGACGTTGCGTATCTCTCGATTTCAGCATCCTCCCAACTTCACTCGAACTCAGGAGACACTCACACCGCAATGGACGTCCTCGCTCAAATCAAGGCTGACCACGACAACGTCAAGAGCTTGTTCGCCAAGTACAAGGCGGCGTCCGGCTCTGAGAAGACGACTCTCGCTCAGACCCTGATCACCGAGATCAAGGCGCACAGTGCGGCTGAGTGAGTCTGAAGGATCCGAGCAGCCGATAGGGCTATACTAACACCTTGTCAGGGATGCGTCCATCTACGCCGACTACGCCAAGTTCGGCCTGAACGCCGCCTCCAACAAACGTGAGTTGCTCAGCGAGAGCATGACCAGGGGGTACTGACAAGACTTGCTTTTCCAGAGGAGCATGCCGAGATCAACAAGCTCGTCGCTGGTGCCTCCGCTTCTGACGACGCCGCTGTCACCAAGGCCGTCACCACCTTCATCTCCCACTCCGACGAGGAGGAGTCTCAGCAATGGCCCACCATCAAGGCCAAGCTGTCCGCTGGTGAGAGCGAAGTGAGTACCCCTCTCACCGTGTATAGACCCCTTTTATAACATTTCCGGAATGCAGGCCCTTGCGAAGCAATTCGTCAACGCTAAGAAGAGCGCTGCATGAATGTCGGGATAAGCCTGGCGTCCGGAGGACTGGATGGCGGTGGCCTCCTACTGTTGTACGATTCTGTGTACGATATGGTGTCAATACATTGGGATCATGCGCATGAATGTGCTTCGTCGGGCGAAAGGTTTATGGTCAACACCGGTACCATCACCAGCCGCGGCTGCACTGCTAATAGATCTAAGTCATGACCGTTCACATAATGGAATAAGGCCCACGAGTCTTGCGCACCTTAATGGTATCCCTCCCATACCGCCGAACGGATACCAAGGTCCAAGGGAGTATTAAGTCGTAGGCGTATATTGTTGAAACCGACGAGCGAAAGAGTCCGAGGTTGGTCCTGGTTGGTCCGGGGTACCGGCAATTCAACGAAGCCGAGCGTTGTGGGCGCTTACTGGGATGGACCGTCTCGTCGCGTATCTGGCCGCTCTGTCCGACCCTCGCTTCCACCATCTCTAATCGTCGACCGGGCTGTCATCGATCTTCTATGCTCGGGTTGTGGCTGCTGAGGCTGTTGACTCACAACATTAACTGGATGGAGCTAAAGACCTACCAGTGTTAACTACTGTGGCTGCCACGCCGGCGTGCATTCGGAGACTTTCAGCAACTACATCTTTGTCCAGTTATTGGGACCATGGTGAAGCAGTTGTACGGGTTGCTACTGAAAGCGGTAACTGAGATAACTTATGGCCCCTAGAAGGGGTCGTGGCGACGGTGGCCAAAGCGTCGTTGTTCTGTGGCGTGTCAAGATCCTTGCCGGTCAATGCGTCCCCTTGTACTGATGAGCCACTCGCGAGATTAGCAATGTATAAAGGTGACAATGGACTGCCTTGGTCCCAACGACATTCGCTACTTGTTTGAACCACCTTACCTCCGGGCGATCCTGTACTTGACTGCAGTACTGCTGTATGCGCGGAACCTCTGGACCCATTATGACCCTGAGTCTGAAGCGACCTTGTGACGAAGACGGACCAAGCGGTCGTGCTGAGGGAACTCGACCTTTCAAGCGCGTGTGTGCCGAGGAATGCCCATCGCTACTTACCCCAGTCGCAAGCGAGGAGGATTCTACGGACTCTCCTGTAACCTCCTGCTCGAGGTCGAAGCCTGCGCCAGAGCTAGTGTGCGGAGTGGAGATGAAAACCCACCCACCCCGCCACCCCTCTCTGTACTTCGACGATGGGGACATCACCCTCCGTGCTGAATCATTCATATTCAGAGTACACAAGAACAAGCTAATGAAAGGATGTCGTTTTTTCGAAGACATGCTCGGCTTAAAGTGCTCTGACGCGACGGAGAAGACGGAAGACAGCCTATCCATCGATGTTGGCGTCATCGAGAGTTCATGGGACATGACCGTCTGGCTGGCGGAGATATATAGCGATAAGTTAGTCTTCATTGGGTTCATTTTGCGCATAACGGTTAACCTGACCCTGCTACTGCGCAGTGGGTATTTCAAGGAGCTCGTCGAGGGTAATGGCCTTAAAGTTGCGGCATCTCTCTTTCACCTGGCGGATAAATGGGATCTGCCGGAATACTTTTTTCAAGCGAAAGATATCCTGGTGAACATCTTCCCGGATAATTACGACGAATGGGTTACCAGGTCTCCGCGCATTACGACAGCCATGGCGTTCCGGGCTATCCCTATCTGCAAACAGTACTGCCCACACGGCCTCCCTGCAGCATACTACACGGCTTCCCTCGTACATCTGGAAGTGATCATCAGCGGCACTCGGGATGAAGAAGGGACCCTTCTGACGCTCAGTCTTGAAGACCAGGTCGCAGTTCTCCGAGGGAAGCTGCAGCACTGTCTCGTGCGGCGCGAGCACACGTATCATGGCTTGCGGGGCGATTTTACGGCGTTGTTTAATAGGCCCCACCAAGGAAAGGGTGGGCTCCCCTGCCGTGCTCGTCTCAGCAGAATGTACTACCATCTGGATACGATCTTCCATTACCACCAAGGCTGCCTAGATCCATTGCCGGAGTCCGCTGTTCAAAGACTCTTCGCTAGTGTGTGTTCGACTTGCGCGAACATGATCAAAGACGAATTGTGGATCGGCACGAGGAGCGCTTGGGACTGCGTCCCTGACATGTTCGGGTTGCAGTCTTGGTTGCATGTGCGCATGGACCAGCGAGAGATCGATAAATTGTATGGGGATTCAGAGGAGGATCCCTGTTGACGTACGGAAGGCCGTTCAGGATCACATCGTCGGACCAAGCAACAAGACAGCGTCCAACAGTTGATAGTACTTCACCTTCCTTAGCTTGCACGCCTTCCGACATTGCGATTCGTGCTTATACCCTTCAAACCATAACTAAAGTTCTTGCATGTCGCCGCTCTTACTATTCGTATCCTTCCGTAGCCCTCACCAAGGTGACGAAGCACTTAGCTTGTGTGATTCGTAGCAGAAAGAAATGATAATACATCAAAGATCATGAGATACTTATACATAATGTCCACTCTACGCCCACGTAACCCCGCTCACCATCCGCCCTATAAGAACCGTCGTACAACAACATTACACTTGCGGCCCCGCTAACCTAACCTTCTCCTCCACATCCGCCTCGTACACCTGGAACGCCTTCCTGAACATACCCGCCAGCTTCCGCACCTCCTTCTCGAATGCCTCGCGGTTTGGCCACGCCATCTCGGGGTTCAGTAGCTCGCGCGGGACGCCCTCGAGGCTCGTCGGGATCTGGAGGTTGAACACGCCGAACGTCTCGTACTCCGCCTTGGCGAGCTCGCCCGAGTGGATCGCGTCGATGATGCGCCGCGTGTACTTGAGCGGGCAGCGCTTGCCCATCCCGAACTTGCCGCCGGTCCACCCCGTGTTGATGAGCCAGCAGTCAACGTTGTGCTGGGACATGCGCTCGGCGAGCATGCTGGCGTACCGGCCTGGGTGGCAGACGATGAACGGTGCCGAGTAACAGGTGGAGAAGGTCGGGATGGGTTCAAGGACACCGTCCTCAGTGCCCGGCGTTTTCCTGGGTTCAATAAGTGATGAATATCGAGAAGATCAGGAAAGGAAGATAAGTCACTCACGATGTGTAACCAGCTAAGAAGTGGTAACTGGCCTGCTCAGGCGACAACTTGCTCACCGGAGGCAAGACACCGAATGCATCACAAGTTAACATGACAATATTGCTGGGCTGCGTGTCGACGATGCAAGGAATCCTCGCGCCGGGGATGAACTCGATTGGATACGCACACCGCGTGTTTTCAGTGATGCTCGTATCATCGTAGTCGGGGACGCGAGTCGCGGGGTTGTACACTACGTTCTCGAGGATGGAGCCGAAACGGATGGCGTTGAAGATCTCGGGCTCCTTCTCGGCCGAGAGGTTGATGCATTTGGCGTAGCACCCGCCCTCGATGTTGAACACACCGCGATCAGACCAGACGTGCTCGTCGTCACCAATCAGCTGCCTGCGCGGGTCCGTGGACAGCGTCGTCTTGCCAGTGCCGGAGAGACCGAAGAACAGCGTCACGTCACCCTTCTCGATGCCGACGTTGGCGGACGAGTGCAGCGAGAGCTGGCCGAATTTGACCGGCTGGAGGTAGTGCATGACCGAGAAGACGCCCTTCTTCATCTCACCGGCGTACTCCGTCCCGAGGATGACCATCTCCATTCGCTTGAAGTTGATCTCAACGGACGTCGTCGACGACATGCCCTGCGTGAACCGGTTCGCCGGGAACTGGCCCGCGTTGTAGATGATAAAGTCCGGCTCGCCAAAGTTCGCCAGCTCCTCCTCCGTCGGCCGGATGAGCATGTTGTGCTGGATCACGGTAAGTGACCGGGTCAGTTCGAGTGCGTAAGACACCCACCATGAAGAGGGCGTGGTAAGCCCGCGCACAGATGACGCGGACCTTGATGCGGTAGCGCGGGTCCCACTAGCATAACGAGTTAGCGTCAGTGCTGGGAGCTGGAACTGCGTGACATACCCCTGCGAAGCCATCGAAGACGTAGACATTGTCACGAGTATTCAGGTAGTCAATCGCGCGTTCGCGGTTGATCTCAAAGGTGTCTGGGCGGTGACATCAGCATCTATCACACGACCTGCACTAGAAGCACCAGTGACTCACGTTCATCCATCTTGATGTTCACCGAGCCCCACCAGATGTCATCCTTGCTCGTCTCTTCAAAGACGATGCGCTTGTCCTTTGGACTCCTGCCGGTCTTCTTCCCGGAAAAGTTGATGAGCGCGCCGCTGGACGAGATGACGGCGCCCTCGTTGCGGATCGCGTCCTCATACAGCTGCGCGACGGGCGCGTTGCGCTTGATCGTGATCTTGTCCATGTCGAAGCCCGCTTGCGAGAAGTATTCGAGTTCACGGCCGAGCACTGCAGCGGCACGATGAGTGGTCTGCGATGGCCATCGATTTAGGGGGACTCACGATCGTTCAGCTGCTCGTTGTCATGCGCTTGGGCGTAGTGTTTGTGCAGGATGTGCGGGGTAACGTACGGCGTCGCATGCGGATAGACCATGGCTGGAGTCGTATAAACGGCAGGAGTTACAAGAGCTGAATGAGATGAGGGTTTAGAGGACGAGGCCTAGTATTAAAGGCATTAGCCAGTGGAGAAACATATAGGAGGCGGGGTTGCGGGGTAGACGCCCGTGCTCGTGACCGTGCTCCGCGCTTGGCCGATATCATATGGAAACGCCGTTACGCCGAACTCTCGCTACCACGGAACACCCCCCCCCCTCAGGCCTTAGCCTCGGTAGAAAACGGGATACTCACCGTCGCTGGCCGTTGTGCACGTCGGGAGGAAGAAAGGGGACGAAGATGAGGTCCACATTTGACGGAGGTGACGCTCTTTATATGCCAGGGAGCCCTCGGTAACATCCCCGGCACTTGCACTGTCACTCCGTCACATCCGACATTGCCCGGCAAGTAGCCAAATCCATCGTACCTCCAAGGGGGCCCGTTCCGAGATCGTCCGATATCTACTGGACAGCTTTGCGGGACGCCGAGCGGAATGGACTTGCAGCTGAAGCTCGGGGCTCGTCGTATACTCTTCCCAATAGCGGAAACTACTCGACGGCGGAGATGGGTGCTGCCTGCTGTTTTGGCCTGGACGAAAGATCGCAATGAAACTGGAACCACCGTTTCTGTGCATATGCATCACATGCACAAGCCTCGAGTCTCATTCATATCGCTCTTCTCAAGCACTTCCCACTGCTCAGCTGCTCCCGATATTTCTGTCTTATTCAAGTCCTCTAGGCGCCTGATATACTTTGACCCGGATGACCTTCCCGCGCTGCGTGGAAATAACGTGGTTCATTCAAGGGAGTGGAAACGAATGGACGGGCTTCCGTTACATACAGCTCCCCTAGCTGTTGTTCATCTTTGGCTTCATCCATCCCTCCCGATACTCCCCGCTGAATTTGTAGTATCACCAGCAGAGGCGACGAAACGTATACGCCTGCAGGGCCGGTGGAGCCCGAATCAGGATGGGAACGTGATACCCGATAAGGGACGATGCAGTGATTGCAGGTCCGTGTATACGACCTGTAGACGATAGCGCTATGGCATACAGCGTATCCACGGACTTGCCGTCATCCTGCGTCGGAGGTTTATTGCTTTGACATCCCTGAGGAGACCACATCCTCCCGATTCGCTCAATGACGGAGGTAAGGTAGTAGCTCGATGACAAAGCTCGAAGACGTGTTTGTCGGTATCAAGTAACTATGAGAGTTTTGACCGGAAAGCTCTACAGGCGTCATTTATTAAACCGGTCTCACCGACTACCGCCGAACGAAATAATCGAAGCACTGGTGTTTCATGGGAGACCCTATCGGCCATTCATGTGCCCAAAGATACGACCATTTGTTGTCCACTCTGGCCGCTCATCACAACAAACGTTTCCGGGGCGAGGACGCATCAGTCTGGAAATCGGATGGTTGGCTTGGCCCCCACGATACGGACACGGTAATTCCAAAGTCGCCAAGCGAGAAGTACCCCGGTGTATGTTCGAATATGTGCGTATCGGGCACGCAAATCTCGCAGGTGGATCTCACCCTGGGAGACGACAGCGTGTACGTACTCAAAGTCGAGCTCGATTTTCACTATCTTATGTTTTGCGCATCCGGGAATAGCGGGTTTGGTTTTGCTGCTCTAGAGATCAGTCAGCATTCACGCTTTGCCACGTCCGTGGAATATCCCTACGCCATGATCTTGCACGATAGAGCAAGTCGTCGTGAGTCTTCTGTCTAGCCCTACAATCCTCTCTGCCCTCCGCCCAGGATAGCGCGGGGAGGAAGGTGGGGAGGAAGATGGGCGATCTCCACAGCTTCCACTCGAAGCGCGTTTGGCAGATGAAAAAGATCTCTAGAAGGAAAATCGGGGTTGGTCCACACTTATCTACGCGCAGGAAGTACTTATCATGCTGAGGGGTTCCAGGTCTGCCGTCTGTCCGTTAAATGATGAGAAGCTTATGATGCTTCATTCCCCATGCATCAAGCGGATATCAAAATCTCCATTTCTGCAGCGGGTTCTTATTCCTGCATGAGAATACCATGCGCATGATCCAGTTGAAAGTGGCACTATCGTACAGGAGACCGGTACAGCAACGGTATAATACACCGCCAGAATTCGATCCCCCCAGCGCTTGTGTCCTGAACCCTTAAGCAACGCTCTTCTTCGCGTTGACGAATTGCTTGGCGAGGGCCTGCAACCAGATACTGTTAGGTTAAACTTTCATATGTGCGGATAAGAGGGATACTCACGTCGCTCTCACCAGCGGACAGCTTGGCCTTGATGGTGGGCCATTGCTGAGACTCCTCCTCGTCGGAGTGGGAGATGAAGGTGGTGACGGCCTTGGTGACAGCGGCGTCGTCAGAAGCGGAGGCACCAGCGACGAGCTTGTTGATCTCGGCATGCTCCTCTGGAAAAGCAAGTCTTGTCAGTACCCCCTGGTCATGCTCTCGCTAAGCAACTCACGTTTGTTGGAGGCGGCGTTCAGGCCGAACTTGGCGTAGTCGGCGTAGATGGACGCATCCCTGACAAGGTGTTAGTATAGCCCTATCGGCTGCTCGGATCCTTCAGACTCACTCAGCCGCACTGTGCGCCTTGATCTCGGTGATCAGGGTCTGAGCGAGAGTGGTCTTCTCAGAGCCGGACGCCGCCTTGTACTTGGCGAACAAGCTCTTGACGTTGTCGTGGTCAGCCTTGATTTGAGCGAGGACGTCCATTGCGGTGTGAGTATCTCCTGAGTTCGAGTGAAGTTGGGAGGATGCTGAACCCGAGAGATACGCAATGTCTTTTATACCTGCAGGACGCGACTGAACCGCCTACTTGCTGGGCCATACTGTCTCTGCAAGTTGGGACTTGAAGTCATGACCCCCGCGGAATGTCAGGTGTATCGTTGGAACGGGTACTGAGTAGATCATCTCGGACACTGTTGTTAGTCCCGCCCTTGCGCGATGTTGTGGCGTACGCTCGAAGCTGGCGCTTAACGGTCCCTTTTACAACTCGGGGACGTTGATTTGCTGCCACGGATTCCGTGAAAGAATCCAGACTACTGAGCTTCTTCCTCCGAACCAATCCCAAGACACTAGTTTGCAGTTTCCGCGATTCAGAAGCTGCGTGCTTCTGCGCCTCGATCGTGAAGGGGCTTTGCTAGGGTGTAGACTCGATGTAGCTCCGAGGATCAATGTTATCGGTGGATTGACACAAATTGACAGTGACACTGCTGACGCTCAAGCACGTCAGGTGACTGTTCCGATGGGGCCTACTGGAGACAGCCTGCCATTGGGTCCGACTGGCCATTGGGAATCACGAGAATGGTCATGCTTGGATCCCCGTACCGTGTGCGGCTTCGCGAGCCTAAGCCTGTAGCTTCGCTACTCTAAGATAACAAGCGCAAATGCCGCACTGCACCATGATATCTGGTGCTATTCTCACTTTGACCGTGGCCCTTCCGGTTAAGAAAGGAGCGATGGAGGATTATCGAACGTTTGTCCCTGACGGGCAGGCCTGCACGGAAAGGTGATTATACCCCACCATGAGCCATGGCAGCACCATAGACGCGACCAGCAAGGCTTACCTCAAGGCAGCAGCCAAGGGCGAAATGGCAATAGCTGCTGGTCACAGAACACCGAGACTTCCTATTGGCTGTCGCGGACAATAGCCCGTCCACTTGGAGTCAAGAAAAAGCCGCTCGCCAAGCCTCATCCCCACTTTGTTCTATCCCATCCTTAGATGCAAGTCAGTGTATTAGTAGGTGGCCCAGTACTTCTTTCCCCTGAAAAACTGTGCTACATCAGTCGGACAAAGACAGGTCAGGAAAGAATAAAGGGCGCGGTGTCAGGGTAATAACTGAATACCAGACAAGATTGGAAAAAAATGACCGAAAGTCAGAGACCGAGCAGAACAAAGTCGAGAGAGAACCTCCCGCCTCTCAACGCCACATGCTTGGAGGTCTCAGGTTACTGAGACACAGCGTAACGAAGCTCTCACCGAATTATGACACTCGACGTGGGCTATATGGCACAAGTGAGGGGGGCCGGAAGCTGTCCCCCCTTTACTGGAAGGAACCTCACTCACCAAGTACCGTTTCCGCATTTGTTGAGTGCTCATTTTATATCCACTCCACGGGTTTCCAGAATGATACCTTGATCCTGCGGGGTACGGATTAAATGCCCCTCCTACTGGAGTACTCGATGCATATCTCTCAATAATGCAAAATGCGATATATATGAAACGAAGACATACCGGGGCTAGATCCCTTCCCTCAGGTCGTCCCGTTCGCGCTCCCGGATATCAAGTCTGCCCTTGGACGTGCTGGACAGAGTGATATCACTGTAGTTGTCGCTCCAAAAATGCAAAATGATGCTAGCTCACTGTCTTGGTGACGCAAAGCTGGACTAACCTGAGCACACTCCGAGTCCGAGTCCCAACAGTACTCGCGCGTCAGCTCGGACTTCCTTGAAGTATTGGCGATTTACGGAGTTATTCCGGTTCTAGCTTGTCCCCATAGATCCTTGTAGTGTTAGGTTGCATCTACATGGTTGCTGTTGCAGAAAATACCTGGGCTCTTGCAGTCTTAGAGTTGCCTGCCCGCCTGCATGAACGCCACCAATCACAGAGCGATCTGGATCTCGCCGTTGTACCTATCTCAAAACTCTATCGGCATCACTGGATCTGCCCTCCAGGCTGATGGTTCTGATTCCTCGAACAGCGCCACATTTGATCGTGCGTCCTTAAAGCTTGTGGGCTGCGAGACCACTGGCAAGTACCATGATGTCTGTATCCAAGGAAGTATCCGTCTTACATTATAGATGCAGTACAGGTTGTTTTGTGATATTCCGATTGCAAAGAGGCAAGGAAAAACGTGGCGAACGTCAAAGGCGTCCAGATTGACGTTCCAGCCGCGTCGTGATTGCAATCGGAAAGGCATCATCGCGATTGTGGCTAATGGAAGAATCTGTTGTGGGACATGGTAATCTCACTACACAGTCTCACCTGGTCTCTGTCGGACTTGCGAGACCACCTCGACACTCGCATAAGTCTTGGACTTGGAGCGTGCCCCGATAACCCCTGACAACTGGCTCGCATACGCAACGTGGTCCACGGGACGCTATTTGTGGCCGCTGATACGGACGATCGGGTGTCCATAATAGTATTTCCTCCTGCGTTTTGTCTTCCCTTTTCTGCTTCCTCTCGATCGTGATTGCCTTGTATGGGCAGGCCCGCTGTGGATGGCAATACGGATCGGTCTCACCCTCAAAGCACCTGCTATAGCCCACTTGCCGCGGACCGCGTCGTCCCCCACATTACCCGCTTGTTTGTCTTTGTTCTTGCATTCGTCCTCCTCGCAGCTGTCGACCAGCCATGTTCATTTCGAAAGACAAGGGCAAGGTCAACCCTCTTTACCCCTATTGTATTGGTATATAGTTAAGTATAATTGTCTTTTGCAGGCACCGCTATCTTTGGAGTTCATCGTCGTCGGGGGCGGCGTCGCGGGTCTCGCTGCTGCCGTAGGCCTGCGACGCGCAGGCCACAAAGTCATCGTCTTGGAAGAAGAAGAAGAAGGCACGCAGGACGTGGGTTACAATGACTGCAATGCCTATATCATGCGGCTGACCATTTATGAATTACTTGTAGCGTATCAGCGGTGGCTCGCGATCTCCCCCAAACATGACGAAAGTTCTGCAACGCAACTGGGATTTGGGGCCTGAATATGCCAAGATCGCTACCCACTCAGAGAATGTGGCTGTTTTAAATTGTGCGCATCCATCCTCAGTATATCTTCTTCGGGCTCTCACTACATCAGATCATACTGGAGATCTTTATGGGACCCACCACTGGGACGAAGAACTGATGCAGCAAACCGGAGGGAACTACACCACTGTGCACGTGAGCCCGCCCGCCTATTCTAGCCCTCACATCCATATCAATCCCCCATTTCTTAGCATGCGGATCTATGCAGACTCCTTGCCAAGAGTGCTGCCTCGCAGGGGGCGCAAATAAGGAAGAAAGCCAAAGTCGTCTCGGTAGACGGCGGAAGCCTCAAGAAAGGCGATCGACCATCCGTATCGCTGGCCTCGGGAGAGAAACTCAGCGCTGATGTCATTGTCGGTGCTGATGGCGCAGATAGCACCGTGCGGCGCTCTTTGCTCGGGGACACCCCGCTCGGAGAGCCTACTGGGCTGTTATCATGGAAGTAAGCACACAAATTCGTCTCTGCATCTACCCTCGCTTAACGCCTCCCATATAGTACCACAGCACCATGGAGTGAAGTAGAGAGTGATCCTGAGCTTGAGTATTTCAGGAGGAAAGACGTGCGTCGCTTCCCACTCTTTCACTTTCAAGAACCGACCGGGTCTTTACTCACTCTCCGCAGACAGTTTATACGCACTACGGAGTTGCCTACGCATCTCTCTTCTACTACGTGGTACGTACACCCACGGAGCGGAATATGTCATCCAACATCTGATGTATCCATAAGGAAGGACCCGGGGGTGAACGGAGTCTCGCCTTGCACTTCTGGACGCCAGACGACGGCACGCTAAAGGACCCAGGTAGAGGCTCCTGGCGAGACCCTTTCCCGTCCTCTGTTTTGGTGAAAGCATTGGGGGAAGCTGACCCAAGGTGAGTCCGGGGTCGGACCTTCCATGACGAAGACAATAAACGCTAGAATCGTGCGATTTTCAGGCTAATAAAGCTGGCCAGGGCAGCGAAACCTGCTGTGTGCCTACGCTCCTTCATCCCGCCCCCCATTGACTGGGTATGCCCGGACGCAGCTGCCGTCCTAATCAGCGAAGCAGCCCACCCACTCCCCGTACGTCTCGCGTATCTTCTCCACATCACATCGTACTTCCCTCCCATCTGACCTTTCCCTTCTCTCTCCCAGGCGGCTTCCGTCCAACAGCATGGCATGGCCATTGGCGACGCCGCCTGCCTCTCCGAGCTATTCCGGCACATGACCGCGTACGATCAACTCCCGCAATTCCTCGAGGCGTTCGAGGACGTCCGCCGCCCGCGCGTCGCCGACATCTGCGAGAACGAAGTCGGCAACATCCGTTTCATGACCTGCCCGCCCGGCCCCATGCAAGAAGCAAGGGACGCTGTCATGAAGGCGGCGACGGACAATGGCAAGGGCGTGCTCGAGGGCGAAGAGATGTATGACGCGATATTGAAGGTATTTGCGTACGACCCGGTGGACGCCGCGGCGGATTGGTGGGTGCAGTGGGGGATGCTGAATGAGAGGGCAAAGGGGAGGGTCGCGGAGAATATGGTGCCGCTGGATATCGCGGTGGAGCAGACGACGGGGGCATAAGGCCCAAATCAACGCTGTATGCATGTCGAAATGTTGTGTCCTTGCTTAAATATAAACCAACCGGATTCTCAAGACCTTAAACTGAAAATACCCGGCGACTTCGGTCTGACCATTCATAATCAACATCGAGCGAATAGATGGATGTCTATTATACAAAAGGGCGACAGGAACATACACAGCACAGTTTAGACTAGCGTGACAGCAAAGCGACGAATAAAAGATGATAAATACGTGCAAACATCAACAGTCCCTTGCATGAAGGCATTCAGAAATGGCATCAACTCGTCCTCCCGCCTACGAGCTTTCGTAATACCTTCTTATGGAGAGTCATAATTGCCGACCGTGCGAGAGGGATATCGCATATGATCCCCACATCGACGGCAGTAATGTGGGCATTAACCTTGGTCGCAGAACCGACCTCTTTTACAGTCTCTTGCACGAGGTCCTGGAAAGTAGGAATGGGCTGCAAGACCATAAGCTCATGTACAGCGTCGTTCCTTTGGATCGGTTTTCCAGTCAGGGACGACACCCCTACTGTTTGGCGCTTACTGGGCGACCCCGGATCAGGGCCAGGAAGGGAGAGATTTCCCGATGTATCTCGGCTGTACAATGAATGAGAGGCGTCAAGTATCGCAATCTGTTGTCCTTCGAATAATCGGAAATCCAATGCATGCCTTAATATAGAACTATATCAATCACGACGCACCACGCACAGCGACGTGGATACTTGCCTGAAGTCACCGTAAAGGAGTCGATACCATCCTACGGCCTTGGGGAACGTGTCCAGAAACTGACTCTGGTCTGCAGCTTCCTTCTGAATTTCGGCCAACTGGACAACAATAGGCAGGGTATGCCTTAGCAACGAAACCAGCGTATGAAGCGACTCCGCAAGACGTCCGCGACGAAGCAGACCACGTAGAAAGGGTTCTGAATCTTCGTGCGGATTGAAGCGATCCTCCAAAGTCGAATAACTTGCCCTTGAGAATCGGAGTTCATACGTGCCACCGGTTGGCGACAGCTGATCAGTGCATGTGATAGAAACGGTATAGTCCTTAATAAAGATCACATAAGACTGTATTCCCAGAGGGTGTCTGGACAGCGACTCACAGCAGCGTACGCAAACTCTACAGTTTGTAGATCGAACGATAACATCCGAATGTCCGGCCACTTCTTTTCTTTAGACATTTGACCGACTGAGGGTAGACGGGCCTCAATATGTGGTGCGTGCGAGGCAGTTTGTGAAGCTTACCTTCTCTAGCTATTACAACCATCTTCGAAACACGGGCCCACTCCTCAAGGAATTCGTCAACGCATTTGTCGACGTCTTCAGACAGGAATGAAACAACGGCTTCTTCCGTATCGTAAATGATTCGCTTGGACGGTCGTATGACGGCACTGGTCCCTGCTCTTTTACCCATAGGCTGCTGAACGTATTTCAGCTTCACGCAAGTGACGACCTATCCAACAGACTGCTATCAGCTAATGAGGAGGGCAATGTTCACGATTCGGCCCACCTGAGCCTTCTTATCAGACCACCAATTGAGAGGGATGACGCGGATATTAGGCATAGCGGCTTCTGCAGCCGGTGCTCCGGACAAAATATCTGACGACTGAACACAGAGTCCAGGGACGGAACGAGCCAAAGACGACTGTATGTGCAGTAGTTCGGGTGTCACGCGGGAAGCTTCCGAGGGGTTGACATGGATGTAAGGAATGCCTCGGAGTTTGAGCTGTTGTTCGACCTTCATATACGCCACCCGCGCACTGCAAAACCATCAATTGTTATCCCAAATTCCGAAAGCTGACGTACCAGCAGTACGAGTATAACTCTCGCAGCACCTGGGTCTCTAAATTGAGGCTATTACTTGAGGACACTTAGCAATATCCCGCATCACGCTTACGAAAAACGTACACTGTCCGACCCATATCTGCACGGGGTGCATCTATCGCGGGTTGAGACTCGTCCGCACTCTTGACCTTGTGCTTCTGTCCACGCGAGGAATTCAGATGATCGTCCACAGTAACAAGTAAATCGTCGCCATGTATTCTTTTTACGTCCAGCCAGCCAATATCCTCCATGATCATTGTCTGATACACGTCGGTCTGAATCCTGACTGAGATGAGAGCATATCGGAGCTCATCGTCCATGATAACAAGCACGAGATAATGGTTCGGAAACTTCGCCAGCTGGACATATAGCAAGCCACGAATAGCCGGGCCGAGCTTGCCGAGTTCTTTAAGAAGCAGTTGGTCTACGTGACCCCAAAAGTTCATGCGAATGACATACCTTCAGCCTTGAATGGACGTTGACGGTAAGTCTGTAGCCCGAGGTAATTCGCTTTCTGTTCCGCGAGATCCGTGATAGTCTGCGACATCGGGAAAGATGTGTGAAGAACTTCAGAAACATTGAGAGCAAATCGTACTTACCAGAATGCGTAAGAACGGTACGGCATCCGTTATGCCCTGGGGAGCATCATTGAGTCTCTGCGTAATGTGAGCAAAACGTGGTCCACGCCCTGCTGCAGCGAGATCGCCAGTGTCCCTCAGAGTAATTCTGCCAGTCCTAAGGTCTAAGCTAACAAGCACTATCTCATCGGCACATAGATGAATACGAAGAGCGAGATTGCCATCTGGCGATCGGTGAGTTAAGACGTTCAATGGATGATAAAGCGCAGTAATTACCACTCTCGACTAACGATACTTCTCCGGGGTGAGCAAACACGGGTTTGCGTTGCAGTTGTATTTGGAATGCCCTGAGAATAGCTTTTGCATGTTTATACAATACCTTTCGTAGTAGCGCCTCAAAGTCCAAATTGTCCGAGTCCTGGACCAAGTCAGTTTGTTTCGCAGCATGCCATCCATCTACTGCAACACGTACAACACCCAACTCCCCGTCTGTAAAGGCGAGGTCCTCCAGAGCGACAGGTACCCCCAAAGCATTCTTCACAGGCTCCCACTTGGCCTCGAACCGCAAGGTCTCAACTTCGTCCGAGGGTCTGGCCGTGTTCAGCTTTGCCCGTTGTTGCAGTTCTGCGAGTATTCGATCTTTTGCGGATCGAGCAGGTCCACCGCCTACTTTGGGTATTGCTCTTACACGAGCAATAGATACAGTTAGCGTCCCTCCCAACGGGGGTATCTTCATTCGACTGTTGGGCAATGGGGCTTTGCGACTGCGTGATGAAGTGCGTTAAATCAGATTTTAACCTTCCAAACGATGTGTAGTTGGGAAACGAACATCCAATATGAGACAGAGAAGGTCTTCCGGTCTCTGCTCATCCCCAGCTGCAGGTATTCTGCCCATCCGAGATTGCACATTCGTTGTGCCTAGTGCAATACGATGAGGTCCAGCTATTTATCAGATCAGAATGCTACCCACCTGGTATGCCATGATCTCCAGCTGATACGACAAAGACATCATCTCTACTAGATGTGAACCGATGCAAATTCACAGTTCGATCTGAACTTACGTAGGAAATTATAGACACGAACTAATGGGGCATCCATAGTCCCTTCCGGTAGCTGAGGTCTCGGAGGAAGCTCTACGGGCGGCACCTGCCCCTCAGGTGGAGGAGTGATAGGCACATACATGGCTAACTGGGCATCGACACCTTCGGTAATATGTCGTTTCATTACCCCAGTAGGCACACGCGGGAACTCTGATCCAGAACAATGAAAACCATCATTCGTCTCTAAGACTATCGTCGTACCTTGCATGCCTGTCTCATCGCCGCCAACGTTAAATAGAAATTCGACGTCCACGAAGAACCACCCGTCGTCTTTCTGAGCACCTCGGAGACAGAGAGAAGTCTCAAACAGCCTGGGGGCAGCGAAACGGACTCGCCCCCGTTCTAGAAGAGGCTTGAGTTTACATACATATCGACGACATAACCAATTGATACTACCGATTGTATATTTTGACATCTCTATGGGGATGATTTCTGTCATACGGAGACGGTAACGTATTCGATCCTCGACGTCTGCCACGATCTTGTTGACTTCATCGTCTGAAAGAGGTGGTGGTTGCACGATTAGTTTCTGGGAGAGGTCAATAAGCGAACTTGCTCGAGAACAGCGCTCTCACCTTGATGACGGAAGGTAATCGGCGGTAGGAACCAGTAGTGAGGACGTCAAGGGAGGTAAGGAGATCGTGGTTCCGAAGCCTGACACCCGAATCAATACTTTGGGCGCGAGTCTCATGACTGTTTACTGTACCTAGCCGGATCTAGGTTGTCTCTGGCTCTCGCGAGTGAATCAATTGCGTCAAGGAATTGTTGATTTTGATTCATAAGAAAAGCGGTGATGTTCTTACGGGAACGTTAGGTGAATTACTGGGTCACACAATATTCGCTTACCATGGCCTTCTGCACTGTATCCGCATCTCGAGACCATTTCACGACAGCATATAACTTCACCACCTGCTTCTTTGTCTTGACTACCCAGTCTGCTATCGTACGTGCCCGAGCTTCCTTCGACATGTTGGGCAGACTTTTACGCGCGTGAAGCTCTGTAATCTGCCCCAGATACAGCCTAAGACACGTACGTTTCGGCCATTTCTAGTAGCTCCGCATAGATAGCCTGGGTGACTCGCGAAAGGAGATCGCCCAAAGGCACCTGCCCATCGTACACAACGGGAAGCTCTCGTTCAAGTTCTTCCAGACTTGTTTCGTGGAATTCATTAGAAGTAGAAGGTCCGGATACGTCGACAGTGCCGGAGGATGCTTTGTGGCCGTTAACGCCGTTCACGCCGTTGGTCGTCGCCATTGCTGCGAGCGTTCGGCTTCAAGCAGTCGCTCAGCCCCAGAGCAAAGACATAGACAGCTTTCGCGAACAAAGGAGCGTAAGACGAGTGTGGCCGTGTTAAAGACGACAAGGTTCAAATGCACAAGGGCTTGTGGCCACGCTCCTGGGACCACGTTAAGCGCCCGTCACCGTACAAGCCGACGGCTAAACATCGAAATCTCTTGACCTTTGACTACCATCTATGGATTATTTACGGACACTGGGCTCTGCTGCCGTCTCGTCTCTGGTTCAGAAATCTGGCTTAAATCTTCCTTTCACATTAGCGGGCAAGGTCGACGATGGTAGCAACGAGATATGGTCATTATATGACGGAACCAAGAGGGTAGGCGTGGTCGTGCTATGTTACCAGGATTGAAACGTAAAACGAAACCCGCAGGACGATGGCAGCCCCGTATCTGTTTTTGAATTCGACGCGAACTCGTCGTCGAAGAGGAACCTCATACCCCTAGCTAAGAACGCCCTACGAAAGCTACGAGCTACTCGCCATCCCGACGTACTGAAGTTCATGGATGCAGTGGAAACTGATACCACAGTTCATATTATGACCGAGCGTATACGACCCCTGAAAGCTGCATTGCAAACGTGGTCGTCCAAAAGTCAGCGGGAACGGGAAGAGTGGCTTCTATGGGGCTTACACAGAATCACGGTGTGCCGGTATACGGTATGTAGTGAACACCATTAACCCGCTAATTAGGTTGCATTGGCCTTCGTGAACGGCCCCTGTGCGTCTACTCACGGCAATGTTCGTGTCCAATCTATCTTCATATCACCATCCGGGGAGTGGAAATTGGGTGGGTTCGAGGCTTTGAGCAATCACAAAGACGACATGAACGGATACTACGTATGTAGTACATCTATGTTAGTATCATACAGTAAATTGAAGATGTTATCTAAAGATAGGCTCATCCTTGCCTGAATCCATGAAGTATGCGTCCCCCGAGGTCAAGAAAGGCGGATGGATGGTCCTGAAGGAGTAAGCGCGCTCAATTTACGCCTCTTCCTCCGCTCATCCATCTCCAGCCATGATCCAGGAGTACTGGATAGCTACGCTCTCGGTATCCTGCTGAACTCCCTCTTCAACCCATCCTTCCCCCTTCCGCCGACCACCGACCCTCCTCATCCTCCTCCGCCTGCTTCCTCACAAGGCGCCGTCCCCTCAGCTTTATTTCCCTCATACAAGCGTCTTCTTAATCCGAATCCCAGGGGTCGATTGACTTCTAAGGGATTCTTAGATTTAGGAATGGCTGAGACGGCTGGTGAAGGCTCCGGCTTCTTTGCGAATAACAACCTCGTAAAGATTTGTGCAGGGCTCGACAACTTCAATTTATCGAGTGATACGGAAAAATCAACATTCCTACGGCGAGTGAATATGGTTATATTTGACATGCACGTACGAGATTGACGACTCTCTAGTACACTCAAAGAGTCTGCCTCTTCGTTTCCCCCGGAATTCGCCACCGGTCGTGTTCTACCTTCATTAATATCTGCCTTAGAGTTTGGTGGGGCGTCAGCAGCTACCATCTTACCGTTGGTCCTACAGATGGGGAAGAATGTTGCACCAGCAGATTATTCTACTCAAATTATCACACCGCTGGTCAAACTATTCGCCAGTCCTGATCGTGGTACGCGTATGGCTTTGATCGATCACATGAATGAATACGCAGACAAGTTGGACAAGAAGACAGTCACAGATAAAATATGGCCTAACCTGGTCGGTATATTTTTGTTATGTGAGAGATGCTGGCGCCTGATTCCGCCTTCTCATCCAGCAAACTGGGTTTACAGACACTGTCGCCGTAATCCGTGAAGCCACCGTACGATCAATCATACTCCTTGCGCCAAATGTAATATACATACATCTTCGCCCCCTTTGACAACCTTACTGATGTATTTCACAGTTTAGCGATCGAATTATGAACAACGATCTCCTTCGCCACCTCGCCAAAATGCAATCCGACCCCGAGCCATCCATACGGACCAACACGTGCATTCTCCTTGGTCGACTAGGTCCAAATCTGGGTTATAACACGAAACGCAAGGTTCTAGTACCTGCATTTTCGCGAGCTTTGAAGGACCCCTTTGTCCACGCTCGTGTGGCCGGGTTAATGGCTTTCATGGCCACTATTGATTGTTATGAAGAAGAAGAGCTGGCAACCAAAGTATTACCCAGCGTCAGCCCCTCGATCGTGGATAAGGAGAAGTGAGTATTTCGCCCATTCGCGTCTACCCTTTTGACAAGGGATTCAGGTTGGTGCGCGATCAGGCTTTTAAAGCCGTCGAACTCTTTCTGAAGAAGCTAGAATCATATGTTGCCACATTGGTATGCTGCCTTCCTTTGCTGGCGCAAGACGTTAACATATAGCGCCTCCGAAGCCTGAGACGGCGATCGTCGAAAGCGGAACCCCTCCGTTAGGGTTCACTCCTCCAGCTTCAGCACAAAATAATCTAGTGAACTCGGCTACAGGAGCGGCAGGGGCGCTTGCGGGCTGGGCGATATCGTCCATAGGAAAGAAGGTATCTGATCCTGTTCTTCGCCTCCTTCAACTTTCTCATATTCATGCCAAATCAGCTTGTTAGCGCGGATATGCAAACAGTTATCAGCAGTAGTCCTAGTCTAGGAATCGACCGCCCTATATCTGCTCCTCCTCCTATCGGTACCAATGCACCTGGCGGCAGTGCATCACGTCTGGCTGCTCACTCAGCCATCTCGACCCCAGATGTTCTAGGAGCGCCGCGCCCGACATCACTTGCTGTTGGCGGCGGCGCATCGAAGGTCAAGGGAATGCAACTCGGCGCTCACAAGACGCCCGCTACTGCTTCGGCCGCAAAGTTCCCAACTGAGCTGGAAGAGGAGATGAACGCCCTCACCATCGAGGCGAATAATCCGTGGGGTAATGATGATTTGATGGATGTGAACGCTGATGAGGATGATTGGAGTGAGTTCATGTTATATCGGCTGGTTGATTTACTGACCCATATACCACGCTAAGGCGCTTTCGAGACTGCCCCGGCGGCGATAGTGGAGCCCAAACCAGTCTTTGCAGTGACGGCGCACGGTCCACGCATTGGGGCGTCTAGCGCACATAACCAGGGTAAGCCTCAATCTCGTGTGGAGTTTATCGTATAACGTTCATTGTCATCAGACTCTTCGTGGGACGACGTGGGCTTCGCAAGTCAGACTTTGGAGAACTCGCCATCAGTCCCGCGTACACATACAAATCTGGGAGGTGCGATGCGGAAGGTGTCTGTTCCAAGGATGAAGAGCCCTGTCCCTGTCACATCGAGTCCACTGTCTTCTCGACTTTCTTCACCCGCACCGGCAGACCAGAGAGCAGCATCACCCGCGCCAGCTAGCCCTGCTCCTAGCACCGTCGGCATGTCGAAAGAGGACAAGGCAGCGGAGTTGGCCAGACGCAAAGAGGAGAGGAAGCAGGTATGATTGTGTTTCACCGGGAAGAGCAGCCGGCACTTACGCAAATTCATTCCCAAAGCGCATTGCACAGTTAAAGGAGCAGAAGAAGAATGCTGCTACCAGTGTCAAATAAAATAGGGAGCGCAGATGCGCACGAGGTATAGCCTCACTTGATACATACATACGTTGGATGGTGGTACACTGCTGGGATGTCATCGGCGAGGTATGCTAGTATGCAAGAGGTTATGCTGACTCTAGTGCAACTAGTACTCCTACGGCTGCCTTGCACATATAGCCCTCTGAAATGGGACCAAACTTGACTGAGAGTGGAGTGCAAGTCGCCAAAGGCCGAGACATCGCACTTCATTGTCCATCTTTGTGGTCGCTAGACGTAGCTTGCAGGTCTTCCACAGGTATGCGGACTAACTGCACGCCTTGTGCGGTCGAATGTGATTCGTCCTCTTCTCCACTGCGCCTCTGTTCTCTTGTCGATACTGCTGGCGTTCTGTCATCGACTTGTCTGCAGCAAAGGTCGTGATACGCACAGAAAAGATCAAGGATATCAAACATATCTCCCCATTGCGATAGGACTTGCCCGTGCACTGTATCATATCAAAACCATCGGTCCCTATTTTATACCGCCCGAGCTCACCTAATCCAGCGTCCGCCATGATCTCCCCATCCAGACAGAGCTCCGCTATCCGTTCTGCAACGAGACCCGAAGCGCGCTCCAAAGCTGCTACGGCCTCCAGCTCCCTCTTCTTCTCTCGCAACTTGGCATTGCCTGAAGACGACTGGGCTGATCTACTCGGAAGTGCTGAGGGCCGCATATTGAGCTCAAACTACCCTATGTATACGGTCTGGATATGCTAGCTGCCTGCCAGTGGGGATGCAGTGAGCGCGTTATTTGGTCTTGTTGACGCGCCTTGAGACCGTGCCGTGACAGTAGTGGCGGTCTGATTCAGCTGTCTGTACATTGAGGTCAATCGCAACTTGGCATCGCGTACATACAACGGCGTGAACGAGGGGAGGGACAGAGTACGCCCTCGAAAGCGTCTTATCTGAATTTTTAGCGGGCATTTACATAGGTATAATAGCCGCGAGTCATCTTATCCATGAGGTGGCTGCTGATTCAAAGAAATTTCGGAACCAAAGGTCGTATTATCAAGGGGGCGCATGAACGGCACTCCTCTACGCAATGCTCGGCAGGTAGGCTCTGTTGCTTGTTATCGCATGGGTAATCGAATGCCGAACGATGACGAGTACTTACTCCTTGGTACGGCCCAGAGTGTGTCAGCAACGCGAAATATACATACATATCGGATGGGTGCATATCAATGACCCTAGCATAGTTGTCTCAGTGACGATATACGACATGGATCCCCATCCCGAACAACTCGCCATCGCGGAGCACCATGATGTGTATCCTGGGATTGACCTTAACAGCCGACTGAAGGATGCCGCAAAGGGCAAGATTGTCTACACTACCTGCGTATGGGTGTTTCTCATCCTGCAACAACCGAAGTCTGATCTGCTTTGATATATCAGGCAAGCAGAGGAAATGGAGAAGCGACGGTCTATGCCTACTTATGCACAAGCTGGCACCAGTGGTCTATTTGTCACTGCGAGGTCGAAGGAGACCCTTGCATCGGTTGCCGAGAAAGCTCAAAAGCTCGCCCCCACGGTAGCGATTAAACTTTACGCTGTCGATGTGACGGATGCTAAGGCAGCGGGCGAAAGCGTCAAGCAGTGCGCCGAGAGTCGTAATCGCGAACGCTGGCTACGTCGAAAGCGGGTCAAGATAGGGGATGCTGATCCGGAGGAGTGGTGGATGAGTATGGTGAGGCATGTACAGCATTTGCGTCGTCGAGATTACTGAGGCATGAACGCAGATTGTCAACATCCGTGAGCATCTTGCAGGGTAAAATAGACTGCACAAACTGACCCCTCCGTGCAATTCCCAGGAGGGACCTTCAACGTTATCCATCATACCATCAAACACCTCGTCGCGGCCACAGGACACGCGATTCTGGTCTCGTCCATCGGGGCCCAGATCGACTGCCAGGAGCAAGCTCATCCCAGACTGCGAAGCACGCCTTGAACCGTCTGGCTGAGTTCGTCCAATTAAGCAGACCAGCCATTTTTTTTGCGTGCGCCGCAAATGGCGCCTCCTTGACCACATATCCTTCCAGAGTATGGCTCGGAGGGAGTCAAGATCTCTTAAATACATCCAGGCGGTATACTGTGCGTGTTGCACTCCTTTCCGTTCGGAGTTGTGTCTCACATTAAATGGATCTTCAACGCAGCACCGAGATGGCACCCAAGAACCCAACGATCATACCGTATCTCACGGATAAGATGGAGATTGCGAGCCATACAATGGTCAGGCTAACGAGCGGCTCGGATGGACTTGCTCAAAGGCAGATACGTCGGTTGCGACTGGGACCTGGATGAGCTCGCGACGAGAAGGAAAGAGGATCGAGGAGGGCGACCTGCTGAAGAACAGGCCCGACGTCGGCAGTTTGGCGTATCCACTGTGAGTCGGGGCGTGACAATCGCATCGAGACCTTGCACGAGCGGACTGTTCTCGCAGATAATGAATCCTCCGGAAGCCGCAAGTGGAGAAGGAGAAAATCAGGGAGCTGACTAGAAGACCATGGGCTGGGGAGGATGTACATAGTATCGCGTACCCACTGTGAGCCTACAGCCTTCTCGGACATATAAATATGCCCAGGGTAAAGAGTCCAACCATACGGCAGCTATAGGGGCTTCCTTCTGCACCTTCGCAGCTTATCAATAATGGACCGATGACGAATATGATCACAAGGAACGCGCTGACAACCGGGGCAGTATAAATAAAGGATGTGTAACATATCCAAGCATACCAACCCAGGTGCAGACGATACAATATGGCCCCTCATCCTGAGCAGCCCAGCGTCACAGTGCACCATGATGTATATCCAGGAATAGACCTTGACAGCCGCCTGAAGGACGCGGCCAAGGGCAAAGTTGTCTATATCACCGGGGTAGGCCCCTACCTACCGCAATCGAGCACTTGATCTTGACATGCTTTGACAGGCAAGCCGAGGTATAGGAGAGGCGACCGTCCTTGCATATGCCAAGGCCGGTGCGAGCGGACTCTTCATTACGGCCAGGTCAGCAGACGCCCTGACATCGGTGGCTGAGTCCGCAAGTAAGCTCGCGCCCTCCGCCCTGGTCGAGCCATATGCTGTGGATGTGACAGATGAGAAGGCAGTGGGTGAGAGCGTGAAGAAGTGTTTAGAGAAGTTCGGGAGAATCGACATCGTTATCGCAAATGCCGGCTACCTGGAGAAGTGGGTGAAGATAGGGGATATCGATCCAGACGAATGGTGGAAGAGCATGGTAAGACCTCAGTTACACGTTGGCTTTTGATGGGGGCTCTAACCAATAAATGTAGACTGTCAGCATCCGTAAGTACTCGGCAGAGACAGAATGAGCTATACAACCTAACGTTTCTATGTATAGATAGGCGGTACTTTCAACGTCATTCACCATACGATCAAACACCTGGTTGCGACCAAAGGATATGCAATCCTGCTCTCGTCTGTGGGAGCTCAGAATCGACGTCCGGGGGCAAGTGGATACCAGACTGCCAAGCACGCATTGAACCGCTTTGCAGAGTTCATTGACGTTGGTGGGTTGTTATAGGTTCATGGGGACATAATCATAGGTTCTAATCGTCGGACATCGTAGAGTATGGCTCAGAGGGTGTCAAGGTATTTGCGATACATCCAGGGGGCATCCTGTACGTCCGGGAACAGCCTATCATTTTGGCTCGTAGCTGACCTGAGGTTGAAGCACTGTTCTGGCAGCGAACGAGCCATCGTTGATACCACTGCTCAACGATAAAGTGGAGATCGCTAGCAATACAATGGTGCGGCTGACAAGCGGCTCAGAGGACTGGCTAAGTGGCAGATATGTCAGTTGTAACTGGGACCTAGACGAGCTGGCAAAGAGGAGACAGGAGATAGAGGAGGGCGACCTCCTAAAGAATAGGCTCGACGTTGGGGGTCTAGCAAATCCACTATAGGCCGAAGTTATATGTGACTCACAGCACTGCCGGCTGGCAAACAAAAGCAGAGCAGGGCAAGCAGTTAGACAACCAGAGGATTTCCTCCATATTAATTTCTTTGTACCAGTCCCTGCCTTGAGCTTTTCGTGATAGCTGCAGCGGCGCTCAAGTAGCAATGATTGCTCGGATCCGGCAACCAATCCAAACAGAACGGCATCGCGGTACGCAATCATCGGCACCAGTCATCGTCAATGAGTCAGTAACCAGACGGCAGACCAGTAGCTGGTGTCTTGACATGACCGTTCATTGCGCATATACCTTGTCTGTCTCGAGCTACGAGAACAACATGGCACCACATCCAGAGCGAGTCACCGTCACAGAACATCACGATGTGTACCCAGGGATTGACCTGAAGACTCGCCTCAAGGACGCTGCGAAGGGCAAGATCATCTACATCACGGGAGTGCGTAGTCCCGGTATCCAAAACCCCACTGATGACTTCGGGGAAAGGCAAGCAGAGGTATCGGAGAGGCGACCGTGCACGCGTTCGCAGAAGCAGGCGCAAGCGGACTGTTCGTCACTGCCAGATCCGCAGACGCCCTGACAGCGGTGGCCGAGTCAGCACGCAGGATCGCACCGTCCATAGTGGTCGAGGCTTGCACTGTGGATGCTACGGATGAGCAAGCGGTCAGCCAGAGCGTCAGGAAGTGTATCGAGAAGTTTGGGAGGATCGACGTCGTTATCGCAAATGCCGGTTATTTGGAAAAGCGGGCGAGAACAGGGGAGATAGATCCTAGAGAGTGGTGGAAGACCATGGTAAGCTTTCGATGCACGAGCTTACAGTTGTGACTGTGCTGGAAGTATGTCATAGGATATCAGCCTCCGTGAGCATATCGCGAGTAATACAATGAGCTGTCCAATTACGGGGATTCCTACAGGCGGCACCTTCAACGTGATCCATCATAGCATCAACCACCTGGTCGCGACCAAAGGCTACGCTATCATGCTATCGTCCGTGGCAGCCCAACATCGAAGCCGCGGAGCGAGTGCATACCAAACATCCAAGCATGCAATAAATCGGCTTGCAGAGTTCGTTGACGTCGGTGAGTGCCTTCAACCGTTCGTCTATCTCCTTGCTGACTACTAGTCGCCACAGAATATGGTTCGCAGGGCGTCAAGGTGTTCGCTGTGCATCCCGGCAACATCGCGTACGTTCTGTAACGATATCGGCTCCAGGTGTATATGTTACTCACCTCGTAACAGTACGGCCCTAGCATCGAACGAACCAGCCATAGCAGCTTATCTCATCGACAAGATAGAGATTGCGAGCCATACGATGGTCAGGCTGACAAGTGGGTCGGAGAACTGGCTTAGCGGTAGATACATCAGTTGCAATTGGGACCTGGACGAGCTCGCGAAGAGGAGGAAGGAGATAGAGGGCGGCGACCTCCTGAAGAACAGGTTGGATATCGGGAGTCTAGCTGGTCCTCTGTAGCTGGAGATCACATCCATACTTCGTTGCCCATCGAAATAAAAGCCAGAGTTTCCAGATCATTCAGAGGAGTTATACCGACACGTCGCGTCCACTGGATGCGACGCTCGTCAGACCGAGACAACTATGATCCGCCTAGTCATCTTCGACGCATTCGGCACGATCCTGGCGCCCCGGCTGCCAGTATACGTCCAATACTCGCAGACCTTCGCCCCGTATCTGGGCGTCCTAGACCCAGATGCATTGAAGAGCGCATTCAGAGTTGGTGGGTACAGCACTCTCTGGCGAGCCCGGCAGCTCGAGAACGGGCAGCTGATGGCTCTTCTGTGTCGCAGCCTTGAAGCAGTTACAAGTGGAGAAACCAGTGTACGAGAATGGCGCGGAGGGATGGTGGGGAGAAGTCATCAAGCGGACGGCTGTCGGGGCAGGAGCAGACCCGCAAAGTCAGTCTCAGAGTCACGGGCTTCATCAACGCTAACTGCTATTGAACAAATGTTCTACTGATTGTGTACGGCTACAGCCGTGGACAAGTCCCTTCCTGAGATTGTCCCAAAGCTCATGAAACGATTTAGCTCGAGGGAAGGTTACAAGGCATTCGATGATTCACTCCCAACTCGTAGGTTTACCTATTCGAATGAAACTTGAAGTCTCATTCGCAGCTGGGACGCGATATCCACTTAGTGGAGAAGTTGCGCGCGATGGGCGTCAAGTCTGCGCTCGTCAGCAATGCAGACTCGCGGATGCGCCTGGTTCTGGACGACCTATCCCTCTCGCCCCACCTCACCGAGATCCTCATCAGCGAGGAAGAGGGCATAGAAAAACCCGCCAAGGAGATATTCGCCAGGGCATGTCAGCGTGTCGGTGTAGGACTGGACGAAGCAGTCCATGTCGGCGACGAACTTGACGGGTGGGTGCCTCGGTAGCTGGTTGTAGTGCAATGGATTGAGTGACTGCGCGTACAGAGATTACTACGGAGCGAGCAAAGCCGGCCTGCAGGCCCTCCTGGTACGCCGTCCGGGCCCAGAGGGAGATGACGAGCGAAAAGAAGAGGGGGAGAACCTGTGCGGTGTCACCGTTGTCCACAGCTTGCTAGAAGTGGCAGACTGGGTGCAACAGAAGAACAGCGGTAAAAAGTAGGAGTCACGGAAGAATTAGATAGGAACTATACTTTTACATAGCATATATACCGCCCCTCAATCGCATGCCCTAACGCCTGTGGATCGTCTTCTCGGGCGGCTCGACGATGTCCTCCACCTTATCCCCAATCTTTAGCGTCGTCCACCGTATCACGCGCGGGTCTTTGCGCATTATCGAGTTGAACTCTCGTAGCACCCGCGGTGATGTGTCAAAGTACATCATCCAGTAGCTAGCGGAACCGAGACTCGTCAACTTAGCTGGCAGGGAATTATGGAGGAAGACGTACTCTCCAGCAGTGTGATACTGCGTATGTCTCCGCATCCGCTGAGGCAACGCCCTCGTACCCCATGAATCAATTTTCCGCACTACACCGCCGTTGTCCATAATGTGAAGAGCAGCTTGCCGAACCAAGCTTTTGATGTTGGCCTGAGGTCAACCGACATACACGCATCGACAGAGACCAAAGTCCTTTCGATTAGTTGGCTGTGCTCGTGATCATTAGGGAATTAGCAGGACGAACATATTCAGGATAATGCGCGGATATGCATAGCATTCGATAGAACGGCATCTTGCTCCTGTAAGTCCGCAACGCTCTACAGGATTGGAGATAAAGGAAAACGCCTCGAGACTTGAAGCGTCCGTCCTTGGCTTGCTGCAGATCGGCAAACACGTGACTACAAGACACTAAAAATAACCTAACCGCTGTACTCAATGGCATTGTCATCTTCTGAAGCCAACCTGAAGGCGAACTTGCCCTACAAGTTGTACGAAGTGAGCGCGATGCTCAGCACAAATCATAATTGCTCGTATTAAGTCGTGTACATCATCGAAAAGGACAGGCAAGACATAGGAATGTGATGAAATACAACTCATAAGGAGTACTCGACCCGACACCAATCAGAAGCCTCCACGCAGACGCAGGACGAGGTGAAGGGTGCTCTCCTTCTGAATGTTGTAGTCAGAAAGAGTGCGACCATCCTCGAGCTGCTTGCCAGCGAAGATCAAACGCTGCTGGTCCGGAGGAATGCCTTCCTTGTCCTGGATCTTCGCCTTGACGTTGTCGATGGTGTCCGACGACTCGACCTCCAAGGTAATGGTCTTACCAGTGAGGGTCTTGACGAAAATCTGCATACCACCACGGAGACGGAGGACTATAGTCATGCACGTCAATGAGGGCTGCAGAGCTCAACGGTGAAGGGACATACCGAGGTGCAGGGTACTCTCCTTCTGGATGTTGTAGTCAGACAAGGTGCGACCATCCTCCAGCTGCTTGCCGGCAAAGATCAGACGCTGCTGGTCGGGCGGGATACCCTCCTTGTCTTGGATCTTGGCCTTGACGTTGTCGATCGTGTCAGAAGACTCAACCTCGAGGGTGATAGTCTTCCCAGTCAACGTCTTGACAAAGATCTGCATGCCACCACGGAGACGCAAGACTAAGGGAATCGTCAGACATTGATAGATCAAGACGTTAAATATCGCATACCAAGGTGGAGAGTGCTCTCCTTCTGGATATTGTAGTCGGAGAGGGTACGGCCGTCCTCGAGCTGCTTACCAGCGAAGATGAGGCGTTGCTGGTCGGGAGGGATACCCTCCTTGTCCTGAATCTTCGCCTTCACATTGTCGATCGTGTCGGAAGACTCAACCTCGAGGGTGATCGTCTTGCCAGTCAAGGTCTTGACAAAGATCTGCATACCGCCACGCAGACGCAGCACGAGATGGAGGGTGCTCTCCTTCTGGATGTTGTAGTCCGAAAGAGTGCGGCCGTCCTCGAGTTGCTTGCCAGCAAAGATGAGGCGCTGCTGGTCGGGAGGGATACCCTCCTTGTCCTGGATCTTCGCTTTGACGTTGTCAATGGTGTCGGAGGACTCGACCTCAAGGGTGATGGTCTTCCCCGTGAGGGTCTTCACGAAGATTTGCATACCGCCACGCAGACGGAGCACTGCGCGAACCTTAATAACGAGTTGCTGTACAATGCAGCGGATGGCACTTACCCAAGTGAAGAGTACTCTCCTTCTGGATGTTGTAGTCAGAGAGAGTACGACCGTCCTCCAACTGCTTGCCAGCGAAGATCAAGCGCTGCTGGTCCGGAGGAATGCCCTCCTTGTCCTGGATCTTGGCCTTGACATTGTCGATAGTGTCAGAGGACTCGACCTCGAGGGTGATGGTCTTGCCGGTGAGAGTCTTCACGAAGATCTGCATGCTATTCACGATGTTCGAGTCAACGCCGACGCTCGCAGCGTGCGTTTGAAGCAACTTACATTGAGGTTGTATAGAGCGATGAATGCGATAAGCAGGGGAGATGATGGTGGTTGAGGAGAAGACAGCGTGGGGCGAGGCGGGGTCTTATCAAGCACGCGATGCGTCACAGATCACGTCACATCGTCACTCTTCGGATACCCTTCCGGTGACCGGTCAGCACCAGGATCCCCGATACTACACATGGAGGTCGGATACCGGTTCGAGTAAAAATTGCCCCAAATGGGCTGTAGGTTGGATACTATTCCAGTAAACATGAGTATCCGACCTGGGCACCGGAAAGGGCTGGAAAGACTCTTCGAGTAAAATCAACCAAAATGGGGTAATCCGATGGTGAGTGGCTGTGCTGGGAAAGCATTTGCGGATTTGAGTAGGTCAGAAACCGAATTCGAGTCAAAATTGGGTGCAAGAAGGCCGGAAGTTGGATACTTTTCGAGTTAAAACAACCCAAATAGGGCAAACCGGTTTTGAGTAAAAGTTGTAAAAGTGGCCCAAAATGGGTGGTTTGGTATCTGACCTCCATGTGTGGCTGGGGTACGATAGAAATTTCATGGGCCATATCCAGGGAGGTGCTGGCAAGTGTTTGCAGGAAGATATCATATCTGGTTCTTGGTATAGCAACATCTTTGTGTTTGTAGAACCTCTGTAGTCAGTACAGTTAACTTGTATCACACACACACCAATAACATCAGCAAATTGTCCCGCGGCTGGTAGTGGCTGGCGCATATTCCAGTTATTTTAGCACATCTACAATCACATTACCAGCCGAATACCAGACTTGTATTTATGATAAGTGAAGCGCCTGCTGAGATACAGTTACCCGAGGATTATCTTATCCTTCTACCCTTAGCAACGAAGCAATCACCGGCGCCTGACTGATGCGCGGACGCTTTGGTTGAAAATATTTGAATACCCCTTGAAGTCAAAACGTCAAATCACACTAGTCAGAATTTGTGACATTTTTTTGTTTTAAAAAAGCAACAAAATGACTTCTTGTGCAAAGATTTGATTGGGGAAAGTCAGAAATTGTTAAGAACAAATGCACGTGATCTACTCGTGACTACCACGTCATCCGTGGTTCAGCCGTCCTCGGGCTCACATTCCGTTTGCTCCCGGTCCCTTGGTACTGTATTGTATATCATACTATGTAATAATGCAACTATGCCATTCACATACCTATCTGTCTTCGCAAACATTCCATGTTGTATAATAGGTAGCATGAGGGGGATGATGACTTACGCGTGAGAGACGAAGCTGTGCAAGTGCAAGCAACGAGAGCGGAGGAGCATGACAGGTCAAGGAGATGGACCTGGAGAGGGTGAGGAGAGGGCGAAAGATGGCGGTGGTTGGAAAACAAGAGAGGGCGAAGAGAAATTTTCGTTGAAGTCCGACTTGAATCGTGGGAGCGAGCGGCACACCGGCAACACCACATATGACGCGAGGCAATCACGAGACCTGGCGGCAAGCTCTCGTGCCGATAAGTTAGAGTCAGAATTTGAGAGGGGGAACCGATAGTGCAAATATTTGACCAGGAGTGTTGAAATATTCTTCAAAACCACCAAGGTGAAATATTTTTACATGACTACTGAAAATTTGTCAACAGCAGAGTTGCAGAATTCCCTGCTTGACCCGTTTGCAGCTTTCTGTCAGAATTCCGGCTGGCTGTGTAAGTTCAACATGTCGGACTTTGAACTTGACTTAAAAGCGTGCCGCAGTTCGACTTCATTGCCAATCCCCTCTCTCCCTTGTATCATGACTAAGTCCTCTCTACAGCTCTCACATGGCTAAGTCCTAACAGCGGCGCCTACGCCGCCTCCTGTACTTCTCCGCGGGTAAGTTCTTCTTGTGAACCTGTTGCCTCTCATCAAACTCCCCCTGAGTACCTTCCTACAGCGCGTCTACGGTTGGGTTGATGCGACCTAGATGAGGCCCCCATCGTGTCTCGACATGTCTCTGTTGCAAGTAAGCCATTTCTCTGCCTTACTATGTGCACATATTAATAGAGGTTCTTAGATTGCCGGAGGAGTCTGGGTCTTGCTCACTAGGTGTGTCCCTCACATCAGTGACTGAGCATTCTGATTTGTTTTGCAGGTTTGGTTATGGTACTGCTGCTGGATTCTATGCATACAGGGTGACTAGTGCATTAGGTATGTCCCTAACATCTCACCTGTTGATATACCCTGATGTAGTTTGTTGTAGTGATTCTATTGATCAGGGCAGGGGTTGATTCCCAGTGGAAATCGACAATATTTTCGTATTTTTAGATACTTTAAATATATTTGCATATGTTTACCTGTATATTTTGGAGGCCACAGACTGCTGAATGACACTTGCATGACACTCCCTCAACCTACTCTACCTGCATCAGGTGTGCGTCTTACGGGGATGCGATGCTGTCGAGTCACTCGAGTGTGCCGCCTGCGTGAGCGCGTCGGCCGCGTCGGATTGAATTGCGGACGCTACCATGTTCAAGTTGTTGGTGTATATCTAGCTGCAGTGATTGCGGTATGACATCACTTGCTGCTCTCACGCGATTCATAAAGTCGTCGCGTCACAGTAAAACGTTTGCACGCACTCTCCTCTTAACCACAAGGTATCCCCTTTGCACTCTGAATTATTAACCAATATGACTTGTCTGTCTTAGGCGGTATTCTCAAGGCAGGGGGCATGTTGCGGAATGCACAAGAATGTGGAGATATATAGTGAGCATTTGTTAGTTGCATCACAAAATTTTAATATTCTGACTTTAATATCAATGCAGGAGGCGATCATGAGGACAGGTTGAATAGGTATGTCCCCATATGGAACGGGAGACAGGTCGCGCAGGCAAACTGGAATATGTGCAGGTGGGGGGGGGGGCGGGGGTGTGTAGAGATGGTGGAAGTGGGCATCAGATACGAGAGGTGCGAAGCGGGCGGGATGTGCGATTGCCAGGGGACCGGCAGAACAGACGGGCGAGGTGGGGGTCAGAAGGACACAACAGAAACGGTAGAAAATTACAAAATTACAGTAATATGTGTAAATACAATGGGATGGGCATGCGAGGGGGCAATATATGAGAACACATGTGAATATCTGCAAAAGTATAAGAATATCCTACCGCTGATATGCACAGACACACAACAATCACCAAGGACCAAAAGGAATAAACCTAAACCCCGTGATATGGGTGAAGGCGGTCCGAGACAACTGAAGGGTATTTAATAGTTCGAGGGGGAAAGGAGGAGTAAGACGCCGTATGTTATGATTTTCCCATGCTTATCTCATTCCATTTCCATTCCGAGCATTGCTATTGGACAGTACCTTTCTCCGAGTAGACCTTCCCATGGACGCTATCTTCTTCTCACACGTTATCTTCCTTGACTCACCTTCTACCAATGGGCGCCCTTGTATTTCTCATTTCTCTGAGTTACGTTCTCGCAGGATGGCCTACGCGTCCTTTCTTATTGTTCTCTTCTTTGGGTATTAACCCCTATACCAGTTACTATATATACTGTAGGAAAACCCATGTATTCCTTAGTTCAACCTCCTGTTGAATACAGCGATTACCTGGACTCTTGACTTGACCGTTGGCATTGGCCCGGCCAGACCTACCTTTCAGTACGCTTACTGAGGTAGTAACGACATAACTGTTGGCAC